>NC_143018.1:108771305-109071305 GCF_055824585.1 Amblyomma mixtum
TGCGTCGCGTTCATCGCGCTTCGGCGCTTGCTACAATTCGCTACTTGGATTGTGAGCCGTCGTGAACTGTGTTGTGGTTTGCGTGTGTTTCTTCTTGCTCAAGGGTGCACAATCGCGCAGTGCTGTCGACGTAGCCTATTCGAGGCAAAGTGTCATTTTTCTGGTCTCTCTAACTTTTCAGTCTGTGCGCTTCTTTGTGTAGTCCAGGATGGGTGTCCAGGCACAAAGACGCGCGGGCAGTGTCGCGGTGGAAATGTTCCAAATAAGGCCCGGAATATTTTCTTCTGTGTGACTACGTGGTAGAGAGTGCCGGCTACGTAGCACTCGTGCTGAAATCTCACTGGTTGGTGTAGTGCCCGTGACACGAAGGCAAACAGCGTTCTGCACGACTACGCAATCATCTGAAAAGGTAAGCAGTACTCGTGCATTATCCGAAGCATATAATGCTGGAACGGTGACCTGTCGTACTGCTGCAGTATTCGTGTTCAATGGTATAAAAAGCGTTTAAGGCGCTTTTGTTGTCGCCGCGGTGAGTTGCTCTGCCAAGAATTGTCGCTGTCGGTACTTGTTTTGGCGAAGGGGATGCGACCGTGCGTGCGCTAGCTTTGCATGATTTTGGTATGCGCATGTTTGCGCGTTTTGTTTCTTGTTGAGCACAGATTTGTCCTCGTATATGCCTCGTTCTACGCGTTTCTGCCCATGCTTGTTCACACCACCGCGCACGTTTCAAGGACCGGCACTTTGGCTGTGCGTAAAATGTATGATTGTCTTTCAAGATAGCGTTAGCACTTTGAGGGGGATTGAAACACTTTTTATTCGCCGCGGTTTTTGCTTGGCCCTAGACTGTTGAACCTTAGGTCGTGGGGTCGATCCTGATGGCAGTAGCCGCATTTCGATTTAGGTGAAATGAAAAAAAGAATGCCCCTGTGCTGTGCGATGTCAGCTCACGTTAAGAAATTCTAGGTGGTCTAAATTAATCCGGAACCCTCCAATACGATCAGTGCCCATTTTCCGCATCTGAATTCAAACCCCACTATAAAGAAAGCACTGTCTCAGGTTGCAGTTACCAACGAAAGTTAATTTCCGGCCGTCAGGATCTAATTTTTAAATGAGTATGTGAAGATTTTTTTTTTTATGATACCGATAGCGTTTCTGGCTACCCAGAGTATAGGATCTTGCATTTTGATCACTCTGCTGTTTGAAAATTGGTTTCTGAGGAAAACAAGTGACGCAATAATTGTCTCAGTTATTACGATGTTTATCTACGCTTTCGAACGCAGATTTGTTTTGCTCATAGCAAGATTCCTTTACTAGTGCTAGGGGAACTGATGCATTTTAAACAGGGTAGTTTTCCTTTGTATTGAGGCGTATACTTGGGCAAGTATATTTTTCCTGATCTTTTTACATTCATGTGATATTCACTGTTGGACCGAGTTCGCATGCTTGTTTTTGTACTCCTGTCATAGTGATAATGGGAAATTGGTATCCGCAGGTGGCGCATCTGTCTTCCAGTCCGAGTCAATGGCATGGATTTTGTGGCCACCAGATGAAGTCAAAAGCTGTGTTGTAAGTTGTTACTGCATTGTGCTTTGTTCTTGTGGTTGCCATGAAATGTTCTCTTACTTTCATTGCTCTTTTCCTTAATGCTACTGCTTGGAGCAGTTTGGATAGCTCTGGCCTGATATGTTTACATGTTTATATGAGTAATATTAGTTGGCTGTCAGAATGGGCCGGTTGCAGGCCATTTGAAGTTTTACATTCAATATTGCTCGTCTTTTAACCGTTGCATTCTATGCATGAAGTGCGAAATGTCTGCATGTTTTTGGCTGCATTATGTGATACTATTTGACTACGAATATTAACATTATGATGCATGTGTGTTAACTTAAATATGTGTTTTTATGCCACTCATCGCAGGTCACAGATGTAAAAGAAAAAGTGCACACATGAGAACTGGTTTCATTACTGCTGCCTTGTTTTTGCTAAGCATGGAGAGCTGAGCTAATTGGTTCTGGGTAGAATTATGAGACATCATTCCAGTGTACAAAAACACATGAACGAAGAGAGTAGACTCCATAGACCCCATACTTCAACTGAGGTTGATTTCACAACATGAGCTTTTTACATGCAAAGTGGTACTAGTGACCCCTGTGGCTGAAAAGTGTTTCCTCGACCAGGTAACAATTATTCAATGTTGCAAAAACAAAAACATAGGCGTAAGGTTAGCTTGTCACTCAAGTTGAATGCATTGGCGTGACTAAACATTGCCTACCTGGCTGACCCAACACACATTTGCGTTGAGATAATCTATTTCTTTTTCTGCCTGCCTGCTCCAGTCGCCTTACTTCGGCATTGACGCTGTCACGACTCTGTGACAGCATCAATGCGCAAGTAAGGAGACTGGAGCAGGCAGTTTTCACTGGAGAAATTGTAGCCTTAGTGGTAGAAAGCCAGGTTCGAGAGATGAAGTGTGCTGGGCAGCGCAAGCCGGAAGACAACACACATTCGCAACAGTGACCTGTCATTGTGCCGTATTGCCATCAGGTGTCACACCGCCTCAAGAAGGCCAGTGACAAACACGATGTACATGTCGTATTTTCAGCTTGGGAAAGCTGGGATGCATGTGCCACCTGATAAATGACGTTACGAAAAAGCCTGCCTACAAAACTAAGCACACCAAACCCCTCGTTAAACATGAGGTTGACATGGTGTACAGCATCCTCCTTGCCTGTGGCAAACATTACATTAGACAGACGAGGCTTGCATCAATGAACGCTTGCTTGAACATTGCAGGACAGCTGATTCATTAAGTGGCAGAGGTCATTTAGCTGAGCACATTCGCCTTTGCTCGCACAAGCGAGCATGCAAGGCGTTTTTGAAAGAAACACATGCCTTGTGCAAGTTTAGCACTTGAAAGGGCTGGGAAATTTTTTAAGCCTTTTGTATCTCTGTTGAAAAAGAGAATTACGTCAGCAGCCCTTCTGCAGCGCTCCAGAAAAAGAAATAGATTATCTGGAGGCAAATATGTTTGTTGGGTCAGCCAGGTAGGTGATGCATAGGCGTGCCAATGTGTTTAATGTGAGTGGCAAGATACCTTTACCCCTATGTTTTTTTGTGTTTTGGTTTTTGCCGTCCTGAATAATTGTTATCTGGTGGCAGAAATACTTTTCAGCCCCAGGGATCACTAGTACCCCTTTGCACATAAAAAGCCTGTGTTGTGGAATAAACCTCAGTTGAAATATGGTGTCCATGGAGTCTACTCTCTTCATCCGTGTGATTTTGTGTGCCGGAATGATGTCTCATAATTCTCCCTTGTTTTCAGTGAATAAGGAGGGCTTCTGGTGTCTCTTTTTTTGTATGTGATGGTTATAACAAAGTGGCTACCCATAAACTGTCATTTTGGGCTTAATTGAAGGATCCTTGGGAATTTGATTGACAGCATATTCCATGGGCACTTTCTTGAGAAAAATCAGTTATTTGTTTCCCATTTCACTGCATTAACCATTGCTTCTCATCATGTCTCGAAAGTCATTGATAAACACAAGCTTTCGAGTACCTGAGGGCTGTGTGAGAAGCCTTCTGACATACTTTAAACTACTGAGGATATCTGAAGACAGATTTTACCAATAATTGTTAGCCAATCCAAACCTCTTGGTTCTATCCCTGACAACCTGAAGCTGACCTGTCAATAATTAAGGCTGGAAACCGTTCTGATCCCCAAACTGTTCTCCTATTTTATTGATGTGCATTTTGCATGAACTGTTAGAGCACGAAATGAGTCCGCATATTACTTGCCACCATAATTCAAACTAATATTTCTATACCAGTCATCACGGCTCCCATTCTCTTTACTAATGTGCAATCCAACTTTTTGAATTCACAACAGATTTTCACCCAAATTTAGATTCTTTATTTTAGGCAAGAGTCATCGACTTGAATTTCTCCAAAGCTTTTCATGTTTGTCATTATAACCTTTTAGCTACACTCTCATGCTTGAGCCTTCATTCTTTGATATTAGTGTAGATTCATTGCTTCCTGTTCTACGGCTGGCCTTAAAAAACTATTGTACTTCTTCTCTTATGAAGCCCAGCATATCAATATGCAAAATCATAAGGCGTCCCTCATCCTGAGTCACTTTGGGATGTTAAACCCCCATAAACCAAACCAAGCACATTACTAAAGTACATTAATATTAGCCATTCAATAACAGTCTTTGTCTTTATGTCCCAACCTTGTCTTTATGACTGCATTATTCTGAAGGATGCCCCAACTATCTCAGCTACTCTGACTGTATTGACTTTTGCAAGACGGATGAATGGTCTTGTTTGTAATTCATCGTGTCAAAACAGCGCAAAGAAGAGAAAGATGAGGAAGGAATGCGATGGTGCGAGTGCTGGCTTTCAAGAAGGTTTATTGGAAAGCACATCAAAATATATACACTGTGGCCTAAAAGAAGAATGAAGAAAGGGCGCCTTGTAACATTCACTTTGGATCTGTCAAAAACAAAACGAAAGTTGAATATGAAGCATTTAAGAGCATGAACTCTTTCTTAGGGAGCGATAAAGAAGGTGTGTTAACACATTGATTGCGTTCTTTCTACAATTTCAGTGGCCTCGATCATCTCATGCACAAACTTTTCTGTGTCTGTCTAGCACAATGCAGCACAAGAAATTACGCCTCACAGCATAAAGGATGTGGCAAACGATCGCAGTCGCGACAAGGAAACATCAGATTCCCCCTGCTAGCTTTGTTCACATCGTAACGGTGGTCTTTTGACCTCTCATTGGCACCTCTGCTAGTTTCTTGCTGAAGTTGATACATTAGCCAGATGGTTCAACTTTAGATTATTACATAGTTTCTTGGCTCTGGACATTGCTATTAACAAATCAGCTGTTGTGTGACACTTGAACTCAGAATTAACTGCCTCCGTTGCCTTGGACAGAAAGACGCCTTTAGACATGACCACAAAACCACCTTCTTTATCAGCAGTTGAATGCGATAGGGCCCACCGTCTTAAACCCGTTACAGTTCAGCCTGCGGGCAAGTTCCTGGCATGGTTCAAACCACGACACCCCATCAACCAACGCCCCCTGAAACACACCTGTCACGCTCAGGTCCAGGCACAGGAAGGCAAGACGTCAAAGTATGGCAAACAGCTCCAGAATAGTCCTCTTCGAAGGAACAATGGCAAATTTTGGCCCGTATATGCTTCAAGCAGCAGACGAGGCAGCAACTCAGTGTCGACATTGTGCACCTTGTTTTCAGACACTCGTGCCTTGGCTTCTCTGCTCCGGGCTAGTGAGCGCAAAGTGGCTGCAAAGTGGCATTCCAGATGGCTTTCACCTGGTCAACGGTGCGTGACACCGTCAACCAGCCACTCCCTGGCTTGTTTTCAGGCACAAGAGTTTGACAACAAGGTGCACACCTTCAGCTTGGAGTCGCTGCCTCGTCTGGTCCTTGAAGTGCTTATGGACCAAAATTTTCCGTTCCTCCGAAGAGAACTATTGTGGAGATGCTTGCCATGGTTTGACGAGTTGCCTTTTCCACGCACAGACCTGAGTGTGACAGGTGTGTTTCGGGATGTTTTGATGCAGTGTCACGGTTTGAACCCTCTTTAGGAACTTGCCCACAGGCCGAACTGTGTCGTATTTAAGAGGGTGGGCCCTCTTGCTTTCAACTGCTGATAAACGGTGGTTTTGTGGTCGTATCGAAAGGCGCCTTTCAGTCCAAGGCCACAGATGCAGTGTATTCTGAATTTGAGTGCCACTTACTATCTGATTTGTTAAAAGCAAAGTCCAGTGCCAAGAAACATTAACAATCTAGAGTTTAACCATCAGGCTAATGCCATCAACTTCAGTAAGAAAAATTGTCCAGCTATCTTCTTTACCGCAAAGACCCATAAAGGTGACTGCTCCTTGAGGGTTGTAGTTTAAGAGAATGGAACCTGTCAGAAACAAATCGCCTTCTCTTTGCGACATAAAATTAAGTTGCTGAGCATTGATGACTCCTCTCGTGTAAGATCTGCAGAGAAAGTAACGCAGTTTCTACACAATAACTCTCGCACCAGTTTCATGGGGTGCTATGTTGACATCAAGGATTTATATTACGCCATCCCTCAATCAGGATCAATAATGTGTTGAAGAATTCATTAACCTAAATGGAGCAGTGGCATTCCAAACGTCTCAGGCGTTTTGGTGAATAATTTTGTCGCACTTTTAAGCTCATACCTTCAGTCCATCTTTATTACATTTCAGAATAGCTTGTTTTTGCAAAAAAAACTATTAGCGCCGCTGTTACGTGGCTTATTGCAGGATCTCCAATCCTGACGAAGCATTGTCTAAGGTGAGAGAGGAGTTCAGTCAAAGCCTCAGTCCATTTTGAATCACCACTGAAATTATAGAGGTTAATATGTCATCACATTTATTGGATCTCAATCTTGGGTGGTTACACTTGTTGGGCTTACGAGCCAAGGGAAAACAAGCTACTTTTACCATTTTCTTCGGTTCAGTCTAAGCTGGTCAAGAGGTGTCACTAACCTTTGCTTCAAAAATTCCTTAATGAAATCCTGTTTGATTGCCATGACATCCAGTTTTGCCCAGCTCATATGCCGTTTGTCCTTTACTGGATATTCAGAACCTTTGTCAGTGTCTTTAGCCGATTGCTTTAAGCAGAAGTTGAAACATTCTTTTTGTGCCCCCGTCGAGACTGTAACTCCCAAAAGGAGTTACAATTGGTCGCACCGGTTAAATAGGCAGTCGAGTTGGCGTCGATATTGTTTTTCTAACCCTATGAAGTTTCAGTACCTGTAGTCAACCGAGATTATCCATCAGAGTCTCTTCGTGCACTGCACAGAAGACATAGTGTGTTCGAACGCCTTGAAATGCGGCTATGTTTACATTGGGAAAACAGGCAAGTGTGTCACTGAGAGGTTTAAAAGACCACCACGACGATGTGAACAAAGCTTGCGGGAGAACTTTGATGATTCACTGTCGCAATTGCAATTGTTTGCCAGATCCTAAACGCTGTGAACCGGAATTCATGTTCTGCATTTTGCCTGACAGACACAGAAAAGTTTGTGCGTGAGATAATCGAGGCCACTGAAATTTAAAAAAAAACCGCAATCACTGTGTTAGCACACCTTCTTTATCGCTTCCTAAGGAAGAGTTCATGCTCTTAAATGCTTCTTTGTCAGTTTTTGTTTTGTTTTACACTCATGCAATGTGGTTGACACAAGGTGCCCTTTGTTCGTTGTTTTTTTAGGCTACAGTGTATATATTTTGACGTGGTTTCCAATACACATTGGCGATAGTCAGCACTCATGCCATCATATTTATTCCTTCGTTGTCCTTGTCTTGTCTGCATTGTTTTGTCACAACGTATTGACCTCCTTTCCCACCTCTAGGGTTAATGGTATGGAGAAACCTTAACCAGATGCAGCCCCACATACTTGGAGCATGTCACGATACATGCTGCTGCCACCACAAGGGCACTCGGGTTTATCAGGAGATGTCATGATCTGTGTGCTCTTGCCATGCTGCGCAGTTTATGCATAAAAATTTTATTGATTCCAAACTGAAGTATTCCCTAGCTCTTTCAATTTTGCACCAAACTGTTTGATGCTACGCCACCAACTCCCTTTAATCCAACAGCGACACTTGGTACAGCATATGTGTAATCAGTCATCTCGTTTGACCACCAGACATCACTGCATAAAAGGGGAAACGCTCGTTTAGGTGTGTTCCATATACTCTACAATACTTTTCCACAACTTAATGTTAAATGTTGCTGCCCCGCTTCAGACCAGGATGCCATCACAACTAAATCAAGAAATTTTTCCTGTTCCCATTGAAGAATAAATCAAATCAAAGTTTATTTCCCATCTAGCACTACAGATGGAGGAATCGTAGAAAAAAGCTGCCCTTGGGCAGCTTGACGAGTCTACAATCCTTATTATTGACAGGGAGGCAACACAAGAGTTTATACAATTTTAAAAAACAAGCACATTAAGGAAGCACCGGAGAATACACGAAACAGCAATATGTATACATAATGAAACTTAAACAATGTTATGCAAAAACAAATTATGTAGTTCATGACGTGAAAAAGAAAACAAATCGAGGTTAATGTGGATATACCTATTTAGAAGAGATGGAAGTGTGTACTGAAGGCATTCCCTACCAAGATTTAGTCGAGGTGTTGGCACTGTCCATTCTTCGCCACGTCTTGTTGGATAGACTGATTCTTTTTTCCTTAGTTCTGCAAAATTTTTAAGATTTGTTACATTCTTCTTGATTTCTGTTTTAAAAGTAACACTGAGGCGATATTTATAAAGATTATGTGCTTTAATAACTCTGGAACGACAAAAGAAAGCTGCACTGGGATGTCGGAACGGTAAATTATATGCATTTCGGAGATATCTTTTTTGCATTAAATGAATACGTTCAAGGTTAGTGAATGTTGTAGTGCCGCACACCAACTGGCAATAGTTTAAATGCGAGTTGAATATTGAATTGTATACCAGCATCTTAGTTTTTGTGGGAAGTATGTATTTTAGACGGCCTATAACACCAGTGATTTGAGCTATTTTTTTCAAGATATAATTGACATGATAATCCCATGACATACTGGCAGAAAATATGACCCCAAGGCATTTAAACTGCTCAACAATTTCTACAGCCCGCGAGTTTAATATAATATTCTCGTGCAGTGGGATAACTTTATTTTTCGGCCTAAATATGACAGCTTTGGTCTTACTCTCATTTATTTGCATCAGGTTAACTGCAGACCAGACCTCAAGAGGCATTGTGGCATTGCATTGTTTGATAAGTTCATGAACATTTTCACCCGAAAAAAATACGCTCGTATCGTCTGCATAGATGGAAAACTTTGTATTATCGCTAATGTTGACAATATCGTTTCGGTAAATATTGAAGAGTAGAGGCCCTAGCGTACTGCCTTGGGGGACACCGTAGAAGAGCTGCTTCGGTTCAGACTGTATACCATTTATGTACACCACTTGCTGTCTAAACGACAAATAAGAACTTAACAATGAGAGCGCTTTTCCTCGGATACCATAGTAGTGTAATTTATTTAGTAAGATTTTATGATTTACCAGGTCAAAAGCCTTTGAGAAGTCCACAAATACACCAATGACAATAGATTTGTTTTCAAGTTGCTTTATTATATATTCCTTTTGTTGGAGTAATGCAAGTTCAGTGGATTTGCTTTTGCAGAAGCCAAACTGAAATGGTGTTAGCAAGTTAAATTTATGGATGAAATTTGACATTCTTAGATGCAGCATTTTCTCAAATGCTTTCGAAAACACTGGCAAAATAGAGATTGGTCTGTAGTTAGCGAGGGCGTTGCGATCTCCTTTTTTGTAAAGAACAACTTTTGCTAATTGCATTTTTTCCGTAAAAACTGCAGTTTCTAAACAGATGTTAAAGATGTGAGCAAGTATGGGAGCAATTATGTCAACTACATGCTTGACTGGCCGTATTTGGATATCATCAATGTCACAGCTACTGCTATTGTTAAGATTTGTTATCACCGACACTACTTCGTCTACCGTGACTGGGTGTAGAAAAATTGTTTCATCATTCTGAATTCGAACATATTTTCAAGCGTCAGATCCGGCAGCACGTGTTATAGCACGGGTAGCCAAGCTCGTTAAAAAAGTATTGAATACATTAGCCAGTTCGACGCCAGAAACTTCCTTTCCATCAATATTTAATTTTGTTAATGCAGTGCGTGAACTGTCCCGCTGCAGAAGTGTATTTAATCTCGACCATAGTACACCATTTCGAGCATTCTTAACATCTAGAAGTGACACGTGATAGGCTGTTCGTGCAGACCGCAGTTTTTTAGTCAATTTGTTCCTATATTTCTTAAATACCGCAAGGTCCTCAACCTTCCGGCTGCTCAAAAATTTTCTGTACAGCTTGTCTTTCATTTGTATTTCTCCGCGAAGCTCTGGCGTTACCCATGGCTTGCGGATTCTGCGACTTTTCACGCGTGTTACAAGAGGAAAGCAGTCGTGATATATCTGTTTACAGCAATCGACAAACGTATTATAGGCAACATTTGCATCATGAAGTTCAGCTATCTTACTCCAATATACTTTCATGAGCGCATCCCTAAAGGATTTCAATGATGATTCTGTAATAGCTTGGTATGTGATTGATGTGGACTTACTTCCTATTGTACTAGTGTTCTCAATGCAAGCAAACACAGGAAGATGGTCACTAACACAACAAGATAAAACACCAGAAAAAGCATTCAGCTGCATAGAGTTAGTAATAATTAAATCGAGAACAGAATGGCCTTCGCTTGTGATTCTACCTCACCACATTTTCATTGCATGTGGTCCCTCAAAATTATGGAAATAAGTGATATCACTTGGAGCATTGACACTGGTTTGTTTTACCTTTTCTTTGCTGCTGTTTTTATTTTTTGCAACTGATGTATCAATGGATTGTATGCCTCTTTTCGTAGTGTATCGTCTGCGACATCTCAGCTGTGCTACTGCAGTCACCCTTCTGATGTTACCTTTATATTGTCTCTCTTATTAATACCCCACTAAAAGCCTTCAGAGGACAAAAAACGATGGCTTTTTTATTTTGCTCATTATGGCACACGTCAGGCTTATGTTTAGGGATATAGGAGAGGCCTTTGTCTTGCAGTGGTGCTAGTTATGCTGCTGATGATGGTACTTAATGACGAGCATATGATATATTGAATAAGAACCTCAAATTATTTTTCTTTTTGAGTGCGAATAGCTTCAGTGGTTCTTGATTTAGGCTCACTTTATTCCTGTGGCCACAATACGGAGTTTACTTTTTTAGCACTCTAATACTGGCAAGAATAAAAACTTGTGGATCCTAATTCTTTCATTTCAATCTTTTCTGCAGAGTGCATCGCCCAGTTTTCCCAAGCCCTCATGCACCGGTGGTATGTTGGGGAGGAGGGATAACCACAAACTTGACAGGACTGAAGATCGAGAAGAGGACAGGACGAGCGGTGGTACATCAACAAGGCTGTTTCATGGGGCCCAGCTGCATTGACAAGTGGCTAAAGAAGAGCAAGAGGAGCATGAACACAAAATAAAACTGGCTGTAGGAGCTTCATCTATTTTGAAATTTGCTGTCTCATTGCGACAGACATAACATTGCTGCATGGCCCCTGCCCCAACATCTCCCAGTCATTCCAACATGCCCAGTCATTCCAACATGCCCAGTCATTCCAACCTGCCCAGTCATTCCAACATGCCCAGTCATTCCAACATGCCCAGTCATTCCAACGCATTTTCCATTACCATAATCCATCAAGGTTTCCAGTGTTGGTTTCCAATATTTACATCATTGCCTTTTTTTCCAATAGGGTGGTGCTTATTTCGTGATAAATTAAAAGAACTTGAGAAGATATGCGTTCCCAAATTCACAATCTCAAACCGAATGAATGATCCCTGGTTCACTAACGAATGCAAAAGGTACTTAAACAGAAAAAAGAGGGTATACAGAAGAGCATCAAGAACTAATGCACCACTCGACTGGATGAAATATAAGGAAATTGCTGCGCTTACTGAAAGAAAACTCGAAGAAGAGAAGCAAAAATACTATAACGACACACTTCCGAAACTATTAAAAAGTGATCCCAAAAATTTTTGGCGCACTGTCAATCCTAAAAGCAGCAACATTTCACCAGCACTAACTACAGGAGAGGGCTCGCCCTTACCGTTAGACGAGTGTGCCGAAATCTTCAACAAATCTTTTAGTGACATGTTCACAAATGAACTCCCCACTGATAACTTACCGCCCATTTCTCCAACATACATACGGTTTCAATTTGCACCTATTACTATCACAACAAATGGCGTCGCCCGCGCAATCGACAAGCTAGAACTAAAAAAGGCCCCAGGACCCGATGGGATCAGTACAAAGATTCTGAAACTAACATGTCACGAATCATCTGGTTTGCTCGCGCGGATATTTCAACAATATCTGGATACAGGACAGCTCCCGGACGACTGGAAACAAGCACACATCATTCCCGTACACAAATGAGGAAGTAACAACGATCCAAACAACTTCAGGCCTATCTCACTTACTTGTATCTGCTGCAAACTACTAGAGCATATCTTCTTTTCCCACATCATGAACCATCTAAAACCTAAATAACTTACTTCTCGAGAACCATGCAGCACGGATTCCGGCAAAACCGATCATGCCAGTCACAACTCTTTGAGCTTGTGACTGACCTTCATCAATCCCTACACATGTCTCATCTCACAGACGCCATTTTCATTGACTTTACAAAAACTTTTGACCGTGTTGCCCACAAACGCCTACTGCTAAAGACCCGAAATTTACAGCTCGACGACAAAACAACTACATGGATCGAGCAATTCCTAACCCTCATTTCTAAACCCACTCGCGTATTATCCGGTGTCCCGCAGGGCTCAGTATAAGGGCCATTACTTTTTCTAATTTATATAAACGACATAGCCTCTAATATTACTTCATCAACACGGCTTTTCGCAGATGACTGCGTAATATACAGGCAGATAACCACCCCGACTGATGCACTAGCTCTCCAATCAGATCTAACAGAACTAACTGAATGGTGTTCAACGTGGCAGATGGATATTAATGTCAGTAAAACTAAGCATGTAAGATTCTCTAGCGTAGCAGAAACATCACAGAATTATTACCGGTTAAATAATAGTGGAATTGACTCCGTGTCGTGTATAAAATATCTGGGAGTGTTTTTCAGTCAGAAGTTAACCTGGGATGCTCACATTGAATACATAACTAATAAAGCCTTTAAAAAAATTGGTCTCTTGAAACGCCGTTCACCCTTGCGAACTCTGAAACACGGCACAGCGCTTCTACAACGCTTATCAGGTCATCTGTTGAATACGCTTCTGTTATATGGAACCCCTCCCACGCGATTCATACAAATGCTCTAGAAGAAGTACAAAATAAAGCCGTCAAATTCATACTGTCATCCTACTCACGTCATCAAAGCGTATCAGCAATGAAGCAAGTCATGAATCTTCAACCTCTTGCTACACGTAGAAAGTTCGCCCGGTTGTCATTATTTCACACCTTATACTATAGCGAAACGCCATTCTCCCGAAATCATATCTTTCCTGCACCTCATTGTTCAGCTCGCCTGGATCATGCGCATAAGGTACGTCCGATTTTCGCTCGCACACTAAAATATCAGAAGTCACCGCTGGTTTTGTCAATAAATGAATGGAACTCATTGCCATAAAGCATTGTCGGCCATACTGAATTATCATCGTTTCAAACAGCTTTACTAACATTTTTGAACACGGAAAATGCGTCATAGAGTGCTAGATGATTTACCGTGTCCGTGACTTTTTGGCGGTCCTTTTTTTGCTTTGCCATTTCTTGTGTGCTGAACAGCTCCGGAGCGTCTTTTGTGTGCCATTGTATATTTAGTTACTTATTTTTCCCTAACTATTACTCACTTGTTTGAACGTGTTGAATTTTGCGGTTTCAATGTGTTATACTGCACTTAACCAAATGTTACCCAAACTCTGCCTTCTGTATATTTACCATCATTTGTTATGAGTTGATTTGTTATGTGTGCTTTCTTTTAATCATTCCCCCCCTATGTAATGCCCTCTTCTGGGTCTTTAGGGTAAATAAATAAATAAATAAATAAATAATCCTTTGTGCACCCCCACAGTTGTGGTACTTTTTTTCCCTTCCCATGTAATTTCAACTTCATTATCTCGGTAGATTTCCTGTAGAAGATCAATTACTTCCTGAACGATACCTAAATCTTTCAATATGCTCCACAGGAGTTCCCTGTTCACGTTATCGTATGCACCGCTTATGTCCAGAAAGGCTAAAAACACTATTCGGGGCTAGCTGCGGACCTGGCGGCTGGTAGCAGAGTTAACGAAATGCTCAGCGTTCGTAGGTTCGATGTTGTTGTATGGTGCCGAATTTTTATACCTCGGGAGCAGCTTTTGGACGAAGACAACCATCGCGCTGAGCTTCATGTCTATCCAAGGTTGTGTCAGGAACCCATTTTTTATAAGTTTCAGTCTAAAAAGGCCGAGCGCCTGACAAGAGGAAGAGCTTTTATTGTTTGGAGCCCGCAGCGCTCACATACGATTCTCTTGTGAGTTGCGATCGCCGCTGTACAAGTGGCCATTTTGTTTTCAGGTATTATCTGTCGAGGAATTGGGAATTTGCCACACTTTTGCTTCCTCCAGATGTGGAGAATGAAATCGAACTCCTGCATTGCGCTCAAAAACAGAGGGTCATAGCTTTTCGCAATTTATTGCATGATTCAATTGCCGGTAAAAATAAAACGTGAATTACGAGGCAACCTGTCATGAATAAGGGTTCGGGAGGAACTTCTTCGACCGCGCTGGACTTTTCAAAGAGACCTGAAACGTGAATTAGAAGCGTGTTTTGGCATTTCGCTTTCTCCTGATTAAAGATGACATTGAATCCGCATATTCGAGCTCAAGCGTCAGTATCCGAACGCCGAAGCCATGGAGTCGCCGCGGGGAGCCATACTATCTTGATTTGTTCTTATGAACGAAATACAAACGAGGCGTCGTGATCTCATCTAGACGCTGCCGTGGAATTTGTCAAGAATGCCATGCCAGGATTGTGATGGACACTTTAGTCTTCGCCATTTGAGCTTCTTTATCTTAGTTCCAAGCAAATATCGGCGGTCGTCTAATCTGGCCTCTACACTATGGCCATATGCCGCCCATGCCTCCAGATGAGGTTAGGAGCGCGTTTACAGCTTATCCATCCAGTGCTGCTTTTCCATGGCCTCGACTCGAGCGACTCGAGTCAGGCGTCGAACTGAAAAAGGTCATCGCTGCGAGTTTACACGAAGTCTATCTGAACGGGTGTAGACCGGTAGGGTTCGGTACCAATAGCCACGACTAAAAAACAGAGCTGATGCCAGTTTGGTTTTCGCAGGCCAGAGACGAACGATAAGCATAAAGAAGAAAAGAAAGAGGACTGGATGAAATGTGCGCACAAACGCGCGCGCGCGATAAAACAAAAAGGCGAGGGGGGCAGCTTTGGCCAAAGAGCGCCACGGCAAAATGTTCCTTCCATTCAAGGTGGTACCAAAAACGCATTTCCCAAGCATTTCGCCTGAAGGTAGTCGAGCACGAGGCATGGGGGAGATTGTACCCATTGTATCACCGGTGGGTACCCGGCGGCACCGGGGATCGAACCCCGCACCTCCCGCATGCGAGACGGATGTTCAAACGGCCAGACCACCGCTGTTTTTTTTCTTCAACATGGTATTTATTACAGTGATGTAATGTTCTATGTACATGAACTATATACAAGCCATCTTGAAAACAGTGTTAAACAATACATATTGAAAAGACCATGCACTAGAAAAGGGGCAATGCAGAGCACATCATTAATGGTGAGTGCCACTCCGGTTCGTACTCAGTCTGGGCATACACGTCTCTTAGATGAACAACCATTCGACTGAAGTGGTCCTTTGTAGACACAACAGGTTCACAGTGTCTGTCCATCATGCGGGTTTTCCAGAGGCTGTGCAGTCCAATCAGAAAGAACATGTCCAGGGGTTCATCAACAAATGGCAGCGCAGTGAGATAGCGAACAGAATGTGGAGTCAGATGAATTCTTTCTTTAAATGTGCGTTGCAGGATATCCCAGAAGAGTACTGCATCTTTGAAACTGATGAAACAATGCTCAATTGTTTATGGTTCATCACAAAGGCGGCAATTAACGGTAGACACAAAAATGCCCTTTTTCTCTAACCATGTTCTAACGGGCACGTACCGGTGTGTAACTTAAAGAAAAAGGTCTTTGTACACGGCGAGACTGGCACCTTACGTACTTTTTTGAGTACGTCATGCCCAGGTAAACCAAAATACAGAGACCGGTACATGGGCGGAGGGAAGAGCATACTAATCAAATCCTTATACAACTTTTTCCTCGACACTAAAAAAAGGAACTCAGGCGAAAAACGAACAAGTAGGAAACGGACAGCCAAATACACCTCTTGCATTATGCCCCAGAAACACGGACGGTCACAAACATTGGAAGACACAATGAGGTTGGGTAAAACATGAACTAAATTTGTTTGCAGGAATGAACGCACTATTGGGTGTGTAGTGTCACGGAAAAACATGAAACGTGACACTATCTGTCGGACATACAGGTGAACTAGACCAAGGCCACCAGCGCTTACAGGCCGAAAAAGGTTATCACGCCTCATGGATTCAAAAGACGAATCCCACACAAAAGTAGCGAAAACCCTGTGAAAACGCTGGATAGGAAGTCTTGCGCAATGAATAATTTGCAGTAGATAATACATTTTAGTGGCGAGAAACAGATTACAGGCGGTCGCCCTGCCAAAAATTGAGAGGCCATGGGGGACAAACGTTTGAGCATAGCGCTGAAGAGTTGACACGCGGTCTTTCCAATAATGTGCGCTATGCTTATAGGCACTCAAAGGGACGCCAAGGTACTTTGGTGGCCTGCATGTCCATGTTATACCAGCATATTCAGCAGGTGTCGTACCCCAGCTACCAAACCAAAGACCACAACTCTTAGAGCGATTAATTCGACTTCCTGACACCGAACCAAAGTCCTCCGTCAAACGAATAACCTCATCGATGCTTGGCTTATCGGTAAAAAAAAAACAAGGTCATCTGCATAAGCCAATACCTTCAGTTCGTGGCCCAATATTCGGAAACCATTGACAGCTCTACTGCTTATAACACTTATGTAAAGTGGCTCCAAGTATAATGCGAACAGGAGCGGAGACAGTGGGCACCCTTGTTTCACCGAAGACTGAATTGGGACTGGTTGCGAGAGACAGCCATTAACAAACAAGCGCGTGGTTCAGGATTTGTAACAAAGGCGTATGCCAGTAGAAAGTATTGAACCGAGATTGACGTGATTTAAAAGTGCAAAAAGAAATGAATGGCACACTCGATCAAATGCCTTTGCCAGGTCAATTTGCAGCACTGCTAATGGTTCTTGAGCGTCACTGCAATACTGCAACACAGTACGCGCTACATGTAGGTTAGATTGTATTGATCGTCCCCGCAAGCCACATGTTTGATGAGGCCCAATCAAAGTAGACATTGCAAGCTGCAGCCGATTTGACCGTACTTTAGCAAAAATCTTATAATCTACATTAGAAAGCGTTTTTGGTCTGTAGCCATCTATAAATCGAAGTTTTTCCTTACCCTCGGTCTTTTGTATAAAGACAATATGACTTTTCGTAAATGACTGAGGCAGAAATTCAACATCAATACTTGTCTCAAAAATTTGGAGCAGGACAGGGGCTAGAACGGATTTAAATGCCTTGTAAAATTCTCCTGAGAGGCCGTCCGGCCCCGGAGTTTTCGAAAGCGGCAATTGATCAATTGCATCTTGCAATTCACCCAAGCTTAAAGAGCCACATATTGCCTTGCACTCATCCTCATTGAGTGGGTTAATCATGGACACCAATCGCGCTATGTGATCATCATCAGCAGTGCTAGACGGGCAAGCAAACAGAGAGCTATAGTGGTTTTCAAACTCGGTAACTATGACATCTGTACTTGTGACCAGGGCACCACCACAGTAGAGCTCAGAAATTCGCTTGGCAGCCACATGACGACGCTCATCTTGCAAGGCCTGTCAAGTAGGCTCCACAGAGTGCAGAACACGGTTGTTGCGGGATCGTACACGGGCCGCACGATAGCGTTCTCCATCAAACTTCTGAAGGTTGCACTTAACAGCACCAATTTCCTCTGTGTACAAGCCAGGAGCCTCACATTCAAGCGTATGCAGATTATAAAGACTCTGAAGTAACCGTTTCTCCTCACCATGCTTAAGATAAGACTTCACGGAGCCGATCTCAATAGCTATGCTACGAACTTCTAGCTTAAACATCTCCCAAGCTGCAAATAATGGGACATCCATGACCAAGCAAGATTCCAAAGCTGTCATCACTCGCTGCTGAAAATGCTCATCATTTAGAAGCTCGGAATTAAGCTTCCACAGTTCCCACTGCGGCTGAAGTTTGGGACGGGCGCATTGTCCAATCCGCGCAATGACCATAGCATGATCTGAGAAAGAAACAGGCTTGACATCACACGAAATGTGCCGTTTAAGGAGATCTACGGAAACGTAAATGCGATCACGGCGTGAATGTGAGGCTCCTCTGATGTATGTGAAGGAAGATGACAATCCGGCATCAATTAAACCTGCGTTTTCGGTAATAGACAATAATATACGAGAGCTCTTATCGGCGTTTTGGTTAGGACCTGTGCGATCGCGTGGGTCGCACACACAGTTGAAGTCACCCATGAAAACGACATAACGATCACATCCTAGGAGAGTTGCAATTGCACGAAAAAAACTGCTCGTTGCACCGGATTATTTGAAGCATACACATTGATAACCCTCCACGACTCGCCATACAGTCGAAAGTCACAACATATCAGACGCCCTTCTATGTCAACCTGGTAATTAAATTCAGAAATAGGTAGACTTCTTTAAGAAAAGAAAGCAACCTGCCGAAAGACCCACTGAGTGCGACACACAGACGTTGTAATCTGTTAGGAAAGGTCGCAGGGCTATCTCTGTATCCACTTCACTTTCTATCTTAGTTTCTTGAATAGCGACAATGTCTAGCCGATTGCCCCAAAGCAATCGGCGTAACTGTACCTGTTTCTGCCTTGAACGGAGTCCACATATGTTGAGTGTTGCGACTGTCAACTGCTGGTTAGACGCCATGGTGGATAACTTGAGCTTCAATCAGGCATCCACGATGTCTGGGGGCATCACTCCGGTAGGTGAGACCTCCCTAGAGTTGACGCCCTTTCTCCTTGATCTGGAGCGCTGAGGAGGTTTCTTATTCTTTGACTTTCGACGGCGGGACTTGTGCTTGGCGGGGACACTGTCCTCCTCAGAGGAGACAGAACTCGGAGACACACCGCGCTTCGAGGCCACACTTAAAATTTGCTCATCGGCATCACAGTTGCCGTCGGGGAGTGAAGTGCCAGGTTGGCACTCTGTTACCTGTGTGGTGGGGGGGGGGGGGGGGTGCAGTCAGGCTGGCTGGCCTATTTAGTCTCAGATTAAAGAGATAAAGTACAGCGCAGAAGGTTTGTCTACAGATGACTCACCCGTACTGCTCTGGCCAGGCTGGGCTAATCGCGTCATTATAAAAGGAATTTTCACGGATATAATGGGAGGGAGCTTTGGAGACCCGACCAGACGAATGTACCCGGTGATAAATGGGTTTAAGGCCACATTCTCAATGGTGAATCATAGACATCACGCGATCGATTTCGGTCCATTAGTTTGGGTTCAAGAGCACTGGGAAAGCCGAGAGTGATCTAACGAATCAACTAAACGTTCCAAAGATGCATATGAAGTATTCCTTCGAACTTGGAATGAGGCGAAGCATACAAGAGGAAAGGATGTGTTCAACTCGAGGCAACAAAGCGAATACAGGAAATAGTAGGATGTGGCGCGGACCGAGGATGAATACCTGAACAGGGAAAGAACAAGCTAGACAAGCAAGACCACATGATAGCCAACAGCACTCGCCTTCTTTGGAAAGGGTGGGGCAGGAGGCGCTGGTGGGGCAATAGGGGGGTGCCATCTGGCTTAAGATACCTGGCCAACAAGAGCACAACTTTGGAATTCGAGCTTTCCAACTTTCCCTACGCGGCTATTTCTGAGGCTCTGCTCCCCGCGGTCAAACACCACAGATTCCGAGAAAAGCCCAGCGTAAACATTCGCAAAAAGTTAGCGATGATGTCATTTGCTGTAGTAGGGCGTTCTTGTGGGCTAGTTGGTTCTTAGTTTTGGAAAGGTTAAAATTGCGCAAAAGACGAGGAAAACTGCGGCTGTAGGGTTTTCTGTGTTCCTGGTTGCCTTTGTTCTGGTCTTTTGCGCAGTTTTAACATTCATGGGAGCCATTTGCTGGAAATCCCCTTGCAACTGGCCCAAAAGAATAGCGCATTTTGAGCATGCGGGACTCAACACAATTTAAAAAAAAGTGAAAAAAAACGGTATGTGTAAAGCTCAGTGAGCCATTGCTGAAATGCATGGAAAAGAAGGAAAGAGGCGGCCTTTCTCAATGTCACACTTTTCACCAGACGACGCCCCAAACCTCCTGGAGGCCCCTGAAACACTGGTGTGTAGGACACCTCCACACAGTTCACTCCAGAGACTCGCGACGCTGGCACACAGACGGTAATCGTGGATCCCACACCAGCGGAACAGCACGTAGGAATCACACCGAAAGTAGCCACTAAACAACAAAGCGACCACTTCACACAGACACCTAAGCGATTAGTGACGCACACTAGCACCCAGATTGTCACCGACGCGGACCTCGACACCGATACCACCCCCAAACGGAAGTCCCCTAAACACACAACACCCGTCAAGAGGTCCACTCGGCACAAGCGCAGATGACTCACATCTGGCAGCACCAATCGCCCCGAACCCAAAAGACGAATTTTCCTGGTCGCCAGAAAACTAGCCACTAAACAAACTAACTACCGATTCCACCTACACACTTACAAATCCTACTCGCAGCACAGGACAATACACAAAGGACTTCGAGTTAATGTTAGGTGCTCCCTCGGTGCGCTCAGGCCTGAACTCCTCGCTCGATGGGAAAAGGTTTCAAATGACGCATCCCTTTCATTCATAGCTATTTTAAAAGAACATTGTCAAGAGCAGTTAAATTCCCTCGATGATCAACTTAGTAAGATAGAACTAAACTCGGGCGAAAGCCAGGCACTAGCAGATTTTGTAGCCAGAAAGGAACGCAAGCTGCACGATAAACAACAGCATAAACAAATTAGAGATAAATTTCCGCTAGATACGAATACATCTGGACAGTTTAACAACCGCCCTCCAATTTCGATACAGACAAAAGATACGCATTTTCCGCCGCAGTACACTGACAGCAACATTGTCGATATTTCCAAATCCCTAAGTGATAGCGACAAACGGATTCTGAAGCATGGCCTTACATTTTGTCCAACTAACAATAATTTTAACGAGTATGAACTTCACAGAGACCTCACAGAATTTGCGCGAAGATTGCGAATTAAGGAATTCTTTGCCGAAGAAGCAAACACCCCGATCACTAACGTAGCTCTTTCCTGTAACACGTGGTCAACACGTGCTCACCCTACTGCAGTAATAACCAGCCTTAATCCCATCCCTCTCAAAGCCGAAAGCACGTGGACGCCGGAAGCGCAGCAGAGTCCCGAATTAGACTTGTACATTAAATCTGTCTCGAAAGAAATCATAGACCAAACAAAGCAAGCTCGAAAACGCAGAAACGTTACCCCAATGGAACAGGCTACTCTGAACCACTTAGCTTCTAGAACCGATATAGTCATTAAACCTGCAGAGAAAGGAGGTAGCATAGTTATCCTGCCAGCCGAAAAATACAAAAAAGAAGCTTTTAGGCAACTTAACAACCCTTGTCATTATAGGAAATTAGATTCAGATCCCACTTCAGAGTTCTGCAAATTGATTCTGGACAAACTGGCAAACTTATTATCAAGAGAACTAATCACGCAGTCCGATTACCACTTCTTAAATCCGCTAAACAAACAGGCTGGACGCTTTTACCTACTTCCCAAAATCCATAAGGTCTCCGCAGAAGACTTGTTTACCGCAGATATCCCCGGCAGACCTATCGTTTCAAGCAATAACACGCCCACAGAGAACTTATCAATTTTCCTGAACAACTATCTTGCAGATATTCCCACCCACCTCCCTTCCTTTGTCGAGGATACACCGCACTTTCTCCGCATAATAGAGTCTCTGAATGAGGCTTCCATTATCCCAGCAAATAGCATACTTGTCACACTTGACGTCGTCGCTTTGTACACAAATATTCCCATTAATGAAGGTATCGACGCACTCTTAAAAATTCTAACTCAAAGTCCTCGCCCGCACGAAACTGAAGTGTACCTCACGCTACTTGAATTGGTACTAACACTCAACTACTTTGAATTCAATTCTTCTTACTACTTTCAAGTATTTGGAACAAGCATGGGCACTCCCTTCGCACCCACCTACGCGAACATTTTTATGGGGCTACTAGAATCTAAACTTCTAAATTCATTTCTAAAAAAAACACTCATATACCTGCGGTACATAGACGATATTTTCATGATATGGGAGCATGGGGCTGAGACCCTGAAGGCATTCGTCACACATTTCAATTCATGCCACTCCAGCATTAAATTCACCTTCAACTCCTCGAAAACGCAAGTCAATTTCCTTGACACCACTGTCCATTTAGAAAATAGCAAGCTCAAAACCACACTTTACAGGAAGCCTACTGACCGACAACAATACTTAGATTTCACTAGCCATCATCCAAGACACTGCAAACAAGGTATATTCGTAGGACAGGCAACGAGACTAAGAAGAATATGTAGCGACGACGATGACTACCTGAAACACTTCCACTCGCTAAAAAACACACTAATCACCAGAAACCATCCACAGACAACCCTTAATAATGCGTTTCAACGAGCAACCACTTTGAAACGAGATGTAGTTCTTAAAAAACGAACAAAAGCTAACAGTCAACGACCTCCTGCACTTATAACGAAATACTCAAACGCGCTTCCAAACATAAACAATATCCTGCGGAAATACCACCCCATTGTAACTGGTAACGACCGTCTCAAGAAAATATTTCCCGACGCACCAAGGGTAACATACAGACGCAACACAAACCTGAGGGACATCCTGGTGCATGCTAGGCTCGGTAAGAAACCACCACCGACAGTAACTTCATGCTCTCGACCTAGATGCAAGACATGCAAACATTTACAAAGGGACACTACGGTTAAAAGTACGGCAAGCGATTTCAGTTTCGATATAAAGACCAGTTTTGACTGCACATCGTCCAATATTATCTACATGCTCCAGTGCTCCTACTGCCAGAAACAATATATCGGAGAAACCGGACAAACAATGAGTGCCAGATTAAACGGGCACCGGGCTGACACAACACGGAATGAACAGAAGGCAGTGTCGACCCATTTTAATCAACGCCATCACAAATTCGACGAACTCAAATTGTTCATTCTTCAGTCAGGCTTCAAATCGACAAGGGACAGAAAATACAGAGAAGCATTCCTAATCCACAAATTTAAAACACTGCAACCAACAGGGATTAACATGTCCAGAGGAAACCTGGAATCTCTCAGGTACATTCCAGGGTCAGCATAATTTTAAATTAACAAATGTCTTGCACGTGGTCAGACTATTTCCTAGAACCTCACATAAGTATATTGTCGCTCCTTGCACCCTTCCCACGTCCTATCTTCCACCACATTTCCGGCCTTGTCACCCTCTCCCTTTGTTCACTTTTTTTTTCTTTCTCTCCTATCCCCTGCTACCAGTTCTCGGAAACCATGACACTCCTGTTACCCCCTCCGCTCCCACTTTTCGGCTTTCTCGGAACACGAGCCATTCCCCCCCCCCCCTCCTGCCTTGTCCTTCCTTGGAAATGCCCCCCTTCCTTTCTCCTTCCAGTGCCAGCCCTTTTTTTTTTCCTTGTTTTCATTTCCCTCTATCACGCTGACTAATCCTCTTATCTGAGTTTTGCAGGTTCACCCAGCGCCTCCCCCCGCGTCGCAGCCCCTTCAAAGCCTTTTGTTCATTACACACCCCCCGGATATAAGTTGTTCCACTATTGCAGCTTAACGAATCAAGATTCACCTCCCACCCCTTCCTGACACGCATCCCCTCCCACACCACTTTCCATCCCCACCCCCGCGGCCTTCATCCTCGGAGCGAAGGCCCTATTTAATCCCTGCCGATGATGAACGCTTTGCCCAGACGAAGACAAGTCCCCTTGTCGAAACGTTGGCTCTAGCAACCTGAGGTTTTCCCCTCCCTTGTTCATTTTGTGATTGCCAAGGACCATCTACCGCACAGAGGGTGCGGTTGATGCGGTAAATGTCCATGGTAGAGAGAGGCTCTACCATGGATTTCATAGAGAAAGTAAGGTGTAATAGGTGTATAGAACGAATGAATAAATTGTTGCATCTTTGCTTCACAACGCTCACTTCAGCTACCACACGCACAGTGGTGAGAAAGTTGAACGCCAGTTTCACCATTGGGCTGCAACACGTAGCCGCGTCGCGGCTGATTTCAGGTCTTGCTGCTTTGGTGAAGAGAGGCTCCTGTTCAGGAAAGACCTCCGACGTGCGCTTTCTGACAGGGGTATGACATTAATTTGAAAGACGCCAAATGTGATTACGCGCCTTCAGCACTTCCAGCGAGTGCCTCGAGAGGTACTCGCAGGAAATACTGACGGGGGGCGATCATATTTGGAGTGATACTTACGTTGCGTTCACCACGATGGCCCGACCAAGCTCCTTCAATGGCTAGTGAAGTGGCGCAGTGCTGCAGCGGTGAAGCTACGCGCGACTGCCCTGCGATGACAGACGTTTCCAGTGGTCGACCTTGCGCGGAACAGATTTCTCTTTCCGAGAGACCATAAATTAATTTATCTTTTGGGCAGTTCCTTCTTCTTCCGGTGTTGTGTTCGCGCTGCTGATACATATACATTTGGTTCTTTATCCGGTAGGCAAGGTCACGTGACCTAGGGGTCCCACCTGCCTCCTAGGTTGCTCTCTAGGGACCAGCTCACAACGCCGACACCGAATTTTCGGGTGAGCGGACGCTTCCTCATGCCACTTCCACCACAATGGTGCGGCCAACCGTGCTTGGCGAGAGAGGATAATCTCATTCAAACCAAAGTGCAGTTTCCTGGCACATATCACTCCATTAAGATATGGCAAGCGGTTCGCTATGTTCGATAGCAAAGATTCCTAGACTTTGGTTCTGAGTAATCAAGTGCAGCGGGCCTGCCAACTGGTTAAGAGGTGATATAAGCTTTCCGCAAGACAAGGCGGACAAGGGAAAGCTAACTTTTTGAAAAAGCTGCGAGGAAGGGATTTTTACCCCCATAAAAGGCAACGGAATACTAAATCTTGCGGGAGTGGCCATAAAATAACCTGTGAAATAAAAGATCTAGAATCCGTAGAGACACAGAGAGACGCTCCCGCGGCTGTAGTAGATGTGCAGGTGCATGCACGTGAGATCGTAGACGCCATTGTGTTCCAGACTCCTCCGGCCGGCTCAGTGATAGAACAAAAAGATAAGGGACGCTTGGCTACCTTTCGACGTGCCGTAGGCGTGACAAACATGGCGGCCGCTCAGGCTAGATAAATGACCGTCCCAGACAATTCGCTCTTTGACAAGGTTTTATTATTTATTCTCTGACAAGTTATAAAAGGAGTTGGGCATAAGGACGAAATTATAAATGCACTACAAAGACAATGGGGATGAATGGTAACGGAGAAGCAGAAGGACTTGCAACAACAGGTGCTTTCGGAAGGCAGTGCCTACCATGTAATCCTGTGTCGGGTCAGTGTTCTGTAGTCGTCTTTCAGGAGCGAGTCCACCTGGGAGTCGGCGCAATACTGGTGATCCATCCACTCGACGATGCTGGGATCCATCGAGGCGCAAGCGCCGTCTCTAGTCGGGCTGTTCTGGGTACTCGTCGAGGCCAGGGGAACTTTGCCAATTCCAGTGGTGAAGAATTGGGTCCAGCCTCTTAGAACGTACCCGTTTTTAGCGCTTGACAAACCGCTCGACGCTTTCCAGCATTGTTCTGGCAAGTCAACAAGCAGCCGTGGTGCTGTCAGCGCTTTGCTTTGGACAACAGCCAACGGCGCCCGCGACGCCACTTTCTTGACTGCCGTGGAGACCAGAGACGTAGGTCGTCTCGCTTTGTCGTCCGGGACAAAGGCGCCGATGCGTGAAGATGTCCTTGATGGGTATGTCTTGCCGCCTGCAGTAGCGACAACTCAGGGGGTGGAAGCGGCAGTAAAACTCGAAGTGCTCCTGGACATCCTGTAGCGGGGCCTGGTACGGGCAGCCGCGCTCGACGTTGAAGCAATGGGCGCGCATGCTGGTCACGAAGTCGAGGGGGATCGTGGCGGTATCGACTGCGTTCTCCATGATGTTCATTCCGTCCACTGGACAGGTTCCGGAGGCATCCGCACAGTCTTCTCCGGAGAGCGCTGGTGAGTTCATGGCCATTCCCACACAGTTGTCGCACATGCTATGACCGCATCGAAGACGGGTGCAACGCGCCGGCAGCTCTTCGCAAAGTACACACAGATAGACGCTGTATATACGCTCGGTGAACTTGATGGGCCGGTGGTTGAGGCCGAAGGTGAAGCCCTGCAGCACGCACCAGTTATCGCCTTTCCGTGAAGAATGACTGCTATCTTGCATGTCTGGACGGCCGATGCTTTCCGGCTCGAAAATCCTCGATAATGCAGCTCGCACCGTTGTCGTCGGAGAAGATCTCAGTAGCTTACGCTCCGAGAAACTCGAACGGTCTCTATGAACGTCGACCACTGCGCGCCAGCAGCTTATAAAGGGATGTGCGAGCAGGGAAAGGGCACACCCTTCTCTCCGTCACTCGCGCTCCCCTCACTCGCGAAGGCGGCCAGGACGGTCATTGGTCACCCGAGAAACATTCTGAAGAAACGTACAGTTTCTACAGGGAGTCTGAAAAGTCGTGAAAGTGTTCCTTCGAACTGGGAATGGGGCCAAGCATCCAAAAGGAAAGGATGACTCCAACTCGAGGCAACAAAGGGAATACAGGAAATAGTAGGATGGGGGGCGGACAGAGGATGCATGCCTAAACAGGGAAAGAACAAGCCAGACAAGCAAGAGCACATGATGGCCAACAGCACTCGACTTCTCCGAAAAGGGTGGTCCAAACGAGGGGAGCCTGGCTGAAGATCCCTGGCCTACAAAGGACGAAATCACCTTCTCCGGAAAGGGTGGGGCAGGAAGCGCTGGTGGGGCAATAGGGAGGTGCCAGCTGGCTTAAGCACCCTGGCCTACAAAAGACACAACTTTGGAATTCAAGCTTTCCACCTCTTCCCTACGCGGCTATTTCTGAGGCTCTGCTCCCCGCGGCCTAGCACCACAGGTTCCCAGAAAAGCCCAGCGTAAAGAATTGCAAAAAGTTTGCCATGACGTCATTTGGTGTTGTAGGGCGTTCTTGCGGGCTAGTTGGTTCTTAGTTTTGGAAAGGTTAAAAGTGCGCAAAACATGAGGAAAACTGTTTTCTGTGTTCCTCGTTGCCTGTGTTTTCGTCTGTCAATCAGTTTTAACATTTCTGGGGGTCATTTGCTGGCAATCTCCTTACAGGTTGCCCAAAAGAATAGCTCGTTTTGAGAATGCATGACAGAACGAAATAAAAAAAAAAAACTGGGGAAAAAAACAGAACCTGTAAAGCTCAGGGAGCCATTGCTGAAAGACATAGAAAAGGAGGAAAAAGGAAAGCGGCGGCCTTTCTCACTATCGCTTTTTTCACTTGACAACGCCCCGTACCTTCTCGTGGCCCCCAGCTTTGGAGCCCCTCACTCTGAGACACCCGTGCGGGTGGTTCTTACATAGAGAAAGTAAATATAATTCTAAGCTGAACGAATGAATAAATCGTTGCATCATTGCTTTACCACTCTCAGTTCAGCCACCACACGCACAGTAACCGGTGAGAAAGTTCAACGCCAGTTTCACCTTTGAGCCGCAACGCATGGCAGCGTCGTGGCTGTTTTCAGGTCTTGCTCCTTTGGTCAAGACAGGCGCATATGCAGGAAAAACTAGAGGTGCTCAATATTCTACCAAAGGTAGCAGAGTTGTGCGTAGGTCCGCCATCTTGTCTGTCAATCAACCGAAGTTATGCGGCGAAGCCGCACTCCGTTTCCGCAGGTGAGATGCCTAGCGCATAACCGATCGACCGTGGGCGCTTTTCCGAGGTTCTTAAACCACTTTTTCGATTGATCGCAATCAAAAAGCATCTAAAAAGCTGACCACGTAACGAAGTCACAAAATTTAGCCAAGAAAAAACGGTACTCTTTCTAGCGCGCGTCGTGAGCTGCGGCGCGCGTTTCAACAATGTACACGAAAAAGCACAGAGCCGCAAGTCCAGCCTGTTTTCGGTAAAGAAATTCGGTAACGAAACCTCAATGCCACTTTTAGCAAAAAAAAAAAAAAAGGCGTGAGCTACGTATACGCACGCTAGACACCCCACAGCAGCGAACGCAAACAGCCGTTGGATAGTGGATCCGCTTCGAACTTGGCCGGCTGTCAATCGAGTTCGCTGCCGGCCTACGTCATCAGCGCACGTGTTTCTAGTCCGATGGGCAAAACATGCACCGTACCGAGGAGGCTTTCACAGTGAGAAGAAAGGCTGCAGGGCAAAGGCTGCAGGGCGTCTCGAATCGGGGAACAGAGGCGGCGGGCGAGGACTCGACACCGGTAAAACCGGTTAAGAACCGAAAGTGGAAGATTTTTCCCATCGAGCGTCGTCTTCTCCGCAGTACACGGTTGCTTAGACACCACGTGATGGCGCTCTACCAATGGAGTCGCGAGCGGTGTTTTGAAAACAGACGCGCAACTTTGCTACTTTTTGTATCATATGCAGTAACTCTAGGAAAAACCTCCGACATGCGCCCTCTGACAGGGGTATGACATTTATTTGAGAGACGCCAAACTTGCTTTTTTAAGGCGAAAGCCTTTAATACCTCATGCTGTCGTTAGCAGACGCGTCGGCAGGGGTGTCGACAGACGCGTCGGCAGGGGTGTCGACAGACGCGTCGGCAGAAGTGTCGACAGACGCGTCGGCAGATTCGTCCATTTTTCGGTGTCACTGCTTAAAAGACAAGGTTCCAGCATGAATAAAGGCGCATCTAGTGAATGCATGGGCTTCATAAATAAAATAAAAGGAGTAAAGTCAAGCAGAGGAAAATAAAAATAAGAAAATAAACAAACATAAAAGCAAAATAAAGATAAGATGTGAAAGTAAAAATAAAAAACAATAAAATTAAGAAAAGGAGCAAAACATAAAAAAGAAACGAAATATGAAAAATAAGAAAGTAAATAGAAACAAACAGTGGCCAGGAAACGCTTTCGCCTTGCAGCACTTTAGAGAGCCAAAGTGCCCCCTGAATTTTTTGACATACTTCTTGAGCGGTTTAAGATGTCTGTATGGGCTTTTCTAAACCCCAACTAATGCTCTTGTGCGTTTGCTGTAGTTGTTCGCAGATTTTAAGACTGAGCTCAGAATGAACACTTCAGTTCCCTCAAATAATTTTTGCAGCTCTTCTGTTTCCTGATGACATGTTGTACCTCTTCCTGGAAGTTCGAATCAAGTAGGTCAGCCACATGGACACCAGATTCCTTTCTAATAGGGTGGCCTTATCGGTGAGGGCCAATAGGAAGAGCGGGGGAGGGGGATGCGCAGGCTCTATATAACAGCCTCCCCCCCCCCTGCCTCTGCTTATTGTCCTGCACCAGCACACTCCCCCCCGCCCCCCCCCCCCCACGCTGCTTTTCTCCTAACGCATAGGATCACCGTAGTCTAGAAATCCCTCTTGCCATCCAAATTGTACATAGTAGAAGTAGGCCTATGTATGAAATGGGTCACGCGGATGACTTTCAGAGCGCATTTTACATACACGCACTCGAAACCAGCTGCTTTAAACGTAGCACTTTTTGTACCCCAAAAATTTCCTTCCCGGATTAGCAAGAACACGTAATTGCGCAGTGGAAGTTAGCAGCGGGAAAGGAGGGAGATGGTCCTTGTACACGTGTTTCTGCATTGAGTAACTGCTGATTTCTTTTGTGTACCCAAAGGTGACCACCATATGACCTGACATCCTAATGACATCCTAGTTAATGACATCCTAGGGTTAATGACATCCTAGTTGAAATCAAGAGGAAGAAGTGGGCTTGGGCAGGGCATGTAATGCGAAGGCAAGATAACCGCTGGTCCTTAAGGGTAACGGAGTGGATTCCAAGAGAAAGCAAACGTAGCAGGGGACGGCAGAACGTTAGGTGGGCGGATGAGATTAAGAAGTTTGCGGGGATACAGTGGCGGCAACTAGCAAAGGACAGGGTTAATTGGAGAGACATGGGAGAGGCCTTTGCCCTGCAGTGGGTGTAGTCAGGCTGATGATGATGATGATTATGATGATATGCGCTGAGGGGGGTAACTGCTTTCATCTTTCATTCCCCTGGCTACAGTGCCACTGACTGCCTCTTTAGGATTCTTCGAAAAAGAGGTGCTTTTCTGTTCCTAACCATGCGCGATGTCAAAGGCTGGCTAGCAGCCGTTCAGCCAATATTTCCTCCACTACAATGCAGGTGTAATATGCGCGCTATGGCTTACGCTTTGTAGCCTTGCCTCCAGCGACACTGTTCCGACCCGGCTGGCAAGCACCGTCGCTGCCCCTGACGCGCCTGCAGACTTCCCCCCAACACAGGTCAGCGCACCCAACGTAGGGAGCTTGCACGCGCCTCACGAGAATGGGACAGGCGTGACGACTGTGCCGGGGAAGCTGAGTGCGGCGCATTCTCCCGAACAGCGCATTCCCGTGGACCGACGGAAGAAATACCGAGTGGCGGCGACGGCGGAAGGATGACAGCACCGACCCACCGCCCGCATGCACCTGAGAGGCTCGCGGCAAGCCAAAGAATTCGCAACTGGAAGGCGCCATGATCCCCCCTTGCCTGCACGTGTTTCAGTGGTGTGTGCGCGGTCACGTGCTGAGGGCGGAGCCTATGAAGAAGCTCAAGACTTTGGACTCCACCAGCGACCGGGTGTTCCCTGGCTAGGTGCCTAGGGAAGACGAACTGAACAAAAACCGCAAGCAACAGGAGCGAAGAGAGTTCCGTACGGGCGGCCGAGATGGACCCTGAGCTGCTAAGCCCTTGCATGGTCCCGTGGTGGAGCTGATGCCGCCCCTCCACTCTGCAAGAAGCCCCGTCTCGTCACCGGGTGAGCAGATCGCCGACCCCCTTCAGGCAGCCACTGCTGACGGTTAAATATTTTCCTTATCAGTCAGTTGTGATGTTGGCTCGTTCACTTCCTCCCTCAGCACGAATCCCAGAGGGCAACCCACTGGGTTGCGATTTGTGACCCCTCATTAGGGCCGTCACACAGGCTCCCTATACAAAGGAGGCGCTGTCCTATACTGTACCGGGGAGTGAGTCAAAACGCAGCAGTTTCTACGAAAACATCGAAACTTACAACACTGAACTTAAGCGGGCGTGGCGAAAGTGTACCTCAAAGGACTAAACAACGAACCGATAAAGAGCGTCCATGAAGGACAACGATGGCGGCGAAACGGAAGTGGTGCAGAACAAGTGCGTCTCTGGATCGTTCGGCGCTTCTGCGAAGTCACCTGCAGAAGTGCTTTTCCTTTGCATGACCTGGACTGCATGACCATGGCGCGGTCTGGTACTACAAAATAGTTCATGCTTACAGCCATTCTCAAATACAAGGAGAGTCTAATAAAGAGGGCAGCTTTTTGTCGAGTGGGTTCCGGAAGAAATTTTTTTCTTCACTTGGGGACTTTTTTTCCCAGACAGTGCTTCCTCAGGGAACCTTTTCTCCTGGGATGTATGTTACTGGGACATTTCTTCCTACACCACAGAGCACCGGACGCGAAATTCGGAGGATGTGGGTTCAGATCCCATCAGGTGCGTATGGTTGTTTCTATTCTGCTTTCATTGATCTCCCACTGATGATAAACACAAATAAAAAAAGACGTATATCATGCTCATTGGTTTCAGCGACTGCTGGCTTCCATCTCGTATTAATACCCTTGTCACACATGCGCGCATAACTTCTGTTAAAGTGACCACAGTTTTGGCTAAATGTGATTACTGCAATTCACACGGCCGACCACACAGCGGTTACGCCACTAATCTCGGTTATCGCCAACCGAGCTCGCCACAGACCACGGACAGGATGGCGGCGTTTGTGGACGAAAACTGCCCGTAAGCGTCCGAGAGCGAGAAGCGCACGAGCTGGCCCACTTCAACGGCGTATTTTTTTGCACTAAATCATGTTTCAAGAGCAACGCATTGAAATAGGCAGTGTGTAGGTTGCCGTACGACGGAGCAACAACAGCGTTCAGCAGCACCGTACTGCGGTGCTCAGGCTATACGCATTCTATAGTAGGATACAACTTAAAAGAGTGGTACAACGCAAACGGAACGAGTGCGCGCGCGCACTCGTTCCGTTTGCGTTTAACATGCGCTTTGCGGTTTGTCCACACGACTCTCTGCCCACAGTGACGCGATTTGAAGGCGCAGGCTCCTTTCCCAAGCAATGTATAGCCCTAGTAAGCCGAGCACCAGGCCGGGCCATAGCTTGTACCCATTTTGAGAAAACCGGTGGGTACCCGGCCGGTGGCGGGAGTCGAACCCACCACCTCCCGAAGCCGAGGCGGGCGCTCTGCCACGAGGCCACGGCTGAAACCTGAAAGAGCTGAAAGAACCTGAAAGAGCTTTCAGCCGAGAAGGAAAGGGTTCCCGAGAGCCCTGCGGTCCTCCGATTGTTGGAAACCGGACCCCGCTTACGACGCGTTCCGCTTCCGACCAGCTCTGGCCGATACTTAGGCCCCCAAGCGCGCAGGACCCGCGCCCATGGAGTTGGGCCTTTAACAAAAACAGTTCACTACTTCTGAAGTTCACTGCAACAAACTAAGCACGCGTACTTTAATAATGATATTCCACGTGCGGTGTAGTTTAAAGGAATATCGATGCTGCAAAAGTTTTGAGCCAAGCACGGGGGGAATCTTGGAAAAATTAAACAGTGTTGTCAAATACAGGTAGCCAAATCTTTAGCTAGCTAGCGTGACGGCTGCGGTTTCCTCAGCTTATAACGCAGTACTTACGAAAATATCACTTCTAAGCCCATACTGGCTAAGACCGTGCTACTATGGAAGTTTCCTAGTTTGCTTCGTAGTGAATTAAAGCTCAGAAGAGGTGGTCGTCGCGAACGCTAGCTAAAGATATGGGCCGGCTGTACGAGTGATGATGTTGTTAAAGGATATCAACTGGCGCGTATGTGAGACCTTCTGCTGTGGGACCTTACCTGTTTGGTTTATTGTGTTTAGAGTTTAAATTGCAGATATAAAAAAAAATGTTCGTATCACTTTCCAATGCCTCGTATGTAGGCAATGTCGTAACCACTACGATGGCTACATTGTGGCTACTAACTGTCTATGCCTAGTCGCATGGTTGGCAGTTTTTAGGCTAGAATTTTTCTGTATTTTGGCTATGCCACTTCGATGCATCTGGCAACTCTGGTGGAGTTGGGCTGACCTTGCTAAGCTCGATTCCCTAACTAGACCCTTCGCTGTTGGGTTCGTGTAAACTAGGTTCAGGACGACCTTTTGCGGAAATCTTTTATGCAATCAAACCACGTTTCCTTGTGGCACTATCGCGTTCATCTTGAGAAAGACCAATAAGGCGCCAGTTGACTTCAAGATGGCTGGGAGAGATCGACGGAATGGGCTCACTGATTTCATACCCCCGTCTGGGGATTAAACGTATCAAGGTAGCACTTAGCTGTTTTCATTTTTGCGAATAATGCGAGAGGGTTGTATGGGAACGAGTTTTGATTGAAGAGCGACTTCTGCGAAAAAGTTTTCTTAGAGATTCCCGAAAGTGGTTGAAACCTACGCTTTGTTGTACTCAAGTTGGACATGGATGAAGGGCTCATGATGCCACAAAGCGGCCCTAAAATGAGAAAAAAGAAACAGAAAACAAAGCACAAACAGACGCTTCTTTGTTTTCTAATGCTTAATGCCAGAATATTTTATATAAATAAGCTCCGTATGAAGCAGTCGTCTTGTACACCCACGAGTAAATTCTTTTCTGTTGATGAAGCTGTGATGTGCGATAAAAAATTACGTTTTGAGAAGTCGTGCGAAAGTTTTCCATGAGGAAATTGCACAGATTCAAAAGAAACATTGGTTGAAACCTTTGTAAAACTTCTTAGTCGGTGCTTCCTGCAAGCTCATAATTTCCACCTTAATTTATGAGCTGAGCAACCACCATTTCACCAACCTGGCGCCTTGAATGGTTTCCTTCTCTCCAAAGATGCGAGCGTGTCGACCTACGCAACACAAGCTTTTGCACCATCGCCGCATCGTCCTTCTTCCTTAGCCTTTGTCTACACTGCGAACAGAAAACAATCCGAGTAGGAGTAAAAAACGGCTTGTCGCGCAGCGCTCTCCGAAAATGGTAGTTCAGATACTCATTACAAAATGTGTACCTGTTCTACTCTGTATGGAGAAGCATTTAAAGAGGTAAGTTTTACCGTTCTTAGACAACAGTTTATATCGGAGTAAATATTCTGCTTAGAAATGAGTTTGCATGGCAACTAATGGTAGTATTGTGTACTACTTCGCACGGGGGAGGAACGGATTAGAGATGTCGGCAAAATTCGAAGAGAATTTCTGTGAAAAGTCGATAAGACTATTGGTTTGGTACCACACATAATTATACTGGTCAAATCATTAACTCGTTCATAGGACAAAATACAGCTGCGTGAGAAGGAGGAAAAAGTAGAGAGAATGTTTACTACCTTCGAGTCGGGGCGAAAGCACGGATTTGCGCTACGTATAGAAGACGACGGTGAGCAGGCAGTGCCGCGGGACGGAGCAGATGGAAGTTGATGAAGAGGACGCTCTCCAATGCGCAGCGCGAGAGTGTGGTGCAGTTTAACACGAGGCATGTTGGCTTCGGCGATAGCCTAGTGGTCTCGCTGAGTGGTCCTTAAAGGAGATCTGTTCGCACAGCCGCCAATTGGACTCCCAGTCATGGATATTGATTCAATTTCTTTTTCTCTTTTTCATGGTTTGACCTCTAACTCCACTGAAGGTCAAATTTACGCGGTCCGCGGTTGAAGCCCGAGGTCCCGTAGTGAAGCTCTCGCTTCAAAACGTGGTAGTCGTTTTAGAGTTCCGCTGTCATGTTTTCCACGGTTCGAAAAAGTGCGAAGCATTTGTAAAAAGGAAAGCGGTGGCATACGAAAGCGGTCGGCTTGGATCGACCGAAAAAGCCCAGACCACGGCCGGTGTCGACGCGCGACCCGAGGTCCCACTTTTCCGACCATACTCGAGTGGTAATGTCGGACGCAACTCAAGAACGAAGCGGCTTTCCCCTCAAAGGAGTCCGTTCCATCTAATGCTGTCGCCCGACCGACCCTGCTAGCGTGATATTGCAGGGAGCGGTGCCACAATGGAGAGAGGGGCCTACCCTCGACCATATACAGGGAAGGGATTATCCCCCTTCATCTGCCACTCCCCACATTGTCACACTGTGATGGTCATGGGAATCGGCTGACGCCATTTACTGGAAGGGGTTCTGTTGAAAAGGAAAAGATTCGACTGTAGCAAGCCCGCCGCTGCATGCATTACCGAGCTGACCCGGCGCCGAGCGGGAGACGGCAGGATACCAATGTTCTACGGACCATATCTACGCCAGGTTTGCTTATGGCGGCACGCAACTTTCCATCAGGCCTCCGCATTGCGGTGTTCGTGCGCACTTCGCTGTAATTAAGGGAGAAAATGCAAGGGCTAGCTTTGTAATTACTGCAGTAATTGTTTGTAAATCATTTGAGACTTTCTTGTGTTGGTGCAGCCCTGAGTAAACAAGACAGCTCTAGCGTCCACAGGGCTGCAACTGCTTTTCTTGGCAATGCTGCAAAGGCTGGGCAGGAAAGAGCTGGAGACGGGCTTTTCTCCCCTACCCTGGGGAAAGGTTGTTCATTGTTCTGGCTAAGGCCGTTGAGGGGTGAAGGGGGGAGGGGGGAAGCGTTTTTTGGCTTCCGGCCAAAAAACGTTCGGATGTGTGCCATGACCATTGTTGCATTTGCAGTATTTTTATGCACATCACGCGCACCTGTGTCTGCGTGGGTGCACCTTGTGCACAGCAGGCGGTTGAAACTGGTGGGTAGTTGCTCAGGCAAATGATTTATTTGGGTTAAATAATTTCAAGGAAGCCGTCCTCCTTTATTTCAATAGTCGAGAGTGGGCAGATAGATGGGTTTCCTGACCACACGCAGTAAATGAGAGAAGAGGGAGCCTCAGGAGGCTGACTGAACGTTTCGACAAAAGGCATTTTCACTCCGAGGGGGAAGGCTGGTTAGCGGGAATCTTGTTAAGGCAGGAAGCGTGCCAAAAAGGACTAGCTGCTTGACCTACAAAACTGAGGTGGGGACGGTGAAGAGAGAGCGAATGCGGACTTGAAAGGCTGTGTGTCGCTGATACGCTGCCTGAGGGATGTGTCCGCGAAAGAAAATCTAACAAGCGTGCCAAGTCGTCTCCTTGTCGAGACATAAGTGGCACCGCGGATTCATCGATCACTGTGTTAAAAAAAATCGCATTGATCGGCATCTTAGCTTTGTGTCAGTGAAGAAATTCGCCAGCGTTGAAAATGCGAAACGGCCTCAGTGAAATCTAAAAATCACAAGCCAAGGAAGCTACTTTTTTCTATCACTCCCCTCTTTCTTTCTTTCAGAGTCCGTCTTTTTATTTCCGCTGCTCAGCTGCGATTCGGCGACCTAGCGTGCCGTGGTATCCCAAGGAACTGTGGTGGACATTAGGGTCCCGAAGTTAAGACTGCACCCAAAATCTCTATTTTCTATTATTCGTACTTCCTTTTTGTGAATAAAGGAAGGTTTCTACTACAAGCCGCAGCTCAGATGCTTCCGGGTTTAATGGCAGATGGCCTGGCCAGCAAAGGGAGGAGAGAATAGGATTTGCAGAGGAGGTCGGTGTTAGCGCTTCCTCCCAGCTTAGGAGACCACACTGGTTTCTTTCGCATTCCCGGAATACTGAGTCAGGTCTCTCGCTCCCTCACGTTCTTTTCTCCGGAGAGCCTCCCTCTACACCGGATGGTGCCCGCTCCCTCGCTGTCAGCTGCATTCTTTTTCACGTCCTCTCCCTTATACTCCTCCTCTGTGCACGTGGCAGGGGTGGTGGCGATCACAGCACCAAGCACCGCAACGTGCCAAGAAGTTTGACAAGGCCTGAGTGCTCCTCTCGTGACGAAAAGAAAAGAGGCCCAGAAGCCCAGAGTGGCCGCCGCTTATGGCGTAGCTTAAGGAATCGCGACTGGAATCAACCAGCAGCAATAATACCCCTGTCACACTAGCAAATTTAATGACATTCGAATCGAATGACATTAGCACCTAATGTCATTAATCGGCTGCTACACGGGAACATGTAATGCCATTAGGTTCGAATGACATTCGCCATCGAATGAGTTAGAGGAACTCATTCGCATTCGATCTCGAACCGAATGCATACTCTGGACACCAGATACGCAGCAGGAACAAGCGACACAAAAAAATAATATGCACACTGCCAAACTTAGGAAGTGCATTTATTTAGTTCTGATAAAAAAAAAAAGGTAATGTTGGTGTGAATCTGTTCACACTACAGATTACTCTCGGTCTCAGCAGCAGCCAACAGCAGCGGCCGAGCGTGAAGCAGCGTCTTTCCCGCGACCGTCGGTCATTTTGGGTTGCGTGATTCTTGCTGGTAGGCGTGCCATGTTTGTTAAGCTCGAAGGTACTTAAAGACTTAACTGAGCAGTTCACCTTTTGGAAGTCATTTCCAAGCTCCGCGCGTGTCCGCGCGCCGCCATGTCAGCCATTTTGTTTGTTTACATTTATCGGATTTGTGGTTGACTTTGTACTTAGCTTGGCTTTTGATGGCTAAAGTGGTGCAGAATGGCCGGAAATATTATTTTAAGCTTATAATATGGCACACAAATGTTTTCACTCGCTTTTGAAACACTGCACAACAATTACAAACATCTTTTATGCGCGCTGATGTCGTTCAGTTGGACTACTTTTTCTTCACTGATCGTCGATGCCACCATTTTCGAATGACATTTTTTTCCGTGTAGCACCGAAAGAGACCAAATGACATTCGATGCACCGACTGCCATTAGGTTCGAATGACATTAAATTTGCTAGTGTGACAGGGGTATAAGCTTCCATTTATCAGTCCACATTTTTTCTTTAGTTAAAACACTGGAATGAACAGCAGACACTTTACGCGGATTTTATTTTGAGGCACTAGCCGCAAACCATCTGTGCAAAGACTATTTAAGCACTGATGTCAGCACCTCTATCGCATAGCGCTTGCTCAGTAGATGTTTTGCTGTATGCATTACTTGAAATGAATTTGCGATTGTTTTAAAACTTTACCTTTTTTCCACCTAGTTACATGAAGCACAGCGATAATGAAGAATTAAACACTCTCGATTAGCTTCACAACTGCGTATGTGTATTTTTATTGGAGATACATGTATTCGTTCTAAGATCATATTTTAAATGAATACGATCCCTTGAGGTGATTGGCTCAGAAATATAAGACGGGCATCCCGGAAACTTTGATGGAATTGCGCCTGGGCAAAGGCGCAGATGCGAAAGTGGTGCAGTGGTGGTGCACCCTGTAACCTCGTCGATGTCGGAGGCCTCTCGCACGATGTCAGCCTCAATGAAGAGAAGCTCGCAAACCTAGAAGAAAGTGTAATTTTAGTTTAGCAGCTGTAACTTGGAAAGAGAGTTTTCTTGAAGGGCTGCATTCGCTACCTGCAGTGCTAACCAGCTGCTTAGTTTAAATGCACTTTTTTACAGTACATGCGCTTAAGCTTATCGTATTTTGTAAAAGTAACTATTCTTTGAAGAAGTTTCGAACATCTTACCCTGGAGTGCGGTCATACAACGAAGTTCTCTCGTAGTATTGCCCTAATCCAGGTGTTCTGTTCTTCTTCATCCCGGTGAAACTTGAAAACGTGGTTTTTGGGACACGATTTGTAGTTAGTCCGGCAATTGGGCACGATGCACTTGTTAAGGCGCGTTCACACTAGGCCGACGAGACCCCGATGCCGACGCGACGGCGACGCCGACGATCGGCGGTCGCGTCGGCCAACCTGGTCTTTCCCCGACTAGCCAGTCACACTGCACCGACGACGACGACGACGCACCCAACGTTCAAGCGTCGTCCTAGTGTGACAACGTCGCCGACCAAAGATGCCGACGAGACCCGTCGGCCGACGTGTCTTGGGCAGATCGGTGGCCGAGCGAAAACATTCGCCGACCAGAAGCGAGTACCGAGCTCAAAGCGCGAAGTGCAATCATTATGTAGAGAAATAATGTGTTGTGTTGTGTTGTGTTGGGTTTATTGGCGCATAAGCAGCTAAGGCTATCATGCGCCAAGAACAAGGTATGGAAAAAATATGTTTGAGCAGAGTTTGAAAACAAAGTGGATAAAAACGCTGGTGTAAAGGGCCTAAAAGTTATTTTTACTAAGTAGCTGATGAAATACAAGAATTAAAAAAAAATGTCTGATAGCAGAAACCTTTAAAGGTTGGGTTACCTCCGCAGACATCCTTGGCTCGGCAAGGATTTCGAGGCTCCCAACAGCTCAGATAAAGACCTCAGCCTCCTTCTCGTGATTGAGAAAGTGGCTGAGGTGTATAATTGTATGTAGCGAAGCACAGGGTGAGTAGATTAGAGTTGGTGAAGAATACTGGCTTCCCTTAAAAAGCTAAAAACACACGGTATACTGACAAGTGCATCTTTGCCTAAAATCAATGCTGGATGAAAAGGAATGTGTTCTTTGTAAAAGGTAGTAAAATGTTTTTTTCTTAGTGATTCAAGTTCTGTACATGAGAATAATATGTGGTTTACTGTTAGTTCATCTCCGCACTTTTCACAAACAGGTTTGTCTTCTTTTGTAAGTAGGAAGTTGTGTGTGAGATGTGTGTGTCCAATACGGAGACGGCATAAAATAACTTCGATGAAACGTTCTTGGTGGGAGCATGACTTCCATTCTTCTATAAATGGTTTTACTAAGTGGAGCTTATTATTTCGTTCAATATTCCATTGCGACTGCCATTTATTTCTTAGCTTGCACTGTACCAACTTCATACAGTCATTGTAGGGGATGTTCACTTTCTTTATTTCTTTGTTGCGAGCTTTCGCAGCACATTCATCCGCCTTCTCATTGCCAGTGATTCCAATGTGGCTGGGAACCCAGCAAAATTTTATGTCTTGTCCCTGTATTGTGGCGCTCGTTATGTTGTGTATGATATTACCAATTAGTGGTGTCACTGCATTTCTATGGTGAAGTGAGGTTAGTATGCTCAGAGAATCAGTGTAAATGATACTGCTCTGAATGTTCTCATTTATTATTTTTTCTATAGCCACCAAGACTGCGTAACCCTCGGCGGTGAAAATGGATGCACACTCAGGTAGCCGTACTATTTTTTCCCAATTATTCTGAACTACAGCACTTCCCACGTAGTGCGCCGATTTTGATCCATCGGTATAAAATGCTTCGTATTCTCCGTATTTTTCCTTGAGTGCTAAATATTCTTGTAATATCTGTTCATGTGGTGTATGTTTTTTCTGAAATTGTGTTAATGTGAAGTCGCACACAGATGGTAGGCAGTACCAAGGCGGGAGTGGATCAGGTTTGCGGGCAATATTTGGTAATATGTTCATTATGTCTAGTTCTTGGCATTTCTCTTCAAAGCGGAGAAGAAGTGGTCTGATTGCTAGAGGTTTGTTGGTAAATAGTGTTCGAGATGAACACTTTGTAACGAGTGGGTAACAGATGTGTTTAGGCTGGGAACGGATCTTTAAGATGTATGAGCATGAGAGCATTGTTCGTCTGTCTGCAAGTGGTGGTTCATTGGTTTCTACGTAAAGGCTTTTTATGGGTGATGTCCTGTAAGCACCAGTTGAAAGACGCAAACCCATATTGTGCACAGGGTCCAGTCGCTTCAAGTACGACGGCCTTGCTGATCCATACACTATGCTGCCATAATCTAAAACGGAACGTACTACAGAGCGATAAATCTGTAAAAGGCATACCCGATCAGAACCCCAGTGTTTGCGTGAAAGGACTTTAAGTATGTTCAGTGATAGCGACGCTTTCTTCTTTAGTGCGTTTATGTGAGGCAGGAAAGTAAGCTTTTTATCGAAGGTGATGCCTAGAAATTTGTGTTCCTTTTTTAAAGGCAGTGTGGTTTGGTTTAGGTGTAATGTGGGATCTGTGTGCAAGCCTCGTTTGAGTGAAAAAAGTAAGGCTACTGTTTTCTGTGGTGAGAACTGGAAACCATTCTTTTCTGCCCATGTTGCCAGTTTGTTGATTGTAAGTTGTACTTGTCTTTCACATGTAGATATATTGGAAGATGTGCACGCTATCTGAAGATCGTCGACATAGACTGAATATGTTATGGACCTTGGTATAATTTTGTTAAGAGAATTCATTTTTACAATAAAAAGAGTTGTGCTTAAAATACACCCTTGAGGCACTCCATTTTCCTGAATAAAATCCCTTGAGAGGGTTGAGCCTAGACGGACATTAAATGAACGGTTAGATAAAAAGTCTTTAATGGAGTTCAGCATTCTGCCACGGATGCCAAGTTCAGCTAAGTCCTGGAGGATCCCGAACCTCCAGGTAGTATCATATGCTTTTTCTAAATCAAAAAAGACGCTAAGACAGTGTTGCTTGTGTATAAAAGCTTCTCTGACAGTATTTTCAAGGCGGACTAGGTGGTCTGTAGTGCAGCATCCCTTTTTAAATCCACACTGATGGATATCAAGAAGTTCACCAGATTGAAGAACAAAGGTTAGTCTTATATTTAGGACACTTTCGAAGGATTTGGCAAGGCAACTAGTCAGGGCTATGGGTCTATAACTGCTAGGAGAAGTTGGGGGTTTACTAGGCTTAAGAAGCGGTACAATAATAGCTTTCTTCCAGACTTCCGGTATTTTCCCAGACATGAATATTGTGTTAAAGAATCTTAAAAGTGCGTTCACGGCTGGCTCGGAAAGATGCGCAAGCATTTCATAGTGTATTTCGTCGGGTCCTGGAGCAGTTTTTTTGCCGGCAGATAGTACTTTATTGATTTCTTGGAGGGTAATTAGACAATTGTATTTTTCATTTGTGCCTCCACTTGTTGGGAGCCTCTGTTTTTCAGCTGTGTTTTTGTATTTTAAAAAAGACTGTGTATAGTGTGATGAACTTGAAACTGCTGCGAAATGTTCCCCCAATATGTCTGCCTGTTCCCCTATGCTTGTTTGTGTGCCAGGTGTTGTCAATAAAGGAATTGTGAACGGTGAAAAATTTCCATTTAATTTTCGCACATGTTCCCACATTTTTTTAGATGTGGTGTGACTGTTTATAGAAGAGACGTAAGTTTGCCATGATTTTTTCTCGGCACTACGACGGACGTACCGAGCTTTAGCTCTTGCTTTTTTAAAATTTATGAGATTCTCATGAGTCGGATACCTGCGAAATTTACCCCAAGCTCTGTTTTGTAATTTTTTTGCTTCCTTGCAGTCTTTTGTCCACCATATTTTATGATTTTGTTGCACCACTCCTGATGACTGTGGAATAGCTGTGAGTGCGGCAGTTATGATACAATTAGTGAACTTTTCATTTATCTGGTCGATGGAGAGATTATCTAAAAGTATATTTTCTAAATTTGCCTTTTCTTTAAAAAGTGACCAGTCGGCGAGGTGAAGCTTCCAGCGCCGTGGCCTTGTGGGGATTATTTCCGGTGGGGATGCTAAAGTGATTAGTATAGGGAGGTGGTCACTGCCATATGGGTTGTCAATGATATCCCATTTAAAATCATTAAAAACAGAAGGTGAGCTAAATGACAAGTCTAAAAAGGACATTTTCCCCGAGGTAGGGGAGCAGTAGGTGGCTTTTCCTGTATTTAAAAGACATACATTGTTTGTGATGATAAAATCTTCGATTATTTGACCCTTAGAGTCACAGCGCTCGCTTCCCCAAAAAGGGGAGTGAGCGTTGAAGTCCCCAACTACTAGATACGGTTCTGGAAGTTCATTGATCAGTTCTTGTAAATCGTGGACTGTTAATGTAAAATGTGGAGGAATATATACAGAACAGATAGAAATTGTTTTATGGCTGACGACACTGACCGCAACGGCTTCGAGTTTTGTTTTGAGTGTGATTTCTCGAGCAGGGACGCCGCTTTGCACGACAATCGCAACGCCTCCAGATAGTCTATTTGCGTGCTCACGATCGTGTCTAAAAGTTTTATAATGTTTCAGGATATTTGTATGTTGTGGACCTAGATTTGTTTCTTGAAGACATAAGACTACGGGCGAGATTGACCCTAGGATATCTTTTATGTCATTGTAGTTCCTCAACATTCCTCTACAGTTCCACTGAACTAGAAAAGCCATATTTATGTTTGGGATAGGAACGATTGGGAGTTTACTTATTTTCTGGGGCCGTTATAGTGGCCCTGCCTTTTTTCCGCTCAAGAGAGCTGTTCCGCCGCTCTAAAGCAGGCGGACTGTGGGATACGTCCATCACCTCGCGACAGGTGCTGGACGACCGCGGGGAAGCCGCGCGTGTGTGAGTGTCAGGTCTCCCCCGACGGGGGGAGGTCCTGCGGGATGTCGACCCATGGGCCGGCACTCCCTGGCTTGGAGTTGGCAGAGCAGCTTTCGCTGTTCCTGCCTGGGGCGTGGGTGGCCCTGCTACAGGCACAGTGACACTGGCCTCGGCAGGTGCCGGAGTGCTGTGTGGTGCTACGCCCCTGCGCACCACATCAGCGAAGTTTGGTTTTGCTGAGAAGGAGAATGTATTTGTAACTGCAAAACGCCTTCTGGCTTCTTTAAATGAAATGTTTTCTTTTGTCTTTATGGTAATGATTTCTTTCTCTTTTTTCCAGGACGGACACGCCCTGGAGTACGCAGCATGGTCTCCTTCGCAATTTGCGCAGCGTAGTGCTGCGTCACATTCCTCAGACTGGTGGTCCTTTGATGCGCATTTCGCGCAGGTTTTGCGGCCGCGGCAGCTCTGCGAGCCATGGCCAAACTTCTGGCAATTGAAACAGCGACGGGGGTTGGGTATGTAGTGTCTTACGTTGACTTTCAGGTACCCTACTTCGATTGTTTCGGATAAGCTGCTGGTGTTAAATGTAAGGACCATGTGTTTGGTGTCTATTTCCTTGTTATCCTTGCGGATTTTGATCCTGTGGACGTCTATTACATTTTGTTCGGATAGTCCTTGAAGCATTTCAGTTTCTGTTAGGTGGATAAAGTCAGCTTCGGAGATAACGCCTTTGACTGAGTTGAGGGATCGGTGGGGAGTCACGGAGACAGAGATGTCCCCTATGGAATCGATGTTTGCAAGTTTCGAGCACTGGATGCTCTCGCGTAGTTCGAGGAGTAGGTCGCCGCTTGACATTTTGGATACCTTGTAGCCAGGCCCTAAGGTATCTGTTAGGCATTTGGTGACAAGAAATGGGGATATGATTCGGGCTTGCTTTTGTTCACAGTTGCTGTGTATAACATGAAACTTAGTGAAAGTTGGTTTCTTTTTCATGAAAAAGTCTGATGCTTCGTTCCGCACTCTTTTAAGAGAGCGATCGGGTTTGGAAAGGGGGGGAGCCATAAAAAATTGATGTTTTTCGGTCATGGTGCCAGCCACCCACCATGGAGTCCAACAAGGGGACGCGACAGGAACTTGAAAGAAAGTCCTGCCCACGCCAGCTGTGCACCTTAACTATAACCTAATATGACTCAACTCAGGGTAGTTGGTCACACACGGTTAACCCTTGCCGCCAGGAAAAAGAGGAAAAAAAACGAAGAAGAGAGGAGGATACAGGAAAGTTGTAAGAAAGGGAATAGGAAAGTGAAAGATAGAGGGGAGGACAGGAAAAGGCGACTGCCGATTTCCTCCGGTTGGGTCAGGCCGGAGGTGCCGTCTGCAGGAAGCTGGGGCCAAAGTGGTGTGTTGCCTCCGCCGAGGGGCCTTAAGGGTCCAAACGCTCGGCATTGGCTCAACCACCAGGATCCCCTTTTCCCCGGACACGGCGATGCCACGCACGGCTAAGCGCGGATGCTCGGGTCCGTGGTGACGCATTGTTCACCATCATCCCCCTGCGGGGATGTCCCTGCGGATGCTCGGGTTAACCCCGTGGTGTCGCCACTCACCAACGTCTGCATGCTGCAGACGCCTCCCTGCGGGGGGTAGAGAAATAATGCACGCGCAGCAACATTCATCACGCCATATGACTACTTGGCCGACGCGCAGCACCGATCGTCGATTGCGAACTGCCGCCCCACTGCAAGTAGGGACACACGGAGCGGTGAGCATAGCTGCCGCCCACAACCAGTGTCACACTTCGCCGCCGTGCAGCAGTGCCTGAGCGCTGCTTGGAATGGTGTACAAATATCACAAGAAAACACAAGATCGCCTTCTGCTCGAGCAGCGACAAAGCATGTCTGCTTATATTTCGAGCTTTCGGCAACGGCACGGCTCGCGGGCGATCCGGGCGACGAGCTCTGCTGCTGCCTGGCTGCCGTGGTCGTCGCTAGGCCTATAGCCTCTTTCGCATCGGAGCCGCAGCGGCTGGCGTTTCGGAAGTCGCCTCAGCTATAATAAAAGGCCTACTCTACACATCGCCTTACTGTCAACAGCATCATCTCACAATAAAATAATAGTATGGTAAATCTCCGCGACGCCTTCAGCAGCGACGTTCGCACAAGAAAATACATAACTTCCATGATACCAGAGAATGCTTCCTAGATTAGAGCACCGGCAATATTCCTCTACAAAAGTGGATCTTTCGGCAACGACACCGCCTACGGCAACGCCGGGCGGGAAACTGAGCGCTGGTCCCAGGCTGCCGTAGTCGTCGCTAGGCCTATCTTTTTTCGCATCGAAGCGGCAGCTGACGGCGCTTCGGAAGTCGCCTGTGCTGTAATAAAAGGCCTACTATTCACATCGCTTTACTGCGAACCCTTCCCATAATAAAAGATATGTTCGATTTCCACGACGCTTTCAGCAACAGAGCTAGCAGACGGCAAGCGAACGGCACCAAGTAGCAGCAGCGCCAAAGCGGCTGTGGGATGAAATTTGCTTGTATCTCAGTCATAACTTTTACCAGCAACTCGGTATTGGCCAGCGAATCGCACAGACTTTTCGCACATGTGTCCCCGCCTTAAAACGCCGTGCGAACGACTTGACGAGTTGTGCTCTGCCCCACCGAGTTTTGTCATCATTCACAATCGGCGTCGTTCTCAAGCGAAGAGGAGGCTGAACTAATCGGGCTCATGGAAGAAAGGCGCTTGATTCGGGACGTGCGGTAAAAGCACTATCATCGACACGATTTGAAAGAAGTCGCACCTGCAGCGAAATAGCAGCTGCACTTGGCGACAAGTTTTTGGTTTTTTCTTCGGTGGTTCGCCAATTGCCTCGAGCGGCAGCAATGCTGCAACAGCCGCGCCCGCTGCTTGAACGTCACCCATCGCACCGCCTCGCCGAGTCCGTGCCTGCGGCAGAAAGAAACCATGCGCTCGAAGCGGCAGCGTCGAGCTGTCGGGATAGGATGACGTCGGCGTAAGGTCGGCGCTGTTGTCGGCAGATTGTGACACACGGGTCGGCCGACGGCTGCTATCTCGCCGACGCGACGGCGATGCACTCGTCGGGCGGCGATCGGCGCTCGGTCGGCGTCTGCGCAGTGTGACAGGCGCGCCGACGGCACGAAAATCGCTTCCGCCGACCATCGCCAGACTGAAATCGGCCGATCGTCGGCCTAGTGTGAACGCGCCTTTAGGCATATCACGGCAGAAGCGTAATCCATATTCCACTCCAGCAATGGCACTAGAACATCGTCTCGGACACAACTGCATGCGCAGCACGAGGTGTAGGCACAGTCAACGTCTAGAAAAAAAATGTGCGTTCGGTAGCATGTCACGCGACATGCCGTGGCTTTCCCCGAGGCAATGAAAGCAGTGTCACGTATTTCCAGAACCGATCGCATTGTCGTCTCCTTCGCCCCCACTCTGAGTACGATGTGCGCCGCTCGTAGCTTCGAGACGTGCTGCACGGAACTTCTATGTCGGCCTCTTTCGCGTTACGTAGCTCAGGGGGGGAAAGAACAGCCAGCAGGCCTTTGTGTTGAATGTGCCCGCTCCCTGGCTATCAGCTGCATTCTTTTTCACGTCCTCTCCCTTATACTCCTCCTCTGTGCACGTGGCAGGGGTGGTGTCGATCACAGCACCAATCACAAGGCTGTGCAGTTTTCCTTTCCTTCTTCCTTATCCGCTATCTCCTCACCTAACCCAGTGCAAGCAGTCTGGGAAAGTCCTTCAGTCTGTCCGAGCGTCGAGCAGACTGAACCAGTGTGCCTCATTCACGCAGTTATGGAGATCTTTGCAACTATGGACATGTTCGAAGACCCTTCCAGCAACTTCTGGCTGGAGGAGGGAAGATTTTTCGACGATGCAAGCAGTGTGGGTGTGAACGATCACTTCGATGACGCGGCTTTATTAGGTCAGCGTGGCGGAAGCCAGCACATTGTGTAGGGCTAGAACTCCTTCGTTGACTACCGTCCTCTCAAGTTCGTGGATCCACTGCCTAGCACGCGGGTGTGCTTCTTGTGCCGGTATGTTCCGCCGTTTTTGTGGGTGATCCCGTGCGGCCATGTGCTGTGCCAAAATTGTGTGAAGGCTGCCACTCAGGTGGTCGACTCCTCCGCAACAGAAACGGCCATCTGCCCAAGTGGCAAGCTTAGGTTCACCAAAGGCGACGTCTAGAGACTACACATCAACGTCAAGGATCTGGGGACTTTACGCGTCTACTGCCCCAACTTCGAGAGCGGCTGCAAACGCAAAATCGAGCTTCAGCACCTGGAGATCCATTACCCGAGGTATTGTCTTCACCATCCCGAGTCGTGCACTCGCTGCCTGTCGGGAAACGACAACCCAATGTGTGACTTTGCCAGGAACCGGTACAGAAGCATTGGAACAAACCTCGCTTTTTGGATTGCCCAGTACCCGCAGGACGCAGGAAACGATATCGTCGGCGAGGACGACTGGTTCCGCCGTCGCAGCACGGAGAAGCTACAGATGAGACTGCAAAAGTGGTAACGTGTCCATCCGAACCTCTTCTCGCTGACTTGTCTGTGCCCAGTGAACAAGCGGATCTTGTGATGATGGGAAAATTCTATGACATAGCCAAGCTCCTCATGAACCTTCCCGAGTTCACGAAGACAGGCGATCCCGGGCTGGCGTTGCATGTCTCCTCGCCCAACGCCGCCTCTCCTCCTCCTCTTCTCTTCTCCGTTCCTTCTTTCACCACCTCCTCTACTTCTCTCCTCCCCCACATCGTTTCGGGCGGGGGGGGGGGGGGGGGGAACAGGGCTTCCTTCCCTTACCACCACCCTCTCTCCTCGAGAGCCGTTCCTTGGCTGGGCGAGCAGCATGTAAGTCAGCAGCATGGTGACACCTAAAGCCTATTTAAACACTGGAACTGTGCCCACCGGGCTCCTTTTGCGCTGTTTCGTGGTTTGTCGGCATCTATCGTGAGCGCGTCCTTCCGAAGCATGTCTGCCATCCGAGAGGACCCGAACTTCGCCGAGATGGGCCGCATCACAGAGGACGACGAGGTCCAGGAAGCGTTCGTTCAAACATTCAAACTGGCGCCGCAGTCGTCGGTAGTGCGACCCCAGCCCTCCGCAGCCTCCATGGGCCGGCCGGCCACATCGGAATACTGGGGAGTCTGCGGACAGCTAGGATTTAATGACCAACGGCCCTACTGTGACGGCGAGGTCGTAACCTACTATCGCCCTTCAACTAAAGGGAAGCGGGCCCAGTTTCGCTGCAACCGATGCCGGAAGCAGCTCTCTCAACTACACGGCACCGCTGCATTGCACGGCAGTGCTGCTCTTCAGACAAGTGCAGGGGACTCTGCAAGCTTCTTTGCTAACAAAGATCGTTTGGGTCGCCCTAACGTGAAGTTGTAAAGGGGACAAGTGCTGTACCTGACGTTCTGCATGGCAAAATGGATGCCGATGTGTGTCGCCATGGAAATGCAGGGTGGCGATATAGGCATGGACGCTTGCACAGACTGGAGCAACTACGTCCGGGAGGTGTGCTGCAAGGAGCTCCAGCGAGCGCCTCCGATGGGTGGCCCGGGTGAAGAAGTTCAGGTAGACGAATGCCTGATGCGAGATAGAAGAAAATATAACCGCGGCCGGCTTATGGCCGGCGACAACGTGCCGCCTCATCGCCAGAAGAACTACGGCGGCGTCGTCGACCGAGGGCCATGGATTTTCGGCATGATTTCTGTGGCCACAAAGGAGCTGCGGCTATTCAATGTAGACAGAAGAGACGCGGCGACCCTCGGCAGCATCATCGCTGCCAACGTCCTCCCAGGGACCACCATCTGCAGCGATGAGTGGGCCGCTTACCGGTTTTGTCATCGCAGGAAGGAACGGAGAAGAGAAGGGGAGGAGGAGAGGCGGCGTTGGGCGAGGAGACATATGCAACGCCAGCCCGGGATCGCCCCACGAAGACTCCAGAGAAAGAAGCTACGGGAGACAACCTGCCCGAAGCTACAGCAATCCCCGACAATCCCGATGACAAAGGCTGGTTACAGGACCCAAGAATACGGAAGCCGCGTCTTTCCTCGACCCGGCCACCGTCACGTTCGACGTCCCGCCTCTGCTACGTAGCCCGGAAGTTGGGGGGATAAGCCCTGTTTTAGACTCGCACTGTACCGTTTCACGGCATTGCATCGACGCCAAAACGGCAACTACTACGGTTGAGTGGGCACCTGCTAATGACGGCCAGTGAGCACCGATTAATACGCCCGCCTTAGCGCCGATCAACTTTGGCGTCGACAAGAGAGCCCACGTCTACTCTTGCCACTCCTTTTGCTTGCAGGTATGGGCCATTGCAGTATACCATGCATTGCTCCGCATAAACTGTAGCGGTAATTCGGTACCTCTTTTCGTAAGATTTTATTGTGGTTGAATAAGAAGTATTCGCCATTCTGCTTTTCATTGATTGGTTTGTTAAATTAGCAATTACTCCTGTATTATTCGAGTAGCTCGTCGCATATTGTTTCAGTATTGGTTTTCAGTATTATGAAATTCATATTATTCCGCTTTTCATTTCTATTCTTTACCATTATTGCTGCTTTTTAGATTGTGTTGAGGCCGAATATACAATAAAGGAGGTTTCCACAGGCCAAGTGCATGTTCGGACGGGTTCTTTCTGCTGATAACGTGCCCGAAAGCATGGACATTGTGTTCATGTATTTGAACGCGGCGTCCCGTGCCTTTAAAACTGCAGTTCATATCATGTTCGCATAATAAACGCACAGCCTGAATTTGTCACGTAAATTTGTTCCGATGTAATAGACACACCTGCTGAGTTAGGACTGCTTCTTTTTCTACCACTGGCACCGCATCCTTTCCTCGAGTAAATGCGGTATTATTTAATCCGGAGCGAAAATCGCCCTTAGCAATGGACCATTTTCAAGTAACTTGCTGCGCATGCGGCGGGCGTGCCGAGTGAAAATGGTGGATGAGGTCGCTTGCACTGCTCATCCAAGTGTGAAATTCGCGTGCCCGAAAGTGCAGTAGTCCTGTCTTCTAGGGCACGCAGGGGCGCACACGGTACCCACACGCGCTACCCTAAAGCGATAAGAAGCGTACTGGGGTCAGATGAGGTCTCTTCAGTTCGGCTGCCCTTTCTCTGCTGCGCAGGTGCAAGGCGTGGGGCACTTTCGCGTTCTTTTTGCGAGGCAGCGCGCGCCTGCGGCATTTCCGTCCTTGTTTTGCAAAACTGGGTTGGTTTTTTGATGCGACAGCAGCGCGTCGCGTTTCCTAGGGTATGCCGTGGAGCCGATGCGCTACTGTTTACACGTAGAGCATCAAGTCCGGTGGGACCGTGACCCTTCGCCCATTGCACGCGGCAGAGGGGTCCAGTGACCCGCATCAGTGAGCCGTCTGCTGTGTTTTCCAGCGGGGGGTATTGTATAGGCACGACAAGGAGGAGGGACACCTCCAAACCTGTTTCCATTCACCGCTGAAGTCGACTTGCCATTCTAGATCTACCCCATCTGGCGCATTGATGCGATGCGCTTTCCTAGCGCATTACCACCGTTGACATGAATACGATGCGCTAAAAAGTTGATGCGATGCTCTGCTGTCGCATTCATGTAATAATAATAATAATAATAATAATGGTTTATTTTGTCCAACTGCTTACAAAGCGTACATTCCCGCACCGCTTAAGCACTGTTGTGCTTGTCTGCGGTGCCGGCAGCCTGCGAAATACGCATGTTTTCTTGGTATCTTTCGTAGAACTAAGTCACTGGCTTGACAATCTTATCAAAGCACAACGTAAAAACAAGCGCGCATGTTACTGTCGTCGCTATCGGGACAGCGGAAATTTCTTAAGTAAAGCACAAGATCATTCACAGTTATTGTACACAGGCGCGAAATGTCCCCATCGTTAGTCTGTGGAAAGATTGAATTTTGTTAGTAATTAAAGAATTGGGCAAGCATACACAGAGACACTGCACCTTCTCTAAGACACGGGGAAATTCCATAAACAAACAAAGTAAAAAGGCCATTAAATATATTTACACCTCTAGACACTTGAATAAAGAAAATGAAATAGTGAATGTGGACATATACAACGTAACACATATACAGCATTTAATTTTAAGGCGCAAACCTTTTTATAGATTCTTAAGGAAAACATCCTTTAGTACTCGTTTTACCTTTTTTATCGATGTATGGTTGATCTCGACATCGGATAGTTTATTGTACAAACGCGGCTAATGAGCGATGCAGTAGCGAAGGGCGCTGGAAATTTCGATCACCTGGGCTGCTTTCGCCTCCATCGAAAATCGACCACAGCGGCCGGTATCGAACCCGTGTCTTTCGGGTCAGCAGCCGAGTGCCACAACCACTGAGCCACCACGTCGGCACTGTTTTGCAGCATGAGTTATTGGCTGCCTTTCAATCCGGCTTCTCTCGGAAATCTGAACATCTTGCTGTCATTTCGCGAGCGGTTCGTGCACTGGGGCGCGCAACACGCCGTCATTATGCCCATAGAGAAAACGCATCTCGATTTCAGCAATGGGGCGGTGCCCATACCTAGGTGGAGGATACATGACCGCAGTCGTAATAAAATTATGACAGTGTCCTTCTTGAAAGGGGGAAGTGGGTAACTAACTGTTCGTGGCGTCATAATTGTAAACATAAGCAGTCAAGTCGATTCCCATGGTCAGCATTTCAACGCCTACCGCGTATATACATGTAAAAACCTCTTTTTTATCAGTGAAACAACGATTTTGTAGGACAGATTTATGACAGCACTTCCTTGCGACTTGTTGCTTAAACATTTTTCACGTGGTTCGGGATTTTGGCATCTGACGGCACGAAGCCGGCTGTAATTCGGCGGCGATACCAGCACGCAACGATTCCCTGTGGAAGAACCCAATTGCAAGCTGCACTTGAATCGCCTGAACTAGGGTGCCTCAGTGCTCTCTACCCATCACAGGTCTGAGTTAATGTTATTTTTTGAAGCTGCTAACGCCGCCTTTGGGAGCTGCGGAAGCCACTGCGCTACCCACGTTTCACTGCTGCAGATTGGGAATGACGCCCGTGGGTTGTGCGCCCCACTGCACGAACTGCTCACGAAATGACTGCAAGATCTGGTCATTTCCAAAGAGAAGCCAAAAGACGACTCCTCTGGCTGGTACAAAAAAAGCCAACTGATTGGTCATGTGTGCTCGGTGTAAACCATTTCGGTATTTGTCAAGTTCGGCGTTCATTTGCGTGCTTTTGCCTGTGGCATTTATACTTCATGCATTATTGATCTCCTGCGTATATGTGTTCCCATAGAAATGGTGGTATCCTGTGGTAACGTGAATGCCTTGTTGTACGTATACGCGTCCCGTCACATTTTCTTTTGCTTACGGGTAAAAAGCGAGTGCATGATGCAGTGGTATGCCAAGAGAAGTTCAAGCTTCCTTTTTATTGCGAAAGCAATACTACTTTCACTTTCAAGCCTTTGCGGTGCGACGGCCGTGCACATGAAATGACCTTTCGCATGACCTCTGTGTGACGTCACGCCGAAGAGCTGGGCGACCATCTCGCGCCGTTCGTGTGCGACGGCGGTGCACATCAACGGCGGCCTGACTGGACTCGATTGGATTGGATTGTATAACCGATGCATCGCCACAAGTCTAACCACAAGCACCACCACAAGCTGAACCATGGCGTAGGTACGGATATTGCTTTCGCTACCAAGCTAAGCCACAGCGAATTTTTATTCCGCTCGATGCAGTGTGATTTCAGGGAACTTACATTGGTTTCGTCCTCATTGACATAATGACGAATGGTGATGAATGCCGATGAATTCATGGTTGCTTGGTCGATGACAGGGCTAGGCAGAATAGAGCTCCTGTGTGCTGGCTCCGAGACCTTTGTGCACAACGTGAGGAAAGAACGGAGCCCTCCACTGCGGCGTCTCTCATAGCCTTAGTCGCTTTGGGACGCTAAACCCCATAAACAAACAAATGCTTGTGAAAAAAAGTGCTGATCTAAGGCATGGTAGTGGCTTCCAATTCACTTCCAATATCACTTCCAATTTTGAAATGACTGCTTAGTCTACCACCCGCGTTCAACCTTTAAGTGTAATCTACAGAGTGAGAATCATATTTTTCATTGTTTTTGTGCTCATTCAACATATCAGTCATCAACCTACCTGTGAAGAGTTATTTCTGCCTTTAGGCCAGCCTACTTACCTCTATTCAATTCGAAAGCTGAGCTTAAGGCAAAAGTGGGACTAGCTTAGCATTGTTATGATCCGCTGTTTTCGAAGCCATGTGATGGTATTACGCAAATGTTTCTTGCGAGCGAGACAGAAAACATACCTAAAAATTATGCGCAATTTTTTCATATATTCTCAGCTTTCACTATAGCAATTAATATATCCGCAGATCTCACGTTGCATTTTTTTGCTATTAATCTTTTTTTCTATCGTCAGAAATCCTTCCCCATTGTTTTTCTGTAGCAGTCTTGATTGCTCAATGCGAGCGATGGAAAAACTAAAAGATTTTTCTACATAACGGAAGAATGGACCATTACCTTCAATATTTCTATAACAGTGTCTTACTGTTTTTAAATTTACACAACTTTTTGTCCAAGAACATCGCACATGGTCACATATTGCAGCAAGACACTCCGCATATCAAATCGCTGCATACGGTCAAGGAAATACGCCGTTTCCTCGTTTCTGCAGCGTCGAGGGCCCATTGCTTCTGCTGCAACGGATTGAGCCCGGGTGGTGACTGAGCCGCCACTAGTTCCCGAAGATGTGAGGCATTGAGACGTAACCCTCAAAGATCTTGGCGGCAAAATGTCTCCCCGAAATTGATAGTCGTGACCCGTTTCTTCCTCTCCTCTTTGTTTGGTGGGGCTAGCTGTTTCTTGGAACTAAGATCGTCTCGCAGGAGCAGAAAAAAAATGAAGGTAAAAGTTGTGTACGATCTGCCTGATATCGGAGGTTCCCCAGTGAGCTATCTCAGTAATATTTCGTACTTAAAAAGCAGTATACGACCCGGGTAATATGGCATCAAATGAAAAAGTGTAGACTTCATTAGAGTTCCAATCACCTCCGAAATGGCTATTTAATACGAAGGGGAGATTGGGTATCTGGCGTCACATGTGGCATGAGTTGACTATGGTGGCGATTAATCTTTGCTAAATCTGTCTATATATCTGTGTGTTTTTTCAATAAACCCAGTTGTTAGTCAGCGCCTGTTTGTCTTTACCCCTGAGTTTCCACGTCCCGTCTTTGTTGCGCTGTTTCAAAAATGAATACGTACCAATTTGCCCAAATTTCTGCTTTACTCTATTTAATACCCCTGTCAAGCGCGAAAAATAAAGTGCACTTACAAAAAGTGTGACTTGCTAAAAATGCACTCTAGCACAGCTAAACGGCGTAACATAAGTGCACTCGACAAAGTGCGCGCTCATGTCGCTGTACGTTCACAGAACACACTTTGAGGGCTGAGTGCGTACATAGTCTCGCCACCAGTGACTTAAAAGGCACTATATGTAGTGCATAAAAAGTACTTACAAGTTTATTTTACACGCTATAACACTGTTTTTAGAAAAAAATCATTCATTATAGCAACAAGCGAAGCAACAAAACAAAGGAAGGAGATCAGATGCAACATCGCTGCCCGCCGCCATCTTGCTTGTTGTCGCAGTTTTGGATACTCTTGGCTATTCTTCTATTTCTGTTTTATTTCATTATTAAAAACTGCTAAACCTCGTTTTATTAGGCAGACAAGGAAAGGGGAATGAGGGGCTCGTTATAAATATGAGAGAAGCCAACAGCCACAGAAACCAAGGGGCACAGGGAATTTTTAATTAATTTATTTATTTTGTGGTGTTGATAAATTTATAATATTACTGAATATGTTATCGCTTAAAGCTAATTGATTAGAAAAGCAGAAGAAGAAACAACCACATGCCGCCGGTGGGATCCGAACCCACGACCTCCGAATTACGCGTCCGGTGCTCTGCCTCTCAGCTACGGCGACGGCTGTCAAACCTTCTGCTTTCGGGGGTATTTATGTTTACAAATAACCTAACCTTGAGAGTGTTCATCAGCGCCACCCACGTTCGTAAGCGGCGGACGTGGAACGTCCTGAGTTACCGCTGGTTTTGACGTAGAACGCCATCGAACGGCGAGGGTGGAAGCTGCGTGAGAACCCTCTTATGCTTCCTATGGAGTCAAGGCTGCCAGAACCGAGGCCCTCGCTGAGCAATTAAGCAAACAAGAGAAGGGGATGAGGGGCTCGTTATAAATATGAGAGAGGCCAACAGCCACAGAAACCAAGGAGCACAGGGGATTTTTTAATTTATTTTTTTTCTGTGGTGTTCATCAAGTAAGAATATTACTGTCGCTTAAGGCTAATTGATTAGAAAAGCAGAAGAAAAAACAACCACATGCCGCCGGTGGGATCCGAACCCACGACCTCCGAATTACGCGTCCGGTGCTCTACCTATGAGCTACGGCGACGGCTGTCAAACCTTCTGCTTTCGGGGGTATTTATGTTTACAAATAACCTAACCTTGAAAGTGTTCATCAGCGCCACCCACGTTCGTAAGCGGCGGACGTGGAACGTCCTGAGTTACCGCTGGTTTTGACGTAGAACGCCATCGAACGATGGCGTTCTACGTTCTTCGTCAAGTGAAGCGCGTGCTTGAACGCGAGGGCGCATTGCTCGTCTGGGGAAGAGAGTATTTAACATTCTATTATAGTAACGCACGTTTTACTCGTATAAACCACGCGTTTCGTTCAGCAATCATAAACAGGCACTAGGTGTGAGTGACTTCTGCAGAAAAATGCTAACAATAAAACCACATTTCAGTGCTACCGGCCGCTTTCGCTTGAATGACGTCTTTGGTTGGCAACGTGTCCCACATTGAGCCAATTCTAGTTGAGCCATAGCCAGTTTTTTCTACGTTGTTTCTTTTCTGTTCACGTTGGCCTACTTGCAAGGATTGTTTATCTACCTTATCCACGTGAGCAGAAATCGCGAAATGTCGCAACACTCCGAAGACTCGGGCTCTCAGCGGAGACCAGCGCCTCGCTTCACATTTGAAGAAAAAGAGCTCGTAACGGCGCTGGTGAAGGCGCATCAGCACATACTCGAGTGCAAGAAAACGGATGTGTCTTCGCTGGCGAAAAAAAACGAGACATGGAAAGAAGTTGCAAGAATTTTTAATAGCAACCACGGGGTGACCCGACGCGACCCTCACCAGCTTAAAAAATGCAGGAACAACATGAAGCAGAAATCAAAGGAGGAGGATGCGAGGAAACGGAGAGATTGCCATAAGACAGGTGAGCGCAGCTTTCAGGCCGTTTACAAACGCTTCTTCCTGCATGTTTCGTGTGCCATGGATAAGGGCGCGATTATTCTACTTGGTCTGCGTAAGCAGCGTGTGCTGGAATGCATAGTTTTAGGAACGGTATAATAACGCGCCAATTGGCGCGTAGTCACGCTTCCGCGAAGTGTACCCTGCTTCATTTACGAATGCAGATAAATGCAGCCTGCTTTAATCGTGTAAATAATGCGTAAGCAGTATCCTCTACAGCCTCCTTGTTTTATAAAAACTACGGAGAATGTTTACTACACTCGAGTCAGTGCGAAAGCAGATTTCTGCTACATAGAAGACGACGATGAGCGGGCAGTACCATGCGATGGAGCGTTCGCGTCAGGCCGGCAGCGAACAGACAACGGACGATTCGTACCGCTGACCTAGTTCAGACGGCGCCAACACAGGCGAACTTGATGTTCATCAGGAAACTTGCTGCGCGATTGAGAGTTGATTGGTACTATTGAAAATCCGGAAGGCTGCGCATAGTGCAACCTACCTTTACTCGTTCATGACACTATTGGGACTAGTGGCACAAAAATGGAGCGAAAACAACACCGGACGCATTGATGTGCCTTCGGTTGCTTTTGTATGGGACTTCATGAACAAAACAGTATTTTAATGGCACATTTTACATCTATTAAAACTAGGTTCACTGTGTGCTATATGTTTTTGTTTTCTTTTCAGGGGGAGGGCCAGCAGAGTGCGCAATAAGCCCGCAAAGTGAACAAGTGCTGGCTGTTGCGAGCCACATTTCAACGCGTGCTGGCAATCAAACAGACTCGGACAGGGGCAGTGGCCTCTTGCCAGTGGCAAGTTTGCCTGTAGTTAGGCTCTTGCAGCCAATGGTCGATGGACCAGGCGACATGGAATTCCACTATGCAGGTAGGGCACTTTGCATGGCAGTGTGCACTGTTGCAAGTGGCGCTGTTTAATTTTTTTATTGCCTTTAATCTACTGTGAGGATTATAGGGTTCAGCTACAGCAACACTGTTGCAAGCTGCTGTACACGGGGTTGGCTGAATGTTTGTGCAGATCAAGGCTGCATTGGTTGACAATGCAAAAGGATGACCTGCTCCAAGCTGCATGTTGTTGGACAGCACTCCGAAGGCATTCTGTCTTGGTGGTGCTCATGCATGTAAGTGGTATGCTGTTTTCTGTAGTGAAAGGAGGCGAGTAAACCGTCGGTCACTGATGTAGCAACCTTGTTCCGTGCTGCAACCTGAACTGCATTCATTATGACATTTTCACCTGCTTATTTCGTGTTTTTGAGCCCGGCTGAGCATTCCTGCATCTTTTTAAACGAATGTCAACTTTCATGCAGTTCCATTATGCATGCACTCCACATATTTTCATATTTGTGTGCACTTGTACATGGTAGTGCTTCAGGGATAAGCTAACAGCATTCTCGTTCTGAATAATATTGCAGCTTGCCTCTGTGCAATGCTCGAAATACCTTTGGAATTTGACTGCTAGTTTGAAAGCAAATTGTGTTTTGCATTGCAGAGGTTTTACTTGAGGAGTGTTTTCTGTAGCCCTGAATTTGGTTGCCTGCAGACGTGCTTATTAGTGCAGTCTGAAAAGTAGCACTAGTGGCAGCAGTGTGTACACAAAGTGTGCAGTAATATTTATGGCGGTAGCATCAACAATAAAAATTTGTTGCGCAACACAGCATTCAATTGTCACTTGTGCATACTTTATTTGTACAGTGCACTATATTACATAAACAGAAAGGAAATTGTAATACTAGCTACAGGAATGGCACTGCCAATGTAATACAACCACAGTGCAACAGTTTGCAGTGACTTTGATTCAGGACTCCTATAATGAGACATGAGAAATAGCAGCTTTGTACAGTAGCTTACATACACCCATTATAGGCTGTTCCACAGGCTGCAGTATTCTTCACTTTTCTGGTACGCCCCACCTTAGCATTGGTATCGCATATATGTGGCTAAGGAGGTTGAAAGTAATTATAAGGAAACCTTTGCAAAAAACACAGGACGGAAGGGAGAAACACAAAAATGCTAAGTAGGAAATGTACTAAAATTAAAAAATAACGAAATCCACTGAAAGAACAAAAAGGTGCAAGCACAGAATTAAAGAATAACCACACGTGTAAAAACTCTGGGCCAGCACGACTATATTAGCAAATTATATATTAGCATATTAGCAGAAACAACACAAAAGTGAGGCCATGAGGCTCAGAGCGAATTGCGAAGAATATAACAGACCAAAACAGAACACCTAAACCATGGCCTCAAGATGCAATGGCAGTTATTTGGTGCTGAGAAAGGCAACTGATGCCTCACTTACTTCTAAGGAACATTATAAAGGTCGGTTGGTTTATGGGGTTTAACGTCCCAAAGCGAGTAAGGCTATGAGAGACGCCGTAGTGGAGGGCTCCGGAAATTTCGACCACCTGGGGTTCTTTAACGTGCACTGACATCGCACAGTACACGGGCCTCTAGAATTTCTCCTCCAAAGAAATTCTAGCCGCCGCGGGGAACATTATAAAGGTTTCGTTATAATGTCTGTTTACCAACTGACCCAACAGTTTGCACTATTGAGGTAGGAGGGTAATGTATTGTTAGCTTAGATTTATTTTCCCACTAATTTTTACTTTTTGTTTATTACATAGGAAGACTGGGAAGCTTCTCCTGTTCACGAGGAGCAGCCATCAACGGCTCCTGTTGGCCCAAGTGCGGCAGCTCCAGAAGCAACTCAGCAGGAGAGCGGTGCCTTTTGTGCACCTGTGGAACCTGCGGATGCTCCCAGCACAGCTGCAGTTGCTTCTGGAGCTGACGCTTGCACTGCTGCTGAAGCAGTGGCCACTGGCGATGGTGGCAGGGCTCCGAGAGGGCGGATGGCCCTTTTGGAGAGGTCTCTGGCCGACGAGAATGATGTCAGAGCCTCTCTACTGCGAGAAGAGCATGCGGTGCGCCTCCAGCTGATGCGGGAGGAGCACCAAAGTCTTCTCGAAGAACGTAGGGAGAAGAAAGTTTTGGACATTCAGGAAAAAAAGCTCAAAATTGAAATTCTCCAACTCGAAAAAGAAATAAAACTAGAACAGCTTCGCAAGCTGCGAGAGGCACCACAATAAAATAGTGCCTACAAGTGAAAGAAACTGGAATGCTGTCTGAATGCTTGCACGAATAGTATGTGGCAAATCCTCATAACGTCACTTCATTGGCACCCGTATGGTTTTAAGTACATGACTCAGTGGGAGGCATGATACTCCTCCTCCTGCTGCTATGGCTACATGGTGCTTGTGGGTCTTTGTATTCAAACAGTAATTCGCGGAAGTATGCACTGCTGTACGCTACAAATCTGGCTGCTCTTGGAACGAAAATCCTCCCCTGGCACGGCTTGCAACATCAATTGGTAGGGAAAATTTAGGCCACACTGGCAAAGGTTCCATGTATGAAAAGTAGCAACAATCTCTGCTGATGGAAGAGCCAACACCATAAGTGCACAAACGCCAACACTGCTCTCTCCTAGTTCTATTATCTATGCTGTGTCGCCTAACCTAAGGCCTCCTACACAAAAACCTAAACCCTTAAAGAACGCGGTTCCTCCTATGCTCTCTACTAGGTTGGCCCAGAGCTCGAGTCAATGCAATGCCACTATGCTGAAGTAATTTAATCCTTGAAAACATGGGCACCACATTCCTGCGACAACCTGCACAAGGCACGGAAAAGACTTAGAAGAAGCATACGTCACCAAGCACTTGCTGATGGCACTCATGTTCTGCTATTTTGAACCCCCAAAGCCTGTAACAATTTCAAGAGATGCAAGTTCTCGTCGAGTGGAATCGGTACTATTCCAAGAAGGTGGGCGCAACTGTAGCGAACGAGTACCTGCAGGTACAAATAAAAAAAACACTAGGCTACGTGTTTGCATGTGAATAATTTCACTAAAACACTTCCAAGCTAGAACTAACTACCTAGTCATATCACCAACTGTTCATTGAACCCCAAAACAAAATGTCGCAAAGACTACAGGGGTCATAATTTTTTTTTTCAGTGGTCCACCACGACTGTGACATCGGTCAAGGCAGCTAACAAACATCAGGTGCATTGGGCTCAAAAACAGACTGTTGAGTGCAACTACTTGCAGACAGATTGTGTAGCTTCTGCAAGAGTTACAGGAGTTCAGTGTACTACCATTACCTTTACACTCTGAAATTCAAAATGCTCACAGGTACCAAACTGTATTTTGGTGCGTTTCACCATGACACAGCAATGCCTGCACTTCTCTTGGCACATATGCTGCAGTAGACTTTACTTCTTTCTCAGTGCTAGTTGCTGCCCGTTATGCACCTTTGTCGCAAGAGACTGAGCTTGAAGAGGTGTATGAATCATGTCGGGAAGCACATTTCAGACCAAGAGAATCAACCTTTTGCGCCATACCATGACAACTACCAACCAACTCCCACTTTGGACACAGACAAGAGAGAGCGACAATACACTACCAACCGCTCACGCATTAGTTCCCTGAAAAGAAGGCTCCAGTTTAACAGCTGAAGGATTGGCTCTTCTACACCACCTTCAATCCAATCCAAACCAAATAAAAACAATGCACTCCTTGCTTCTTTTGAACTCTACACTAGCCAAAAAAAGTGCGCCATTTAATAGCTGATTCGTAACACACATCCCTTGAAAAGGCAAAATCCACAACTTTGAAGTAATAACACAAACTGATCTGCCCCACTTCGGTGGCTGAGTGGTTATGGCGCTCGGATGCTCAGCCAAAACACGTGGGTTTGATCCCAGCGAAATTCTAGATGCCCGTGTACTGTGCGATGTTAGGGCACGTTGAAGAACCCGAGGTGGTCGAAATTTCCGAAGCCCTTCACTACGGCGTCTCTCATAGCCTGAGTCGCCTTGGGACATTAAAACCACCACAAACCAAACCAAACGTGTGTAAGCAAAGACACCGAGGCAGCAGTTCTTAAAACAATGAACTGAGCTCCCCTAATATCCTCAGCAGCAGGGTCACAGAAAAGAGCTTTTCTAGGCAGCCTCCACGTCCATGTAATGACAAGAATGGACGGACGCAGTGGTATTCACCTCCTGCAAGATCAATACAGCGTTCTTGAAAAATAGCATTTGAAACAGAACGCCATAGCAACAAATGCAGCTCCCTGAACTTGAAGAGTAGCACCCTGTTAGTGCAACAAGCTCGCAACTGAAAAGATTCACAAGCTGAGAAAAAATTGTAGCATTTCTTAGTTCCTGCACAAAAGTAGGGATATGGGTAGCATGAGCAGCTGTGCATTATAAACATGCTTGATTCAATATGCATGAGAGAATGTAGCGAATCGTGTATTTCTTACCTATGTGATTAGGATGTATCTTGGGGCCGAGCAAAAAGACAACAGATGAGGAAGAGACCAGCAAGACAGAGCGTGGAACTTCAACTGAGTTTATTACACAGGTGCGTCACATTTATACATCCATCTAAAAACTTAAACCACCATCACATGACACTGGTGCGTTGCCTTGTGCGGGACAGCATGTTGTCCAGACATGCAAACTCTTTATCAAGTCAACCGAGGTTTTGCTGACACAAGAGCCAGATTCTTTCTTAATACAGTAAGCTTCATACAATTCTCGACTCAGTTTAGATGCAAAGTTTTTTAAGACTGTCGTTTCGTGGAACCGTGGCGTGCAACCACGGCAGTGACAACAATGGTCGGCCACATGCCCATCCCCCCGCCAATGCGGCTACTCCTACGTTGTGCTCCTGAAGTCTCCAGTTTGTCCAATGTAGCTTTTGCCACAGGACAGGGGTATTCATTCGATAAACGACCCCGCTCATGCACGGGGCGAATCTGTCTGCGTGCTTAATACCACAATCTTCCTCGCAAAAGCTACAATCGATAAACTGGAAATTGTATAAACTTCAGACTTCAGGAGCACCACGCAGAAGTAGGAGCATTGGCGGCGGGTGGGCATATGGCGAACTATTGTCGCCACTGCCGTGGTTGCCCGCCTCGTCTTAAAAAAGTTTGCCTTTAAAGTAAGTAGAGAAGCGTACGAAGCCTACTGTATTAAGAAGGAATCCAGCACTTGTGTCAGCAAAACCTCCATGCACTTGTGTGGTCAATAGTTTGCACGTCTGGATAATATGCTGTACCGCACACGGCAGCACAACAGTGTCATGTGATGGTCGCTTGTTAGGTTAGTTTGTGATTGCGATGAATGCATAAATGTGACGCACCTGTGCAATAAACTCAGTTGAAGTGCCACGCTCTGTCTTGTTGGTCTCTTCCTCGTCCGCTGTCTTTTTGCACGGTCCCAAGATACATTCTAATAATAGTCGCCAACTAGCCCGCCTTTCTCTGTTATATTTACCTAAGTGAAGCTCTTCTGGATGAGCACCCGACGTGCCTGCATTCCTGACAAGCTGTCGGTGACAGCATCAGCAGGTGGCAGGTGCTGTGGCCGCCTTGCTGCTGTCGTGCTGGTGCGGTCGAGTGGAGCACTCTGGGCGGGAGCAGTCCGAATAGGAGGCTGCGGCTCCTTCCTCAAGCACGCAAAGTTATGCAGTGCTGCACAGGCAGTGATGATTACTGCAGCTTGTTTCGCCTTCTGCTGGAGCCCCATATCCAAACAAGGGAAGCGGCGCTTCCAGACACCGAATGCTCGCTCGACCGCATTACGGGTCTTGATGTGCGCTTTCTGGTACCTGTATGGATAAAGGAATATTGAGTTGGTTTAATGCCACAGCTAGAAAGTGTGGTCGAACTTTGTGACGATGATCAGTTTTTTTGGGGCAAGGGCATCTACGGCCAAAGAGCGCCAAAAACAGTGTCTTTGTCTGGCATACGTGTTAAAAGCGAAACAGGGGGTATAGGGCCTAAAAGAGTAGTGAGTATGCGCATGATTATAGTGCGTCCGTAGGGTGTAAGTCAGATGGAATGGCCTTAAGTGATGTATAGCGCCTAAAAATTGTGGCAAGAATTGCGGTATGTAAAATATGAAGCCAGGTAGCCTCAACCACAGTCCTCTATCCAGCAAGAAGGGCAAGGCATCTGACAGTTAAGGCTAAGCTCAGCCTTCTGCTCAGCAATGAGGAGGGGCTGAGGTTACTTGGAATAAGAGATATCTTGTAGAAAGCCTACATGAGCTAAAAATTTAAGGACCATACCCAAAGAAAACATGCAGGCATCACCTAAGAATAAATAGGGGTGCATTGGTAATTGGAATGTGTATAGTTCTGGGAAGTGCTGTCGTCTTTGTGTTTCCAATCTCGGGCACATGATTAATGTGCGGACAACTGAGATGTGTGGTGGCACCAAACAGCATCACCTTGAGACTCAAGGTGCCTCTGCGGGATGATTGAACTTTGTCATGCAATTCTGCGGGATGATTGAACTTTGTCATGCAATGACATTGGCAACATATTAACTAACCTTCCTTGCGGCGAATTTGCTGGGCCAGGGTCCGACAGCGGTGTCATGAGGAAAGGGTGGCATGCGTAGCCAGCATCCCCCAGCAGGACTCCAGGCACCCGACTTTCCTCGTACATACCCGCAGGCGGGAATTGTCGAATATCCGACTGTCATGGACGGAGCCTGGCAGTCGGCAACAACGTCAAAGAACTGCAGCTGGGGTCCGCTGACAGCCTGTACAAATCCAGCAATAAGACCAATCAGCAAAAGCAAGCAGACACATGGCGCCTTCTATTTCTTCAACTCGTAATGCAACTGTTGATACGACAGCCTATCGCTAAGAACGCGCAGTTCTGAACACTCGCGAAACCCACTTTCATGCGCAACCATGCAAAAAAAAGAAAGGAATAACGACGTACAGTGTTTCTGTTCATGGAGAACGATGCTACATTATAAAGCAGTATTTTCTTCAAAAGAAAATGCTCGACCTCGATCGCATATTCGAAAGAGACATATTTATTTATTTATTTATTTATTTATTTATTTATTTATTTATTTATTTATTAGTACCTCAAAGGCCCACTAGGGGCATTACATGAGGGGTGGGCATACATATCATTGAAGAAAAAAATCAGTGATGAATGATTTGAAGTATTCCCGGCCAGGATGGATGAACGCTTCAGCGGGGAGGTCGTTCCAGTCTCTTGCGGTCTGGGCGAAGAATGATCGCTATCTGCCAGCGCTCGACGCGAGCATACTTTTGTTTTCGAAGTTTTTTTAACGTCCCAAAGCGATTCAGCCTAGGAGAGGCGCCGTAGTGACGCCGTAGCGCAATTGAACCCACGTCTTTCGGGCAAGCATGCTTGTGATTGTAGTACGTTCGTAGCACCGCGGGGATAGAATAAAAATGACAGCAAGTGCACTACACGAATGAATACGCGTGAGCTGAACAGTCGTAACTGTTCAGAGAACTTCAATTTCATTGCTCACCTGCACATTGATGGAGAAATAGCCCCTTCCGGTTTCGGTACACTTCCGCATCTGCGCCTCCAGGGCTGTTGATGCGGACATGGGTGCAGTCAATGCAGCCGGTTACATCAGAAAATTCGGCGATGCCATAAAAGTCCCGCATCAGATTTCCCAGCTGCGAGACGGTTGGAAAGTCCACAAAAATCGGGCGCGAGTGCTGGGCAATCAGCAAGTGACCTTGCCATCTGCGCGGCACACCGTAGACTGCGAGATCCGCACCAGATCCCCCGTCACAGTCTGAAACGTGCCGGCCTTCATAAAATCTTAGCGCCAGGAGCAGCTGCAGCATCGGAGGCACCCGCTGTCCCCTGTTGTCGGGACTTTCGCGCAGAGGCAGCAAGGTGAGCAGCTCCCGCATGGCGCTCTTCGAGAAGCGATAGCGGGCGAGGAACTGCTCGTCGTTGTACAGCTCCATGGGGTTCCCCCGATCGCATAACGCTGGCCGGGGGATCCTCGGCAACCGATGGGCCTCCGAAAACGCAGCATCCATGGCGTGGCACGCGAACTCGAACGCAGCTACTCTCCGCGCGACGTCCGTTTGGGAGGCGGCCATGTTGGAAAGAACTACGATGTCAGCGTCAAGCTACAGAGGCTAGAAGGTTTTCGTAGTGTCGTGAACGGCCGCCGTTTCAAGGGGCCCCTGTGAAACCGGTTTGGATGCACAGCGTAGGTGGCGCTGCAGCTGCCAGGCGTGCGGCTTTTGGCGCGCTATGCAAGCCGCGCCGTTCGCCCAGCCAGTTGGCAAGTGCGCGCGGGCGATTTGTGACATTGAAGGTGATGCCACACATCACGCAATCACATGTGCATCCAAACGCATTCGAAAAAATGCGAGTAAACCTTGCCTTTCAGCTGTTCAGTCAGGAGGTACTAAATGGTATTTTCTTTTACCGGGACCATTTGCAAAGGGACAACGTCAGAAACATCGAACCGACAGAACGGTTTGTAAAACTAATGGAAAGACCAATTTTTGTAATGTTATCTAGAATCCCATCAAAAGGCCTTCGTGCTGATTCAAGAAGTGCACAGTTTTTGAATGAGTTCATTGTTTTTCTCAAGGAATGGGAGGAACATGCTGCACAGTATGGTGGCAGCTTTTTAAGTGCAGGAACTGTCCTTGGGCTGCGTGAAACGCTGCAAAGCACACTGTCGCTTGTAAAATACCTGACCACGTCGCTACAAAACAAGTACTTGTTGACTGCAAACCTAAGCCAAGACAGGATGGAGAATGTATTTGGGATTGTGCGCCAGTGCTTTGGTTGCAATGATCATCCAACTGTGGGGCAGTTTTTGATAATTATCAACAACCTTTCTTTCTACAGCCTCTCAAAGCCTCCAAAAGGAGCAAACGTACCTGCAGAAGTCGTGACTGCCCTCTTGCAACCATCTGATGTTCCCAAAGAAAAAAATGAACGAATAACTGAACTTGTCGACAATTTACTGGATGGCGGAAACTTGGCTTCTGCTGCAGAGCTGCTCGAGGAGCATAGCAGCCTGAGCGATCATCAGGGCTGTGTAGACAAAAAAAGTGACAGCAGACTAATTTTTTATGTAGCGGGGGATGGTGTAAGAAAAATCCTTAAAAGATTTCCTTGCCCCGAATGTGCAACTTGTTTCAGCACTTCGCCTTTGCAAGCCGAGTCAAACAACAATGCTTCACTTAATCGAAATTTTGACCATGGAGGCTTAGTTTATCCACCAAGGCTAATTGAACAGCTCATAGCTAAGCTTGAGGACGCATTTACGGTGTTTTTCAGCCGCAATGAGCTACACGCAGATAGCATGGTCAGCTTTCTGCATTTTCTTCAGGGACGTGAGCTTCAAGGTGTGGGCTGCGCGGAGCATGGACGTCGAATTACGACAGAAGTGGTCAAGTTTTACGCCTTGACTAGGATGCATTTCCTTGTAAAGTCGGTAAACGAAGAGCGCGGCGCGCAGCGAGAAAAGAAAAAGTTGCTGAAAATGAGGCGCTGTCAGTAGCCTCGCACAGGGCACTTCGCACAAAAAAAGGCATTAGTACATTGTTGTCATGGAACCTTGTGTAATAAAGACGTTCCACCCTGCAATTTGTGCCGCTTCCTTTCCTCATTTCGGTATCATGTACAAAATGCGTTTTTACGCTTCTTTACGGCGCAGTAGGTGAGGCCCGACGTGACGCTTGCATTTGCTCCTGCCGCGGCACACTGTCGGTGTTACAGCTAGTCCGTGTCGAATCTAAATGAGAAAAGAACGTATGCCAGTCTTTGCACCACGTCTTTAACACTTTAACGCCTTGTCAAAGCAGTGATAGCAACCCACACATGATCAACCGACTGAACCAGCGAGCACTACCCATAGCGGCTTCTTGCGCCCGCCGCACGCCAGCGGGCGGCAGCGCCATCTGCCTTGAGCATAGCAAGTTATTTCAGCTGCGCCGGCCCGGTCGCGACACTAGGAAAACCTTCTAGCCTTTGTAGTCAAGCTAGCCCCTAAGCCGACTTGAAAGTTGGACCGAATGAAATTGAGCCAGGTCGATCGCAAGTCGCCTTTCAAGTCGAGTTTGGTTTATGAAACAGGATGGAGCTGCCTTGAGACCGATGGAAGTCAAGTTCGAGTGAAGTTAGATTTCTGAATTCGGGGGTTAGGGTCCCGAAGTAAGGACACCACCTAAAATCTCTATTTTCTATTCTTCGTACTTCCTCTTTGCGAATAAAGGAAGGTTTCTACTACAAGCCGCAGCTCAGATGCTTCTGGCTTCAATGACAGATGGCCCGGCTAGCAAAGGGAGGAGGGAATAGGATTTGCAAAGGAGGTCGGTGTTAGCGCTTCCTCCCACCTTAGGAGACCGCATTGGTTTCTTTCGCCTTCCCGGAATACTGAGTTAGGTCTCTCGCTCCCTCACGTTCTTTTCTCCGGAGAGCCTCCCTCTACACCGCAGCGTGCCCGCTCCCTGGCTGTCAGCTGCATTGTTTTTCACGTCGTCTCCATTATACTCCTTCTCTGTGCACGTGGGAGGGGTGGTGGCGATCACAGCACCAATCACAAGGCTGTGCAGTTTTCCTTTCCTTCTTCATTATCCGCTATCTCCTCCCCTAACCCAGTGCAAGCAGTTTGGGAAAGTCCTTCAGTCTGTCCGAGTGTCGAGCCGACTGAACAAGTGTGCCTCATTCACGCAGTTATGGAGATCTTTGCAACTATGGACATGTTCGACGACCCTTCCAGCAACTTCTGGCTGGAGGAGGGAAGATTTTTCGACGATACAAGCAGTGTGGGCGTGAACGATCACTTCGATGACGCGGCTTTACTAGGTCAGCGTGGCGGAAGCCAGCACATTGTGTGGGGCTACAACTGCTTCGTTGACTACCGTCCTCTCAAGTTCGTGGATCCACTGCCTGGCACGCGGGTGTGCTTCTTGTGCCGGCATGTTCCGCCGTTTTTGTGGGTTATCCCGTGCGGTCATGTGCTATGCCAAAATTGTGTGAAGGCTGCCACTCAGGTGGTCGACTCCGCCGCAACAGAAACGGCCATCTGCCCAAGTGACAAGATTAGGTTAACCACAGACGACGTCCAGAGACTACACTTCAACGTCAAGGATCTGGGGACTTTACGCGTTTACTGCCCCAACTTCGAGAACGGCTGCAAACGCAAAATCGAGCTTCAGCACCTCGAGATCCATTACCCAAGGTATTGCCTTCACCAGCCCGAGTCGTGCACTCGCTGCCTGTCGGGAAACGACAACCCAATGTGTGACTTTGCCAGGAACCGGTACAGAAGCATTGGGACAAACCTCGCTTATTGGATTTCCCAGTACCTGCAGGACGCAGGAAACGATATCGTCGGCGAGGACGACCTGGTTCCGCCGTCGCAGCACGGAGAAGCTACAGATGGGACTGCAGAAGAGGTGTCGTGTCCATCCAAACCTCTTCTCGCTGACTTGTCTGTTCCCAGTGAACAAGCGGATCTTGTGATGATGGGAAAATTCTATGACATAGCCAAGCTTCTCATGAACCTTCCCGAGTTCACGAAGACTCCAGAGAAAGAAGCTACAGGAGACCACTTGCCCGAAGCTACAGCAATCCCCGACATGAACCTTCCCGAGTTCACGAAGACTCCAGAGAAGGAAGCTACAAGAGACAACTTGCCCGAAGCTACAGCAATCCCCGACATGAACCTTCCCGAGTTCACGAAGACTCCAGAGAAAGAAGCTACAGGAGACAACTTGCCCGAAGCTACAGGAATCCCCGACATGAACCTTCCCGAGTTCACGAAGACTCCAGAGAAAGAAGCTACAGGAGACAACTTGCCCGAAGCTACAGCAGTCTCCGACATGAACCTTCCCGAGTTCACGAAGACTCCAGAGAAAGAAGCTGCAGGAGACAACTTGCCCGAAGCTACAGCAATCCCCGACAATTCCGACGACAAAGGCTGGTTACAGGACCAAAGAATACGGAAGTCGCGTCTTTGCTCGACCCGGCCAACGCCACGTTCGACGTCCCGCTTCTGCTACGTAGCCCGGAAGTTGGGATGATAAGCCCGGTTTTAGACTCGCACTGTACCGTTTCACGGTATTGCATCGACGCCAAAACGGCAACTACCACGGTTCAGTGGGCACCTGCTATAGACGACCAGTGAGCACCGATTAATAGGCCCGCCTTAGCGCCGATCAACTTTGGCGTCGACAAGAGAGCCCATGTCTACTCTTGCCGCTCCTTTTGCTTGCAGGTATGGGCCATTGTAGTATACCATGCATTGCTCCGCATAAACTGTAGCTGGTAATTCGGTACCTCTTTTCGTAAGATTTTATTGTGGTTGAATAAGAAGTATTCGCCATTCTGCTTTTCATTGTTTGGTTTGTTAAATCAGCAATTACTCCAGTATTGTTGTAGTAGCTCGTCGCATATTGTTTCAGTATTAGTTTCCAGTATTATGAAATTCACATTATTCCGCTTTTCATTTCTATCTTTTACCATTATTGCTGCTTTTTACATTGCGTTGAGGCCGAATGTACAATAAAGGAGGTTTCCACAGGTTAAGTGCATGTTCGGACGGGTTCTTTCTGCTAATAATGTGGCCGAAAGCGTGCAGATTGTGTTTATGTATTTGAATGCGGCGTCCCGTGCCTTTAAAACTGCTTTTCATATCATGTTCGCATAATAAACACACAGCCTGAATTTGTCACGTAAATTTGTTCCGATGTAATAGACACACCTGCTGAATTAGGATTGCTTCTTTTTCTGCCACTGGCACCGCATCCTTTCTTCGAGAAAATGCGGTATTATTTAATCCGGAGCGAAAATCGCCCTTAGCAATGGACCATTTTCAAGTAACTTGCTGCGCACGCGGCGGGCGTGCCGAGTGAAAATGGTGGACGAGGTCGCTTGCACTGCTCATCCAAGTGTGAAATTCGCGTGCCCGAAAATGCAGTAGTCCTGTCTTCTAGGGCCACGCAGGGGCGCTCACGGTACCCACACGCGCTACCCTAAAGCGATAAGAAGCGTACTGGGGTCAGATGAGGTCTCTTCAGTTTGGCTGCCCTTTCTCTGCTGCGCAGGTGCAAGGCGTGGAGCACTTTCGCGTTCGTTTTGCGAGGCAGCGTGCGCCTGCGCCATTTCCGTCCTTGTTTTGCAAAACTGGGTTGGTGTATTAATGCGACAGCAGCGCATGGCGTTTCCTAGCGTATCCCGTGGAGCCGATGAGCTACTGTTGACACGTAGAGCATTAAGTCCGGTGGGACAGTGACCCTTCGCGGCAATGGGGTCCTGTGACCTGCATCAGTGAGTCAAATCTTCTTTGTTATCCAGCGGGGGTTATTGTATACACGATTTTAACAAGGGAGAGGAGAAAATACTCCCAAACCGCGCGCTTCTCCAGCCTACCACGGTGGCCAACTGGCTTCGGGCTGTTACATCGCCGGCTCTTGCCTTCTCGGCGTGGCTTGTTTACAGACATCCGCCACATATCGCGGTTTGCCGCCCTTGTCAACTATTGCCGCGATGCCTTACTCGGCGCGAACTTCATCTGGTCAGCACTGCGTAGTCGTCGGTTGTGGCAACAACCAGCAGAAAAGGAAAAACATCGCCGATAGCACTTGCGCCAAGCATGCTGTGTCCAGGTCTCAGTGCGGGTGTGACATGTTCATGTTGCCCCGTTTTCCCGTCGACCCCGAGTTGAATCGTCAGTGGGCGTCTCTGGTTAACAGAAAGGCCTTTGCCCCGACTAAAAACTCGCGCGCTTGTTCTCTGCATTTCGTCGATGGCAAGCGTACGGAGAAAAACCCACTGCCCATGCTGAACCTCGGCTACGAGCGAAAGGCAAGTACCAGGCTACAATTACTGTCGTTTTGCGCATAGTAAACACGCAATTTGCTTGCTGCAGGGCTTAAATGTTTAGTATGCTGCATTTTCCGTGCGTAAGAGCACGGACAGAATTTGTCGCTTTTTTTTTCAATGCTAGCTCGGTCATCAGGCACGTTAGCGGCAGCGGTGCGATGTGCGCTGGTTGGCCGCATATTGAACTTTAAAACGTTGGCGATAACGTAAAATGGCAGCTTCACAACTTTACCAGCGCCATATGTGATCTACAGGAGCGCTTTTTATTTCCGTTAATGGAAATAATAACCTTTTCAGGTCATCCAGGGACGCAGACGCCTGATGCGCGACGACCGTGGTCCACCACCTGTCAAACGAAAGGTCAGATTGTTGAGTCTGCGCATAGAAATGCTGGAACTCACGTTACATTTGATTGGAATTACGCGCTAGACAAAAACGACAAATGAAACCACGGACATAGGACAAGCGCCCGCGTTTCAGTTGTTCCTCATTGGGTAGAGCGTTATTCCCATTAAATGTACAACCAGCTAGCCCACATTGCTGCCTTGCTAGCTGCTGCTCATGATACACTTGCTTCGCATTTTAGAAACACGAAAACCTCGGTGACGAGTCCGAAGCATCTGATTCAGTGCAGCACACACCACCGCATAATGTAAGAATTGCGCATTTATTATTTCACAATACTGTGAGCATTTACTAGGCTCCTACAGGAGCGGGCTGAAGTACAGACAGGAGGCACGGTGTTCCAAAGCAATAAAAGAAAAGCAGTCTCAAATGATCGGTTCAGATGAATGCACAGGTATGAAATTCGAGCAAGAAATGAGACTTGTGTACAAAAAATACAGAAGAGCAATTTCACAAAACCATCAAGTATCATATCTAATTATGCATTGGCAGATGGCTTTAGACACGTATCTACGCGGATACCGCCATGTAAAGCAGGGAAAAGAATTTGTTCAGTGCACTGCCTTTCAGAGCACGATTTCGAGTATTGTCACGTAGTGGGGAGTGCAGTCCGGCGAACAGGAACACAGCAAGAATGTCTTCGAAACGGAACTCTATTTTTTTAAACGTCTTTATTTCTCCATTTCGTAGGCCGATGCCTTGCGGCAGAAATAAGGTGCTTCATGGAGGCTGGGGTGGGGGAGTAGTTAAGGGTGGGGTTGAGGATAGGGGTGGGGGTGAAGGTCGGAGTGCGGGTGGGGGACCGGTGTCCGCTTCTTCCTCGAGGTAGTGTCGTCCCGAGGTCGGCTCCGCGAAGTGATGGCCTGGCTAGGCTAGCCTGGCCCTTCATCTTCCTTGAAGTAGGAAAGAAAAGTTCGCCAGAGCCGGAGTGCGTCTGATGGCCCGATGTGCGATGGCGGATCGACCCATTCCTGCAGGGTTCCAGGTCGAAGCCCGCCCAGGGACTTGAGTGCTCTCTCCCGTACTGCGTAAAATGTGGGGCAGCTCCACAGGAGATGTTCGGCAATGCCTCTGGCAGGGCACGTCGGGCACTGAGGAGTCGGCTTTGAGCGCGGGTTTATGAGGTGCAACTTCGCTGGTGATAAAAGCTGGCCGGTCTGGACTCGGCGAAGGAGCACAGCCTCCAGTCTCCGGAATGCGGTATGTGGATGGCGATATAGTTGCTCAGGGTTGGCCAAGTGCCGGAGTATGCTACGACGATAGCATTGTGCGCAATGCCATATCTCCGTCCTATCCATATGGGGAGACGAAGGGTGCGCAACGTCATCAGGTGGCAAAGAAGCGGAAACGAATTTGGATCCAGGCAAAGGTGCGGAAAGAGCTGCTGCGCGCGCTGCCTGGTGTGCCTTTTCGTTTCCAGTGATTCCTTCGTGTGCAGGAATCCATTTGATAATTAAAGTGTAGCCTTCCTCTCCCAGGCGACGGGCTTCTGTTCGAATAGTGTTGAGAACGGCATAGTCAGCTCCCCCTGCGCGGCAGGCGGTGTACGCTGCTTGTGAATCTGTGTAAACATGGTAGGTGCAAGGAGCCGGATGTTGTCTTTCTACTATTCGAGAAATGGCAACTCGTATGGCAATGAGTTCGAGATTGGTGACGGTGTGCTCCTGGGAAAGCCGTTGAACTACAGAGGAAATCTGACACAGAATCGTGATAAGCTATAGCGGCGCAGTGTTGAAACTGAGCGGCGTCTGTGTATAGTTGGATGGCTCCTTCCTGGGCTAATTTGTATGATGTCTTCTCGTGCCGTTTGGCGGCAGTTTTGCGTCTTTGAGGGTTAGCCGAACTCATATTCTTTGGTAATGGCATACCATCTACTAAGTCGATCAGCTCCCATGGCGGGGCAGCGGACGAAAGTGGCTCTAAGTTGTCAACGTTGTAGCCTAATGCCCGCAGGATCTGTCGGCCAGCCGCCGTTGTGGAGAGACGGACTCGCTGGGCTAGCGATTGCTGCTCTGCCAGATCCTGCAGGGCATTGATTTTGCTGCATGCTTGTAGGTTCACTACTGGGCAGTGCTGCGGCAGACCAGTAACCAGGCGCATCACCTTGCGATTGATTCGCTCAAGCTCAAGCCGTTGGGTTGCATTAAGCCGCATGTACGAATATGCGCACAGGATTTTTGATGTTATGAGTGCCAGGGTAATCTGACGGAGCCCCACCTCCTTGATTCCCCATCCACGCCCAGAGACGCGTCGCATAAAGTGTAAATTCTGATGACAGCTATGCATCGTGTTATGAAGCCAGCTTTTGGCTCCTCCATCCTCGTCAATAAGCATGCCGAGTATACGGATTGTTTGTTTCCGGCAGATAACTGAGTGCCCTAAATGAAGAGAGATATGTTTGCGTTCGGCCTCGGCTCGTACCCGCGAACCATTTAAGAAAACCACATACTCGATTTTTTCGGTAGAGGTTTCCATTCCACACTTCTTGATGTATTCATGGACGGCATTAAGGTCTGTTTGTAGGGCTAGTTGTTGCTCTGCAGGGGACCCTGAGTTAGTCCACAACGTTATATCGTCCGCATACACGGCAGAATTAAGGCCGGGCATCGACGACAGCATTGGCGAGAGACCCGCCTTCCCGGAATACTGAGTCAGGTCTCTCGCTCCCTCACGTTCTTTTCTCCGGAGAGCCTCCCTCTACACCGCAGCGTGCCCGCTCCCTGGCTGTCAGCTGCATTCTTATTCACGTCCTCTTCCTTATATTCCTTCTCTGTGCGCGTGGCAGGGGTGGTGGCGATCAGAGCACCAATCACAAGGCTGTGCAGTTTTCCTTTCCTTCTTCATTATCCGCTATCTCCTCCCCTAACCCAGTGCAAGCAGTTTGGGAAAGTCCTTCAGTCTGTCCGAGTGTCGAGCCGACTGAACAAGTGTGCCTCATTCGCGCAGTTATGGACATCTTTGCAACTATGGACATGTTCGACGTCCCTTCCCGCAACTTCTGGCTGGAGGAGGGAAGATTTTTCGATGATGCAAGCAGTGTGGTTGTGAACGATCACTTCGATGACGCGGCTTTACTAGGTCAGCGTGGCGGAAGCCGGCACATTGTGTGGGGCTACAACTGCTTCGTTGACTACCGTTCTCTGAAGTTCGTGGATCCACTGCCTGGCACGCGGGTGTGCTTCTTTTGCCGGGATGTTCCGCCGTTTTTGTGGATGATCCTGTGCGGCCATGTGCTGTGCCAAAATTGTGTGAAGGATGCCACTCAGGTGGTCGACTCCGCCGCAACAGAAATGGCCATGTGCCCAAGTGACAAGCTTAGGTTCACCACAGGCGACGTCCAGAGAATACACTTCAGCGTAAAGAACCTGGGGACTTTACGCGTGTACTGCCCCAACCTGGAGAACGGCTGCAATCGCAAAATCGAGCTTCAGCACCTCGAGATCCATTACCCAAGGTATTGCCTGCACCAGCCCGAGTCGTGCACTCGCTGCCTGTCGGGAAACGACAACCCAATGTGTGATTTTGCCAGGAAGCGGTACAGAAGCATTGGAACAAACCTCGCTTATTGGATTTCCCAGTACCCGCAGGATGCAGGAAACGATATCGTCGGCGAGGACGACCTGGTTCCGCCGTCGCAGCACGGAGAAGCTACAGATGGGACTGCAGAAGAGGTGTCGTGTCCATCCGAACCTCTTCTCGCTGACTTGTCTGTGCCGAGTGAACAAGCGGATCTTGTGATGATGGGAAAAGTCTATGACATAGCCAGCTCGTCATGAACCTTCCCGAGTTCACGAAGACTCTAGAGAAAGAAGCTACAGGAGACAACTTGCCCGAAGCTGCAGCAATCCCCGACATGAACCTTCCCGAGTTCACGACGACTCCAGAGAAAGAAGCTACGGGAGACAACTTGCCCGAAGCTACAGCAATCCCCGACATGAACCTTCCCGAGTTCACGAAGACTCCAGAAAAAGAAGGTACAGGAGACAACTTACCCGAAGCTACAGCAGTCCCCGACATGAACCTGAACTGAACTGAACTGAACTTGAGATTTATTTACTAGAAAGGCTGGTGGGTCACCTGGGCTAAAATCTCTAATCAAACAGCTTGACGAGGCCCAGGCAACCCTTACAAGGCAGCATAGACGACACCTATAAATAATAACAATACTAATAATAATGATGAAAAAAAAGGTTAACATGAAATATTAATCTTTACAACAAATAAGAAACACTTACAAATAGGACAGTAGGAAAAGTGTGCAAAAACACTGCATTTTTTTACAGATTGACACAAATCACATGAATAATGAGAAGGCATCTTCGTGAGCAAACGGAAGGAAACTATGAACGAATAACTAGAAAATACTGTAGCGAAAACTGCGTTACAAATTGGAAAAAAGCTGTAGAAGTTGATCAGCTGTTAAACATTTGAAGTGTTGATATTTGTTTAATATGGACGGAAGATTGTGACGTAAAGACTGGAGCTTGTAGTCGGTGCGGAAAAAGGGTACGAGCCATGTGTCTTTACTGCGTGTGTTCAGGATATTAGTGTGATGCTGGAATAGACCAGTAATTGCTAAAAGTGACCGAAAACCGACAGGTGAAAAGTAATGTGAGCGTAAGAGTCTGTACTCATACATGTAGTTTACATGAAGAAGTTTGTACTCCTGATAAAAATACAGGGTGGAAGATGGATAATCTAGACAAAATATATGACGAATTGCCTTTTTTGGTAGCACGAGAATTTTGTTTAGGTTCTGTTTAGTTGTTGTTAGCCACACCAAGCTGCAATAATTAATTTGTGAGGCAAACAAAGCGTAATATATTGGAAGTTTTATTTTTACCGGAAGAATTGCGCGTCTACGTGATATTGCCCCAGTTGCAGAGCAAAGCTTCTTACATATTCTCTCAACATGTAAATCCCATGTTAAATATGGGGAGAATGTAACGCCAAGAGTCTTGTGGTGCTCAACCACTTCAATATCCTGTCCATTAAATTTAATTGGCTGATCTAAAACAAATGCTTTATTTCGAGCCCGGAAAAGCATGACCTTAGTTTTTTTAGGATTGATTTTAAGCTGATTTGATTGTGACCAATGACCAATTCTCTCAAGCAAATGATTACATCTGATCACTAAATTATTTGCATCGGTACCTGAAAGGAGAATATCGCTATCAGCAGCATAGATAAAGAAATTAACTGTGGTGTCGACACAAACTATGTCGTTAATAAACAGATTCAATAATAGAGGACCTAACACGCTACCTTGCGGGACGCCATTTAATATATGTGATGGGGATGACATTCGATTGTTAATACATACGCATTATGATGTGTTTTTCAAATATGACTGGAATAGCTGAAGAGGTTTACCACGAACGCCATTTATTAAGAGTTTTGCAGTTAAAATATCATGATTAAGAGAGTCAAAAGCCTTGCTAAAGTCTATAAACAACCCAAGGGTAATCTGTCGGTTTTCAATATTTTGTATAATGCATTCTTTGAGCGCCAGGAGTGCTGACTCCGTAGACCTGCCCTTTCTGAAACCATACTGCGCATCCGAAATAAGACCTATCTTATTGAAAAGGTTATTTAATCTCGTGTATAAAATTTTCTCAAACCCCTTCGAGAACACGGGCAGAACAGATATAGGTCGATAGTTTGTGGGTTCTTTCATATCACCGCGTTTATACAGCACGGACACTCTAGCTATTTTCATGGCACTTGGAAATTCGCCAACGTCAATGGCAAGGTCAAAGATATAACTAAGTACTATAGCAATGATGTCAATTACTTCTTTTATTGGCTTGATTTGCAAATTATCTATATCCAATGATCTACTGTTTTTCAGTGACATGAATGTTGTATATACTTCTAGTTCATCTGTGGGAGTAAGAAATAGACTATCAACAGAATTCGAAGCCGACTTACTATGCAGTGAAAGCGAGGGATTGTTTGGCTTAGCTATATTAACAAAATGTTCGTTAAAAAATCCGCCAGTTCTCCACCGGAAAGTACTCGTTCATTGTGTTTAATGTAATCAGGTAGAGCGTCTTTCCTTGTATCTCGGTCGAGTAGATTATTTACCACTTTCCAGGCAGCTTCAGGGTATGTTTTATTTACATTGGAAAATAATTTCGCCAGATAACTTTTCTTAGAACTCCGTAGTTCGGAATTTAGCTTATTTCGGAAAGCTTTAAATTCCCTTAATGCTGCTTCGGTTCTAGTGCTAAGAAAAATATGAAAAAGTCTGTTCTTCGTTTTAATCATCTTAGCGTGAGCAAGGGTTACCCAGGGTTTTCGACTCCAGAGAAAGAAGCTACAGGAGACAACTTGCCCGAAGCTACAGCAATCCCCGACATGAACCTTCCCGAGTTCAGGAAGACTCCAGAGAAAGAAGCTACAGAAGACAACTTGCCCGAAGCTACGGCAATCCCCGACATGAACCTTCCCGAGTTCACGAAGACTCCAGAGAAAGAAGCTACAGGAGACAACTTGCCCGAAGCTACAGCAATCCCCGACATGAACCTTCCCGAGTTCACCAAGACTCCAGAGAAAGAAGCTACAGGAGACAACTTGCCCGAAGCTACAGCAATCACCGACAATCCCGACGACAAAGGCTGGTTACAGGACCCAAGAATACGGAAGCCGCGTCTTTCCTCGACCCGGCCACCGTTACGTTCGACGTCCCGCTGCTGCTACGTAGCCCGGTAGTTGGGGGGATAAGCACCATTTTAGACTCGCAATGTATCGTTTCACGGTATTGCATCGACGCCAAAACGGCAACTACTACGGTTCAGTGGGCACGTGCTAATGACGGCCAGTGAGCACCGATTAATATGCCCGCCTTAGCGCCGATCAACTTTGGCGTCGACAAGAGAGCCCATGTCTACTCTTGCCGCTCCTTTTGCTTGCAGGTATGGGCCATTGTAGTATACCATGCATTGCTCCGCATAAACTGTAGCCGGTAATTCGGTACCTCTTTTCGTAAGATTTTATTGCGGTTCAATTAGAAGTATTCGCCATTCTGCTTTTCATTGATTGGTTTGTTAAATTAGCAATTACTCCTGTATTATTCTACTAGCTCGTCGCTTATTGTTTCGGTATTAGTTTCCAGTATTATGAAATTCATATTATTCTGCTTTTCATTTCTATCCTTTACCATTATTACTGCTTTTTACATTGCGTTGAGGCCGAATGTACAATAAAGGAGGTTTCCACAGGCCAAGTGCATGTCCGGACGGGTTCTTTCTGCTGATAATGTGGCCGAAAGCGTGCACATTGTGTTTATGTATTTGAATGCGGCGCCCGTGCCTTTAGAACTGCAGTTCATATCATGTTCGCATAATAAACACACAGCCTGAATTTGTCACGTAAATTTGTTCCGATGTAATAGACACACCTGCTGAAATAGGACTGCTTCTTTTTCTACCACTTGCACCGCATTCTTTATTGGAGCAAATGCGGTATTATTTAATCCGGAGCGAAAATCGCCCTTAGCAATTTACCATTTTCAAGTAACCTGCTGCGCATGTGGCGGGCGTGCCGAGTGAGAATCGTGGACGAGGTCGCTTGCACTGCTCATTCAAGTGTGAAATTCGCGTGCCCGAAAGTGCAGTAGTCCTATCTTCTAGGGCACGCAGGGGCGCTAACGGTACCCACACGCGCTACCCTAAAGCGATAAGAGGCGTACTGGGGTCAGATGAGGTCTCTTCAGTTTGGCTGCCCTTTCTCTGCTGCGCAGGTGCAAGGCGTGGAGGACTTTCGCGTTCGTTTTGCGAGGCAGCGCGCGCCTGCGGCATTTCCGTCTTTGTTTTGCAAAACTGGGTTGGTGTATTAATGTGACAGCAGCGCATCGCGTTTCCTAGCGTATCCCGTGGAGCCTATGAGCTACTGTTTACACGTAGAGCATTAAGTCCGGTGGGACAGTGACCCTTCGCGGCAGAGGGGTCCAGTGACCTGCATCAGTGAGCCATGTCTGCTTTGTTATCCGGCGGGGGGTATTGTATACACGATTTTACCAAAGGCTGCTGGGAGAGGGAGAAAATACTTTCAAACCGCGCGCTTCTCCAGCCTACCACGGTGGCCAACTGGCTTCGGGCTGTTACATCGCCGGCTCTTGCCTTCTCGGCGTGGCTTGTTTACAGACATCCGCCACATATCGCGGTTTGCCGCCCTTGTCAACTATTGCCGCGATGCCTTACTCGGCGCGAACTTCATCTGGTCAGCACTGCGTAGTCGTCGGTTGTGGCAACAACCAGCAGAAAAGGAAAAACATCGCCGATAGCACTTGCGCCAAGCATGCTGTGTCCAGGTCTCAGTGCGGGTGTGACATGTTCATGTTGCACCGTTTTCCCGTCAACCCCGAGTTGAATCGTCAGTGGGCGTCGCTGGTTAACAGAAAGGACTTTGCCCCGTCTACAAACTCGCGCGCCTGTTGTTCTTTGCATTTCGTCGATGGCAAGCGTACGGAGAAATACCCACTGCCCAGGTTGAACCTCGCCTACGAGTGAAAGGCAAGTACCAGGCTACAATTATTGTCGTTTTGCGCATAGTAAACACGCAATTTGCTTGCTGCAGAGCTTAAATGTTTAGTATGCTGCATTTTACGTGAGTAAGAGCACGGACAGAATTTGTCGCTTTTTTTTTTTCAATGCTGGCTCGGTCATCAGGCACATTAGCGGCAGCGGCGCGATATGGCTGGTTGGCCGCAGATTGAACTTTAAAACGTTGGCGATAACGTAAAATTGCAGCTTCACAACTTTACCAGCGCCAAATGTGATCTACAGGAGCGCTTTTTATTTCCGTTAATGGAAATAATAACCTTTTCAGGTCATCCAGGGCCGCAGACGCCTGATGCGCGACGACCGTGGTCCACCACCTGTCAAACGAAAGGTCATATTGTTGAGTCTGCGCATAGAAATGCTGGAACTCACGTTACATTTGATTGGAATTACGCGCTACACAAGGAAAAACGACAAATGAAACGACGGACACAGGACAAGCGCCCGCGTTTCAGTTGTTTCTCATTGGGTAGAGCCTTATTTCCATCAAAATGTACAACCAACTAGCCCACATTGCTGCCTTGTTAGCTGTTGCTCATGATACACTTGCTTCGCATTTTACATTCGCATTTCACAATACTGTGAGCATTTACTAGGCTCCTACAGGAGCGGGCTGAAGTACGGACAGGAGGCACGGTGTTCCAAAGCAATAAAAGCACAGCAGTCTCAAATGATCGGTTCAGATGAATGCACAGGTATGAAATTCGAGCAAGATATGAGACTTGTGTACAAAAAATACAGAAGAGCAATTTCACTAAACCATCAAGTATCATATCTAATTATGCATTGGCAGGCAGATGGCTTTAGGCACGTATCTACGCGGATACCGCCATGTAAAGCAGGGAAAAGAATTTGTGCAGTGCACTGCTTTTCAGAGCACGATTTTGAGCATTGTCACGTAGTGGGGACTGCAGTCCGGCGAACAGGAACACAGCAAGAACGTCTTCGAAACGGAACTCTATTTTTTTTAAACGTCTTTATTTCTCCATTTAGTAGGCCGATACCTTGCGGCAGAACTAACGTGCTTCATGGAGGCTGGGGTGGGGGAGTGGTTAAGGGTAGGGGTGAGGATGGGGGTGGGGGTGAAGGTCGGAGTGCGGGTGGGGGACCGGTGTCCGCTTCTTCCTCAAGTTAGTGTCGTCCCGAGGTCGGCTCCGCGAAGTGATGGCCTGGCTAGGCTAGCCTGGCCCTTCATCTTCCTTGAAGTAGGAAAGAAAAGTTCGCCAGAGCCGGTGTGCGTCTGATGGCCCGATGTGCGATGGCGGATCGACCCATTCCTGCAGGGTTCCAGGTCAAAGCCCGCCCAGGGACTTGAGTGCTCTCTCCCGTACTGCGTAAAAGGTAGGGCAGCTCCACAGGAGATGTTCGGCCGTGCCTCTGGCAGGGCACGTCGGGCACTGAGGAGTCGGGTATGAGCGCGGGTTTATGAGGTGCAACTTCGCTGGTGATAAAAGCTGGCCGGTCTGGGCTCGGCGAAGGAGCACTGGCTCCACTCTCCGCAATGCGCTATGTGGACGGCGATATAGTTGCTCAGGGTTGGCCAAGTGCCGGAGTATGCTGCGACGATAGCGTTGTGCGCGATGCCATGTCTCCGCCCTATCCATATGGGGCGACGAAGGGTGCGCAACGTCATCAGGGGGCAAAGAAACGGAAACGAATGTGGATCCAGGCAAAGGTGCGGAAAGAGCTCCTGCGCGCGCTGCCTGGTGTGTCTTTTCATTTCCAGTGATTCCTTCGTGTGCAGGAATCCATTTGATAATTAAAGTGTAGCCCTCCTCTCGCAGGCGACGGGCTTGTGTTCTAATAGTGTTGAGAACGGCATAGTCAGCTCCCCCTGCGCGGCAGGCGGTGTACGCTGCTTGTGAATCTGTGTAAACACGGTAGGTGCAAGGAGCCGGATGTTGTCTTTCTACTATTCGAGTAATGGCAACTCGTATGGCAATGAGTTCGAGATTGGTAACGGTGTGTTCCTCGGAAAGCCGTTGAACTACAGAGTAAATCTGACACAGAATCGTGACAAGCTATAGCGGCGCAGTGTTGAAACTGAGCGGCGTCTGTGTATAGTTGGATGGCTCCTTCCTGGGCTAACTTGTATGATGTCTTCTCGTGCCGTTTGGCGGCAGCTTTGCGCCTTTGAGGATTAGCCGAACTCATATTCTTTGGTAATGGCATACCATCCACTAAGTCGATCAGCTCCCATGGCGGGGCAGCGGACGAAAGTGGCTCTAAGTTGTCAACGTTGTAGCCTAATGCCCGCAGGATCTGTCGGCCAGCCGCCGTTGTGGAGAGACGGACTCGCTGGGCTAGCGATTGCTGCTCTGCCAGATCCTGCAGGGCATTGATTTTGCTGCATGCGTGTAGGTTCACTACTGGGCAATACTGCGGCAGACCAGTAACCAGGTGCATCGCCTTGCGATTGATTCGCTCAAGCTGAAGGCGTTGGGTTGCATTAAGCCGCATGTACGAATATGCTTACAGGATTTTTGATGTTATGAGTGCCAGGGTAATCTGACGGAGCCCCACCTCCTTGATTCCCCATCCACGCGCAGAGACGCGGCGCATAAGGTGTAAAGTCTGATGACAGCTATGCATCGTGTTATGATGCCAGCTTTTGGCTCCTCCATCCTCGTCAATAAGCATGCCGAGTATACGGATTGTTTGTTTCCGGCAGATAACTGAGTTCCCTAAATGAAGAGAGATAAGTTTGCGTTCGGCCTCGGCTCGTACACGCGAACCATTTAAGATAACCACATACTCGATTTTTTCGGTAGAGGTTTCCATTCCACACTTCTTGATGTATTCATGGACGGCATTAAGGTCTGTTTGTAGGGCTACTTATTGCTCTGCAGGGGACCCTGAATTAGTCCACAACTTATATCGTCCGCATACGCGGCAAAATTAAGACCGGGTATCGACGACAGCATAGGCGGGAGGCCCGCTTTCCCGGAATACTGAGTCAGGTCTCTCGCTCCCTCACGTTCCTTTCTCCAGAGAGCCTCCCTCTACACCGCAGCATGCCCGCTCCCTGGCTGTCAGCTGCATTCTTTTTCACGTCCTCTCCATTATACTCCTTCTCTGTGCACGTGGCAGGGATGGTGGCGATCACAGCACCAATCACAAGGCTGTGCAGTTTTCTTTCCGTCTTCATTATCCGCTATCTCCTCCCGTAACCCAGTGCAAGCAGTTCGGGAAAGTCCTTCAGTCTGTGTGAGTGTCGAGCCGACTGAACAAGTGTGCCTCATTTACGCAGTTATGGACATCTCTGCAACTATGGACATGTTCGACGACCCTTCCAGCAACTTCTGGCTGGAGGAGGGAAGATTTTTCGACGATGCAAGCAGTGTGGTTGTGAACGATCACTTCGATGACGCGGCTTTACTAGGTCAGCGTGGCGGAAGCCAGCACATTGTGTGGGGCTACAACTGCTTCGTTGACTACCGTCCTCTCAAGTTCGTGGATCCACTGCCTGGCACGCGGGTGTGCTTCTTTTGCCAGGATGTTCCGCCGTTTTTGTGGATGATCCCGTGCGGCCATGTGCTGTGCCAAAATTGTGTGAAGGCTGCCACTTAGGTGGTCGAATCCGCCGCAACAGAAACGGTCATCTGCCCAAGTGACAAGCTTAGGTTCACCACAGGCGACGTCCAGAGAATGCACTTCAACGTAAAGAACCTCGGGACTTTACGCGTCTACTGCCCCAACTTCGAGAACGGTTGCAAACGCAAAATCGAGCTTCAGCACCTCGAGATCCATTACCCAAGGTATTGCCTTCACCAGCCCGTGTCGTGCACTCACTGCCTGTCGGGAAACGACCACCCAATGTGTGACTTTGCCAGGAACCGGTACAGAAGCATTGGAACAAACCTCGCTTATTGGATTTCCCAGTACCCGCAGCATGCAGGAAACGATATCGTCGGCGAGGACGACCTGGTTCCGCCGTCGCAGCACGGAGAAGCTACAGATGGGACTGCAGAAGAGGTGTCGTGTCCATCCGAACCTCTTCTCGCTGACTTGTCTGTGCCGAGTGAACAAGCGGATCTTGTGATGATGGGAAAAGTCTATGACATAGCCAAGCTCCTCATGAACCTTCCCGAGTTCACGAAGACTCTAGAGAAAGAAGCTACAGGAGACAACTTGCCCGAAGCTACAGCAATCCCCGACATGAACCTTCCTGAGTTCACGAAGACTCCAGAGAAAGAAGCTACAGGAGACAACTTGCCCGAAGCTATAGCAATCCCCGACATGAACCTTCCCGAGTTCACCAAGACTCCAGAGAAAGAAGCTACGGGAGCCAACTTGCCCGAAGCTACAGCAATCACCGACAATTCCGACGACAAAGGCTGGTTACAGGACCCAACAATACGGAAGCCGCGTCTTTGCTCGACCCCGCCACCGTCACGTTCGACGTCCCGCTTCTGCTACGTAGCCCGGAAGTTGGGGGGATAAGACCGATTTTAGACTCGCAATGTATCGTTTCACGGTATTGCATCGACGCCAAAACGGCAACTACTACGGTTCAGTGGGCACCTGCTATAGACGACCAGTGTGCACCGATTATTAGGCCCGCCTTAGCGCCGATCAACTTTGGCGTCGACAAGAGAGCCCATGTCTACTCTTGCAGCTCTTTTTGCTTGCAGGTATGGGCCATTGTAGTATACCATGCATTGCTCTGCATAAACTGTAGCCGGTAATTCGGTACCTCTTTTCGTAACATTTTATTGTGGTTGAATAAGAAGTATTCGCCATTCTGCTTTTCATTGATTGGTTTGTTAAATTAGCAATTACCCCAGTATTATTCTAGTAGCTCGTCGCATATTGATTCAGTATTAGTTTCCAGTGTTATGAAATTCATATTATTCCGCTTTTCATTTCTATCCTTTACCATTATTGCTGCTTTTTACATTGCGTTGAGGCTGAATGTACAATAAAGGAGGTTTCCACAGGCCAAGTGCATGTTCGGACGGGTTCTTTCTGCTGATAATGTGGCCGAAAGCGTGCACATTGTGTTTATGTATTTGAATGCGGCGTCCGTGCCTTTAAAACTGCAGTTCATATCATGTTCGCATAATAAACACAAAGCCTGAATTTGTCACGTAAATTTGTTCCGATGTAATAGACACACCTGCTGAATTAGGACTGCTTCTTTTTCTACCACTGGCACCGCATCCTTTATTGGAGCAAATGCGGTATTATTTAATCCGGAGCGAAAATTGCCCTTGTAAGATGTGTACTGGGATGGTTAGGGTACTGTGCGCCGGCGGTAGACACAGAGACACAGGCCTCGTAGACACAGAGGTCGAGCACCACGAGCACACACCCAAAGCGATGGCAATGCCGCTCAACACAACGGTCAGAAGTTCGTCGTCGTCTTCGCTTGAACAGGAACTTCTTCGTCGTTACAACTGCCCCCCGGGGAGAAGAGGAGCCATCCTGGCGACTTACGGCGTAGGTGGGATGGCCGGGTCATAATACGGCTTTAGGCGCTGGACGTGAACAGTCTCGCGTCCGCGCCGGCGAAGATCAGGAGACGGCATCAGCGGTTCCACCACGTAATTAACAGCCGAGATGCGTCCCACAACTCGGTAGGGGCCGTGAAACTATGAAAGAAGTTTCGTGGAGAGGCCCGGAGTACTGGATGTAATCCAGAGCCACACGAGGCTACCAGAAGAAAAGTGCGGGGACGTGTGATGGCTGTCGTGGCGGGATTTCCGACGGTATTGGGCCTCAGTTGTGAGAGAACGGGCGATTTGGCGACACTCTTCTGCGTGTCGTGCAGCTTGCGAAATAGGAGTACACTCAGATGCGTCAGGCTGGTATGGGAGAATGGTATCGAGTGGAGCAGAAGGATGACGGCCGTAAAGAAGATAGAACGGTGAGAAGCCGGTAGTCGACTGCGTTGCGGTGTTGTAGGCGTACGTCACATACGGAAGGACGAGATCCCAATTGGAATGGTCTGATGGGACGTATATAGAGAGCATATCGCCGAGGGTACGGTTAAATCTTTCTGTAAGGCCGTTAGTTTGCGGGTGATAGGCAGAGCTTGTTCGGTGAATGATGTTGCACTGGCGGAGCAAGGCTTTGACAACTTCCGATGAGAAAACGCGGCCTCTGTCACTCAGCAGTTCGCGCGGTGCGCCGCGGCGGAGAATGAACCGTCGTAAAATGAAGGAGGCTACGTCAGACGCTGAGGCGGATGGAAGGGCGGCGGTTTCTGCATACCTCGTCAAGTGGTCAACGGCGACGATAGCCCAACGGTTGCCGGCTCCAGTGTAGGGAAGATGTCCATACAAATCAATGCCTACGCGGTCGAATGGGCGCGGTGGGCAAGGTAGCGGCTGCAACTCGCCTGCAGAACGGTGAGCAGGGGGCTTGCGACGTTGGCAGGGCAGGCATGAGCGGATGTGCTTAAGGATGAAGTTATACATTCCGCGCAAGTAGTAACGCAGCCGGCAACGATTGTTGTGGGTCAGCGTGGAAATAATCACAGACTTACGAGCGGAGATGGCGAGGAACAACTAATAACCACTTGCGACCATCTGCGCTGTAGTTGTGGCGGTAAAGGATATTGTCACGAATGGCGAAGTGAGTGTGTTGTGTTGTGTTGTGTTGGGTTTAATGGCACATAGGCAGCTAAGGCCATCATGCGCCAAGCACAAGGTATAGGAAATGTTTTCTGTGGGATTTAATAAAAATGTGAAAAGTGCTCAGTGGTGTAAAGTGCCTAAAAAGTTTAACTATCTATTAATAACCGAGAAACTGAGATGGAGGAATGGCTAATGGTAAACGCTTTAAAAAGGTCGGGTAGCCTCAGCGGCCATCCTTGGCTGGGCAAGGATGTCAAGGATCCTAACCAATCAAATAAAAACCTCAGCCCTTTTTCTCACGAATGAGAAAAAGGCTGAGTGACATGCGAAGCCATGGGTCATGATTTATATTTTGTTGAGAAAGCCTGCTTCATTTAAAAATTTAAAAACACAAGATGTGTCCACAATTGCATTATCGCCTAAGAGTAGTGCTGGGTGAAAAGGAATGGTTTTCTGATAAAAAAGAGAAAAGCACTTTTTCCTTAGTTTTTCGTGTTTCGAACATGAAAATAAAATGTGGTTAACTGTAAGTTCCCCTCCCCATGTACAAACTGGTTTGTCTTCTTTCGTCAGCAGAAAGTTGTGTGTAAGGTGCGTGTGACCTATACGGAGACGGCAGATAATGACTTCTTTAAAACGTTCCTGGTGTACACATGACTTTCATTCTCCTAAAACTGGCTTTACTAAGTGTAGTTTATTATTTATTTCAGTGTTCCAAGCGGATTGCCATTTTTTCCTTCCTTTACGATTTACTAAGTTTATGCAGTCTCGATACGGCACGCTTACATTTTTAATTTGCTTATCACGAGCTTGGGCAGCGCATAAATCTGCTCTTTCATTGCCTTCTATTCCCACATGACTCGGGACCCAACATAGTTTTATGTTTTGTCCTTTAGCTGTAGATGTTACTATGTTGTGTATGATGTCACCGAGTACTGGAGTGATAGCATTTCTAGAGTGAAGAGCTGTAAGTACATTTCATAATGTATTTCGTCTGGGCCGGGTGCAGTCTGTTTACCGGCGGACAGCACTTTATGGATTTCCTGAAGAGTAAATGGGTTATTGTAAGGCTCGTTCGTACTGCTGTTTGTTGGGAGTCTTTGTTTTTCGGCTGTGTTCTTATACTTTAATAATGACTGTGTATAATGCGAGGAACTGGAAATTGTAGAGAAATGTTCTCCTAGTATGTCTGCCTGTTCATCGATGCTTGTTTGGGTACCAGGGGGTGTCAGAAAAGGGATTGTGAATGGGGAGAAGCTGCCATTTAGTTTACGAACTTGCTCCCACATTTTTTTCGAAGTGATTGTACTATTTATGGATGATACATAATTCTGCCAGGAAGATTTCTCAGCACCGCGACGTATGTGAGTTGATTTTGCTCTCGCTTTTTTAAAACTGATAAGGTTTTCTTGTGTTGGGTATCGTCGAAAAATTCCCCAGGATTTATTTTGTTTCTTTTTAGCTTCTCTACATTCTTGCATATACCAAAACTTGTGGTTTTGTCTTACCACTCCCGAGGACTGAAGAATCGCTAGGCGCGCAGCAGCTATGATACAGGTTGTGAAGATTTCATTCTGTTCGTCAACGCTAAGGCTGTCGGAATATATATTATCCAGGCTGGCCTTTTCTCGAAAGAGTGACCAGTTGGCTAAGTGTAGCTTCCAACGGCGAGGTTTACTTTGAATGATTAAAGGTGACGATAGTATGCTGATAATTACCGGCAAATGGTCACTTCCATACGGGTTGTCCAGGACGTCCCATTTAATATCTGTAAAAACTGATGGTGAACTGAAAGATAAATCTAAAGGGCCTGTCTTTCCAGTACTTGGGGAGCAATAGGTGTGCTTTCCTGTATTCAGTAGGCACACATTGTTGCAAAGTATAAAATCTTCTAAAACGCGACCTCTAGTATCAGTTTGATCACTTCCCCAAAAGGAGGAGTGGCCATTAAAATCTCCAACTAAAAGACATGGCTCTGGTAGTTGTTTTAAAAGTGCTTCCATGTCGTCAAGTGTTACTGTTATATGTGGCTCAAAATAGATGGAACATACTGTGATAGTTTTAAAATGAATGGCAGTGACTGCAACATCTTCATAATTAGTCTGAAGTTTCACTTCACGAGCTGCAATGCCACTCTGAACAACAATAGCAGCACCTCCAGACAGCCGACATGCTTGCTGTCGGTCACAACGAAACACTTGATACTTTTTGAGAATGTTTTTGTGTTGCGGGCCGAAATTGGTCTCTTGTAAACAAAAAACGACTGGGGAAAGTGAATTTAAAACATCTGTTACATCACTGCAGTTTTTTATAAGTCCTCTACAGCTCCATTGGATTAAAAATGCCATTTTAGTTGTTTTTCTTGTTTTTTTTTGGAAAGATTGAGCTGAAACCTATGTTTCTGGCTTTTCGGGTCCTGTTATTCTGGCACGTACTTTGCGACGCTCGAGTGAGCTGTGCCGCCCGAGCGGGACGGACGTGCCAGGGGTGACATCCATCACCTCGGAGGAGGTGCTGGAAGCCCGCGAGGAAACCGTGCGTGTGCGGGTTTCAGGCCTCCCACGGCGGGGAGGCCTGGGAGGCCTCCCCGCCGACTCAAGGGACGGCTGGACCTTTTTGGGAGACGACAGGGCAGCATTCGCTGTCCCTGCCTGGGGCGTGGATGGCCCTGCCTGTGTCCCGGTAAACGGGATTGGGCAGACGCCGGATTGCGGTGTGGTGCACCGCCCCTGCGCACCACATGCGCGAAGTTTGTCCTGGCTGTGAAGGCGAATGGATTAGACTGTGAAAATCGTTTACGTGCTTCTTTGAATGAAATGTTTTCTTTTGTTTTCAATGTTATGATTTACTTTTCCATCTTCCATGATGGGCAAGACCTAGAATACGCTGGGTGTTCGCCTTCGCAGTTTGTGCAGTGTGGTAATGCTTGACAGTTCTCGGATTTATGTTCTCTTGATGTACATTTTGCACATGTTTCATGGCCACGGCAACTCTGGGAGCCATGACCAAACCGCTGGCAATTAAAACACCGACGGGGGTTTGGAATGTAGGCGCGAACTCGGATTTTTTCATAGCCAACTTGAATAGATTCAGGGAATGTGCTACAGGCAAAAGCGAGTACTAAGTGTTTGGTTGCTATTTCCTTGTCATCTTTTCTGAGTTTTATTCGGTGCACATTTACGACATCTTGGTCACTAAGTCCTTGCAACATTTCTTTTTCGGTGAGCAAAAGATCATTTTCGGAAATTACACCTCTGACTGCGTTCAGGGATCGGTGTGCAGTGACAGAGACTGCAATCTCCCCGAAAGACAATGTTTGGCAGTTTTTCATGTTGCGTGTTATCTTTGATTTCCAGCACTTGGTCACCCCTTGCTAGTTTTGTTACCCTGTAGCCGGGGCCCAGGGCATCAGACAGACTCTTAGTAACTATGAATGGGGATAAGTTTCTGGCTGGTTGCTCTGTTATTTCACTATGAATAACATGGTATTTTGGGAACGGTTCTTTCCTTGTGAGGAACTGAGCTGTTGCATCGGTCCGCCCTCTTTTAAGAGGGCGATCTGGTTTGGAAAGGGGGGGAGCTATAAAAAAATTCAGTTTTTCGGTCATGGTGCCACCCACCCACCACGGAGTCCAACAAGGGGACGCGACAGGAACTTGAAAGCAAGTCCTGCCCACGCCAGCTTTACACCTCAACTATAACCAAATATTACACAACTCAGGGTAGTTGGTCACACAAGGTTAACCCTCGCCGCCAGGAAAAAAGGAAAAACCAAGAAGGGAGGAGGATACAGGAATGTTGTAAGAAAGGAGATAGGAAAGTGAAAGATGAAGGGGAGGATAGGAAAAGGCGACCGCCGATTTCCCCGGCCGGGTCAGGCCGGAGGTGCTGTCTACAGGAAGCTTGGGCCAAAGTGGTGTGTTGCCTCCGCCGAGGGGCCTTAAGGGTCCAAACGCTCGGCATCGGCTCAACCACCAGGAACCCCCTTTCCCCGTACACGGCAATCCCACGCACGGCTAAGCGCGGATGCTCGGGTCCGTGGTGACGCATTGCTCACCATCATCCCCGTGCGGCGATGTCCCTGCGGATGCTCGGGATTCCCCGTGTCGTCGCCACTCACCAACGTCTGCATGCTGCAGACGCCCTCCTGCGGGGACAAAGGGAAATGAGTAGTGAAATCATTTCGTACCTGCAAGATTACTGAATAGGAAATAGATGTCACGTGCGGTGCTCTGCTACGAAGTGAGCTACGATGCTGGCTGCCCAATCTTCAACTTCGGAGTTGATGTATATGCCATGTAACTCAAATTTGACAGTGTTCACGAGCACCACTCGACCACGGTAGCGGGCGTAAGAACGTCCTGTTAACCGCGAGTTCCACTTGTAATGGGATCCAACAGCTATAGGGAAAAGCCTCCTATACTAACGATTATCATCAGCCAGGCACGTGTTCAATGGGGGGCCCGAGTGGTCTTGTTGGGCATATACTGGCGACAGAGCACGCAAATATCCATATAGCATGCAACGACATAGAATGCAAATACCGAAAATAAACCCGCAGCTTGAGCTAGCTTACTTCGGGCAACTGCGTTCATGGCGTACGCGTGATATGCGCGAAGTTACACGACTAGTGACAGATGACTTTATTACGAATTCGTGTATCGTGCCGGAGACAAAACGCAGGACAGCAGAAGCAGCCTTGCGTTTGAGGCAGGCTACACGCATTCGTAGCAAGCTTCATAAACCCCCTAGCCCATCAGCAAGTGGTAATCGTTATAGCATACAGTCCATTACTGCCCGAGTATGATCTCTGTAGAATAAAATTCAGGTAGGGGAAGTGATAAGAATACCAGAATACGAAAATAAGAAGCTGCTGAAGAAACAAAAGTGAGGGTTGGTAACATTTCCACCAACGTGGTTTTGGAGCCTTCGTAGTAGGGTAGTAGGAAAGTCAAGTTCGCCAGCATTATTCACTCTATGTCAATGAAAGGCTCGCTTTACTACGTTTGAATTGCTTTACCGTTTCACTTGACCCCGACAGTGAAAGAGGAAACGGTGGCTTTCTTCTGTGGCCAGTGATTTGAACGCTTTTTGTTTTCTCAACTACACGTTAAAAGATTTTTTTCCGTTAGGACTAACCACGTGTTTCCTTTCGTATCACTTGAATCTGTTTACTTACCCTGACCTCGTAGGCTTCGGCAAACAGGAGCACGCAGTGCTGTTGGATTTCAGCGAACTCTCGGATCTAGGGCAGAAGAAAGCGAACCACAGTTAGAATCCAGGGCATATCAAGAGGAGGGGAGGTGAATAAAATAAACGAGATACGAATAAGCAAGAAGACTAAGAAATAAACTGAGCGAGAGGGATACGAGAGAAAGTGACCGCAACCCTCGGCAGGTGCGACGCACAAGAAACCGCAATGCTTACCTGATCTGGACGCGTGTATGCATACCGACAGTGAAAGAATTTCTGAAACTGCGACAGAGACTTGACAACTTTTAAGCTTTGGGTGATTTCAACGCTCGTGCGAGTAGCAAAAACATTTTCAACACTACAGAAGACTTCCTAAAAAGAGGAAAAGGGGAATTTTGACCTCGCAACTACCAGATTTATTTGGGGCGCAGCGCTGCCCAAAAGGGTCGCGCTATTTAGCCATGGCTGTTTCTCGAACGCTGTTCTCATTTTTGAAGCGAAAAGCTCCACTACGCGGGTCAGAGCCTAGCTTAGCGTGAGCCGAACTGGCGTGAGCCGCACTTAAAGACAAGGACACATGTGCGAAAAATGTGTGCGATTCGCTGCGGCGCGCCGTTGCGAACGGCGTTGCAACGACTGGTGGCAGCTTGTTGCCTGCGTCCAACCTGCTGGATGTCAACGACGAGCCGCACGCGGCAAACGCAACGACAGGAAGCGGGAGCCAATGCGAGCGCGGAGAGCGGCAGCGTCATGGTGACGTAGAGCGCGCTGCTCAGGGCGCTCGGGGCCGAGCAACGCCGGGCCGGTATGCCAGCTTTGATGCCGGCCGCCGGCGACTGATAAACGAGCTAGTATTGTTTGTTTACGTTCATAGCAAGCCCAGGAATAGATGCGTGTCAAAAATGCATCATTTCTGACGATCGTTGGCCAATACCGAGTTGCTCGTAAAAGTGATGACGGCGATACTAGCAAATTTCACCCCATAGCCGCTTCGGTGCTGCTGCTACTTGGTGCGGTTCGCCTGCCCTCTGCTAGCTCCGTTTCTGAAGGAGTCATGGAAATCGATCATGTCTTTTATTATGGAACGAGTTCACAGTAAAGCGATGCGAATAGTAGGCACTTTATTATAGCCGAGGCGATTTCCGAAGCGCCGTCAGCTGTGGCTTCGATGCGCAACCAGCTAGGCATATAGCGACGACAAGGGCCTGGGACCAGCGCGCAGTTCGACGCCCGGCGTTGCCGCAGGCGGTGTCGTTGCCGAAAGATCCACTTTTGCACAGGCATATTGTCATTGCTCGAATCTAGGAAGCATCCTCTCTGGTATCATAGCTGTTTTGTACTTTCTTGTGCGAACGTGAGGTACGTCGAGCATGCCGGTCTGCCGGCCAGCCTGGATCCCGTCTGCTGGCGTCATAAAAACGAGCTAAAGTGTCTTCTTGGGATAAATAATAAACCTTGGGATAAGAAACGTGAAAAATGTGTCATTTGAGGATCGGTGGCCAATACTGAGCTGCTGGTAAAGGTAACGACTGTGATACGAACAAACTTCTTGCCGCGACCGCCTCGCAGCTGCCGCTGGCCCGACGTTGGGGTTCGGCTCACCTGGCGCCCGCTCGCTTCGCTGCTGAAGGCGTCGCGGAAATCGACCATATTATTTCTTTATTGTGAGATGATGCTGTTGACAGTAAAGCCATGTGTAGAGTAGGCCTTTTATTATAGCTCAGGCGACTTCCGAAGCGCCGGCCGCTGCGGCTTCGATGCGAAAGAGGCTATAGGCCTAGCGACAATCACGGCAGCCAGGCAGCAGCAGAGCTCGTCGCCCGGAGCGCCCGCGAGCGGTGCCGTTGCCGAAAGTTCGCAACATAAGCAGGCATGCTTTGTCGCTGCTCGAGGAGACTTTCCGATAACAAGGCGATCTTATCTTTTCTTGTGATATTTATACACCATCCCAAACAGCGCTCAGGCACCGCTGCACGGCGGCAGAGTGTGACACCGGTTGTGGGCGGAGCTTGGGTAGAGCGGCGCAGCGATGCTCACCGCTGCGTGTGTCCCTGCTTGAAGTTGGGCGGCAGTTCGCAAGCGACGAACGATCGGTGCGGCGCATCGACCAAGTTTTCGCTCATGTGTCCCCTGCTTTATGCGCATGCGCGAAACCGAGTGACGTCACGCGCCGCGCAGGTGGTCGCTCCTCGCCGCTGCCGACTCCGTCGCCTGACCTTTCGGCCCAGCAGCCCGCTACTGTGCATGCGCGTCGCCTCCTCACTGTAGCTACAACGGCGCTCTTCACCTTCCCGCCCACCGTTTGACCTTTCGTTGCAGCCGCGTGTTGCCCGCGACGCAGCCTGCAACCCTCCTTTCCGCATTCCTGCGGGCAGTTTTAACCGCGTCGATTTCCGTCTCTTCCTCCGCCTCCGTACAGGCAGTGTGTGGACGGCCGTCAAACGAAGCATCAAGGCTGAACTCCATGTACGCGAAAACTCACGCGAACGCGACAGCGGCAAGCGACGCCATCGCGCGAAGCGAAATGCCCGTGTCGCTTGTCGTGTCGCTCGGATCTGCACTCACAGAACATTTCGCTCGTCGCCCGGAAGTTGCCAACGCGATTAGCCAATAGCAGCTAATCCGGCAGCGCACGTCACTACCGAGCCTGTTATCTCTGGCCGGGAATCTTGCTTCACCACCGATTCGTCACTGTCGCTGCGCTGTGCCCCACGTTCACGGCAAACTAAATGCGCACGAAGCTTTCGCTTTGTTTGAACTTGCCTCAACCATAAAATTTTAGCGATAAAACACCCCAGATTTTTAGATTGCTTCTGTGTTTGCAGTGCTGCTAGGCTTAGCGAGTATTGGACATTTGACGTCAGAAAGCGCGCGAGGTTCAAACAGGTGTGCGCCCCACGTTCAGGCAACACGGTAGCGCCCGTGACAATGACATGCAATGACAAAGCTGTAAACACGTTTTATTTGGAATTTTTCTGCCCAAAATTTTAATCTTTTCAAATAATGTAACTCTTGTTATAGGCGCAAACAGCTTTACGGTGTATTCTGCCAGCAACACTGATCGTCGTCTCCATTTCGCGTTCGCGTTGTTGCAACGCATGGAGCTTGGCCGGTGGGCGACAGAGCGACAGCCAGCCGTTGTCGCCGCGCCGCCTCGTTTACTTTTTCGCATACATGGAGCTCAGTCTTAACTGAAGCTTTTTGCGTGTATATGCAGGCTTAACCAGAGCTAAGCCACTGCCTAATTTTTTTTATGGACATCGAACTCGACTGCATCCATGCTGCGCATGGCTATTTATAGTAAGTATGTGAGGAAGGAATAAGTCACCTGCACAAGGAAGGCGGGGCCTAAGTGGCTTCTCGGTGTTCAACTTCCCAAGGCGACTCAGGCTATGAGGGACGCCGTAGTGACCCGATAATTGCAGCCACCTGGGGTTTTTTAACGTGCGCTGACATACAACAGTACACAAAACTCGAATTTCGCTTCCATCGAAATTCGGCTGCCACGGCCGGGATCGAACCCGCGTATTTCGGGTCAGCGCCGAGCACCATAACCACTGAGCCACCGCGGCACCCTATAAGGCGGAGCTGCAGCTCATTTCAATGGTTTGTGATGCAAAAATAGGGACAAGAATCTGTCGCTCTGCCTCTAGATATAGCTTAATAACCCTGTCAAATAGTCAGCCGTACGAAGACCGGCTGCTTCCTAGTTTTTCGGCATGCAAATAATCTCTGCATCGGCCCTGCCTAGCCGATATGCCATAGCAGCAGTTCTGGTACTGATAGTGATGCGTTTAGAAGACGCTGTTGTTTAGTAATACTGCCACTTATTGTAGCGTCCGTTCGTTCCCGCTCAATTCCGCAGGAACCGGGGTTATCTTTTTTGTTCGTGACGCTAGAAGCGACCGGATTAATCTCGATTGATCACAGCCATGAATAACTGCATCGACGTTTTTCCAGATTATTGTAGTATTTTTACCTATTGTCTTGAAGTTTCCTTGCCAGCTTTAAATTGAGCGATACAGCGAGCGGCGGGTCTCAAGTGCGCCTTTGTTGCTTACGCCGCTGCCGTGCTGTTTAGGTTTTTTGCAGGCGCAAGCCAGCCCAAATAAAGATCTTCGTTTGCAAGTATTGTTGCTTTCTTCCTGACCGCTGGACTGCCGTCGCTACAACATGACAATATAAGTAATGTCGGTCTGTTAATTTCATAGGCAATGGTTCTTGCTCAACCGGCAAGAGGCAAGGTAAAATGCATGCTGCTGTAATAAACTACAAACAACAGATTAAAGCAGGAAGACCTCCGAACACTGGAAGAATGGATTCCACTCAAGCCACCGGGAAAAACTGCCGACAGACACTAAATAGACAAGTGCTTTGCGCCCACCGGAAAGTACCGTGATTTCCTGCAAATATTAGTTTTAGGCAGGAACGATCGCGATCGCTTCACGGCATCGTGAAATTGAGAGGTGTATAGACACGTCATCGACGGAAGACATTCACGCGCGAAACAAGCGCACAAGGCTTATTGAATGACTGTGCAGGCGGATACGACACAGTCAGAGAAAATTTATCCAGTGGCCCAAAAGGAAGCAACTTAACTTGGTGACAAAAAAAAGGGAACCCGTTGCCCTGCAGAATTAGAGACCAGAGAGACTCGAAATATTTAGAGCGGTGGTGCTTTCACGATTCCAAAAAAAGCTGCTTGAGGCACTGCTTGAATCATAGTTGAAATTCAGTCGACGTCGGTACGCACTCGAAGCATCATTCACGGGTAGCGAGCTTTAAGCGTTCGAATGTCGTAGTTCAGGTATCTTAGCCCCTACACGTGAATCATAACTAGAATTGGGGCTATGCCAAATATCGGCTAAGCCAACCCACACAGAATTCCTTGCTATCCGGAAACACTATCACCGACTTCGCCTGAACGCTGCATTTACAAACCGTTTCGGTGAAATAGACAGTACGCTTTGTGACAACTGCTACTCGATCGAAACTGTAGAGCGTATCCCTCTTGAGTGTCCTGCGGATGCCGACGAGCGTGCGTGTTATGAATATTGCATAGAGAAGCTCTCCGTAGTGCCTCTAACGATAGACAGTGTTTTAGGTCCCTTAGCCACCCCTAGTCAGTAGAGGCAGGCAATGAACTTTTTGTTTGCATATTGAAAGAAAATTAGACATCTTAACAAGCTCTGATTTCACCTCGCATTTTCCACGCTGTGAACTTTGTTAGCCCATTTGTCGGGCTATGCACTTCATTTTATATGTTAGGTTACTTCTCACTGCTGCGCGTCAGTTCGCATTTGATGACCGCATTTTATCCTATCTTTCTTTTATTTTACCTTATCAGCACCGCTCTCCTTCCGTTTTTATCTCCTAAATCCCCTGGCCCACGCAGAGTAGCGAGCACGCCTGCTAAATTTGCTGCTTTTTTATTAAAGGTTTGCTTTCCCTCTCTAAGCTACTCTTACGCACATTGACACAATCGCCCTCGATACTATGGAAGGCTGAATTATGCAAATGCATGCGTTGCAACAACACCGCTACAACAGGGCTGAAGAAGGGAGCACGAGTCCCCTCACTTGGCGCTTCACTTGTTGAGGAGACGTCGCCCATACCACCACACGAAAATCATTCGCTTTCAAAACGGTGCAACGAATACCGCACTGGCCGCGACATGAAAGTTGGGAAAGTAACAACGACACTGCGGATAACATTAGCAACACGCACTGTCAGGCGGCTGAGAAGTTGGCGCTGAAGGCCACAGCGTGCCAACTAAAGTCAGCGCCTGGCACGAGAACTTTGCATTTGCGTTCTCTTACCTTTTCAGGGTCGTTCGTCGCGCTGTCGTAAACGTTGTTGGCGAAGACAATCAAAAGTTTCTTGACGTCGCCCTCCTTAACAAGCACCCTAGCTTGTGCGGTGAACCCATCTTCTCGATCCCAATGCTGCGAGATTCAGCACATACGCTTGCGTGCGCGGCGCCAACGTCTATCAAAGCACGGCCCCGTGTTGCGCCCGTTTCCTTTCTTTCTTTCTTTCTTTCTTTCTTTCTTTCTTTCTTTCTTTCTTTCTTTCTTTCTTTCTTTCTTTCTTTCTTTCTTTCTTTCTTTCTTTCTTTCTTACTTTCTTTCTTTCTTTCTTTCTTTCTTTCTCTCTTTCTTTCTTTCTTTCTTTCTTTATTCAAGACATTCCATTACAGAAATGCCTTGGGGGACGCGACAAAACGCAATAGCCAGGCCTGACGGGGCCAAGCCCCCCTTGGCTGCGGCGGAAACAACATAACATAAGCACAATAATTACAAAGCAAAATACACATCAATATTGTATGATATGAAAGGGCATGAAAAACACAAAAATACAGGTACATAAAAACAATAAGTTGGATCAGTAGTGTGGTGTTATGAAAAACAGTGATCTATGTGCGCACGTCTTCAATCATCGCAGTGAAGGTAAAGATCCGGAGTGAAGGCGAACGAAGTTATCAGCTACGTACGAGAACAGTCACGTGACGCTGTGAATGCTCTGCATTGCGATGGAACAGATGGCGCTGTTTAATGCCCCTCAATAAACAGTGCCCTCAACGTGCGCGAAACTTCGCTTATCACCAGTGACAGCTCATACCACGGGTAAAATTTTAGCTTCGCCACCAAATGTATAAAGTAATAAAGGTGCGGCTTATTTATAGTGTCAAACAGCACCGAGTTGTACAGACACGCAGAAAATAAGAAAAAAAAAACAAGATATCTTTAACCGAAATCAGATCTACGCCGTACGCAGCCACCGTTTTCACAAGCGCATGCTTGATCTGAGTATTCATCACACACTGGCTGGAGATGTAGCTCCGCTTCCAAGAGCCTTTGGATTGAAAAAAATGTACGGAACAAACAATAGCGTAGCTGGACACAGCACAGCGGTGGTCCAGCTGTGCTGTGTCCAGCTACGCTGTGTCCAGCACAGCGGTGGTCTAGCGGAGAAAGACGAAGACGGCGTTCCGAACGGTCGCGTTTTTGATGCTCTCCGCAGAAATGGATAAATCGGCCCTAGGCCGAGGTATTGTAGCGGCTTCTGCTGCCAGTAATACTTACCGTACTGTTCTTCCCCGTCTGCCTGCTGGTAAGCTGGTTTTTAACTCCGTATTTCTGCATGCGGACCTTGCTGGCCGTCCCTATCGTGCCCAGGACTTTAGAGATGCCTTACGGGGTGTCATTGACCTCTGTGACATGAGCTCTATCGGACAGTTTCAGATGTCTCACGTATGGATGACAACATGCAAGACAGCGTTAGCGAAAGCTAAGCTCGTGAGCACTCAGGAGTTACAAGTGAAAAACCGCCGTTGTCTAGTGACTGACCCGGAACCGAAGACAGTAAAGCTCAAGATACTTTGGCTCCCTGAACATGTTGAACATTTTTACATTCGGGACGCCCTTCGCGCTTGCGTAACGATTACGTCCATCACAGTGGAGCACTGGAGGGTTCCAAAAATGGAGGGCATGCGCACCTTGAATCGAGACGTTGCCTTGACTCTTGCTGATAGCGTCACTGTCAACGACGTGCCTCACATTTTGACAATTTGTGGTGTACAATGTCTGGTTTTAGTGCCAGGAAGACCACCACTGTGTCCCCGTTGCCACAAGGTTGGCCATATACGCCGTCATTGCCGCACTCCTCGGTGTGATGATTGTCGGCGTTTCGGCCATACTACAGAGGAGTGCGTAGTGTCGTATGCTGATAAGCTACGCGGTGGCACCCGTGCCATGGACGACGCATTGCAGGAGCACTTGATGGACGCAACAGAAGTTTTGAATGCTGCTGGTGGCACGCCAGCCGTTGCGCCCATTGACTCAGTGACTACTGACCCGCTGTCTGGCCCCGTTCCTGCTGTGCAGCATGAGCCTACCCAGCCTTCACAGATGGAGCAGCTGTCTGCAGATGATGAGCGTCGATGCCTAGCGGAGCAGGCTCCACCTATATGCAGCGTCAGTGATGGCACTCTTGGCGCACGTTCCTGTGCTGTGCGTGGGCCAGAGAAAGACAAGGACGACTGTGTGGCTCCGGCGCCGAGTGCCTGCACTGCTACATCTTCTGAGGCTTCTGCCGGATGTGCCACACAGGTAACAGAGTGCCAACCTGGCACTTTACTCCCCGACGGCAACTGTGATGCCGATGAGCAAATTTTAAGTGTGGCCTCGAAGCGCGGTGTGTCTCCGAGTTCTGCCTCCTCTGAGGAGGACAGTGTCCCCGCCAAGCACAAGTCCCGCCGTCGAAAGTCAAAGAATAAGAAACCTCCTCGGCGCTCCAGATCAAGGAGAAAGGGCGTCAACTCTAGGGAGGTCTCACCTTCCGGAGTGATGCCCCGAGACATTGTGGATGCCTGATTGAAGCTCAACTTAGCCACCATGGCGTCTAACCAGCAGTTGACTGTCGCAACACTCAACATATGTGGACTCCGTTCAAGGCAGAAACAGGTACAGTTACGCCGATTGCTTTGGGGCAATCGGCTAGACATTGTCGCTATTCAAGAAACTAAGATAGAAAGTGAAGTGGATACAGAGATAGCCCTGCGACCTTTCCTAACAGATTACAACGTCTGTGTGTCGCACTCAGTCGGTCTGTCGGCAGGTTGCTTTCTTTTCTTAAAGAAGAGTCTACCTATTTCTGAATTTAAGTACCAGGTTGACATAGAAGGGCGTCTGATATGTTGTGACTTTCGACTGTATGGCGAGTCGTGGAGGGTTATCAATGTGTATGCTTCAAATAATCCGGAGTAACGAGCAGTTTTTTTTCGTGCAATTGCAACTCTCCTAGGATGTGATCGTCATGTCATTTTCATGGGTGACTTCAACTGTGTGTGCGACCCACGCGATCGCACAGGTCCTAACCAAAACGCCGATAAGAGCTCTCGTATATTCTTGTCTATTACCGAATACGCAGGTTTAATTGATGCCGGATTTTCATCTGCCTTCACATACATCAGAGGAGCCTCACATTCACGCCTTGATCGCATTTACGTTTCCGTAGATCTCCTTAAACGGCACATTTCATGTGATGTCAAGCCTGTTTCTTTCTCAGATCATGCTATGGTCATTGCGCGGTTTGGAGAATGCGCCCGTCCCAAATTTCAGCCGCAGTGGGAACTGTGGAAGCTTAATTCCGAGCTTGTAAATGATGAGCATTTTCAGCAGCGAGTGATGACAGCTTTGGAATCTTCCTTGGTCATGGATGTCCCATTATTTGCAGCTTGGGAGGTGTCTAAGCTAGAAGTTCGTAGCATAGCTATTGAGATCGGCTCCGTGAAGTCTTATCTTAAGCATGGTGAGGAGAAACGGTTACTTCAGAGTCTTTATAATCTGCATGCGCTTGAATGTGAGGCTCCTGGCTTGTACACAGAGGAAATTGGTGCTGTTAAGTGTAACCTTCAGAAGTTTGATGCAGAATGCTATCGTGCGGCCCGTGTACGACCCCGCAACAACCGTGCTCTGCACTCTGAGGAGCCTACTAGACAGGCCTTGCTAGGTGAGCGTCGTCACGTGGCTGCCAAGCGAATTTCTGAGCTCTACTGTGGTGGTGCCCTGGTCACAAGTACAGACGTCATAGTTACCGAGTTTGAAAACCACTATAGCTCTCTGTTTGATGCCACGTCTAGCACTGCTGATGATGATAATATAGCGCGATTGGTGTCCATGATTAACCCACTCAGTGAGGATGAGTGCAAGGCAATAAGTGGCTCTTTAAGCTTGGGTGAATTGCAAGATGCAATTGATGAATTGCCGCTTTCGAAAACTCCGGGGCCTGACGGCCTCTCAGGAGAATTTTACAAGGCATTTAAATCCGTTCTAGCCCCTGTCCTGCTCCAAATTTTTGAGACAAGTATTGAAGTTGAATTTCTGCCTCAGTCATTTATGAAAAGTCATATTGTCTTTATACCAAAAACCGAGGATAAGGAAAAACTTCGATTTGTAGATGGCTACAGACCAATCACGCTTTCTAATGTAGATTATAAGATTTTTGCTAAAGTACTGTCAAATCGGCTGCAGCTTGCAATGTCTACTTTGATTGGGCCTCATCAAACATGTGGCTTGCGGGGACGATCAATACAATCTAACAAACATGTAGCGCGTACGGTGTTGCAGTATTGCAGTGACGCCCAAGAACAATTAGCAATGCTGCAAATTGACCTGGAAAAGGCATTTGATCGAGTGTGCCATTCATTTCTTTTTGCACTTTTAAATCACGTTAATCTCGGTTCAATACTTTCTACTGGCATACGCCTTTGTTACAAATCCTGTACCACGCGCTTGATTGTTAATGGCTGTCTCTCGCAACCAGTCCCAATTCAGTCTTCGGTGAAACAAGGGTGCCCGCTGTCTCGGCTCCTGTTCGCATTATACTTGGAGCCACTTTGCATAAGTGTTATAAACAGTATAGAGCTGTCAATGGTTTCCGAATAATGGGCCACGAACTGAAGGTATTGGCTTATGCAGATGACCTTGCGTTTTTTGTATTGATAAGCCAAGCATCGATGAGGTTATTCGTTTAACGGAGGACTTTGGTTCGGTGTCAGGAAGTCGGATTAATCGCTCTAAGAGTGGCGGTCTTTGGTTTGGTATCTGGGGTTCGACACCTGCCTAATATGCTGGTATAACATGGACATGCAGGCCGGCAAAGTACCTTGGCGTCCCTTTGAATGCCTATAAGCATAGCGCACATTATTGGAAAGACCGCGTGTCAACTCTTCAGCGCTATGCTCAAACGGTTGTCCCGCATGGCCTCTCAATTTTTGGCAGGGCGACCGCCTGTAATCTGTTTCTCGCCACTGAAATATATTATGTACTGCAAATTGTTCATTGCGCAAGACTTCCTATCCAGCGTTTTCACAGGGTTTTCGCTACTTTTGTGTGGGATTCGTCTTTTGAATCCATGAGGCGCGATCACCTTTTTCGGCCTGTAAGTGCTGGCGGCCTTGGTCTAGTTCACCTGTATGTCCGACAGATAGTGTCACGTTTCATGTTTTTCCGTGACACTACACACCCAATAGTACGTTCATTCCTGCAAACAAATTTAGTTCATGTTTTACCCAACCTAATTGTGTCTTCCAATGTTTGTGACCGTCCGTGTTTGTGGGGCATAATGCAAGAGGTGTATTTGGCTGTCCGTTTCCTACTTGTTCGTTTTTCTCCTGAGTTCCTTTTTTAGTGTCGAGGAAAAAGTTGTATAAGGATTTGATTAGTATGCTCTTCCCTCCGCCCATGTAGCGCTCTCTGTATTTTGGTTTACCGGGGCATGACGTACTCAAAAGAGTACGTAAGATGCCAGTCTCGCCGTGTACAAAGACCTTTTTCTTTAAGTTACACACCGGTACGTTGCCCGTTAGAACATGGTTAGATAAAAAGGGCATTTTTGTGTCTACCGTTAATTGCCGCCTTTGTGATGAACCAGAAACAATTGAGCATTGTTTCATCAGTTGCAAAGATGCAGTACTCTTCTGGGATATCCTGCAACGCACATTTAAAAAAAGAATTCATCTGACTCCACATTCTGTTCGCTATCTCACTGCGCTGCCATTTGTTGATGAACCCCTGGACATGTTCTTTCTGATTGCACTGCACAACCTCTGGAAAACCCGCATGATGGACAGACACTGTAAACCTGTTGTGTCTACAAAGGATCACTTCAGTCGAATGGTTGTTTATCTAAGAGACGTGTATGCCCAGACTGAGTACGAACCGGAGTGGCACTCACTATTAGTGATGTGCTCTGCATTGCCCCTTTTCTAGTGCATGGTCTTTTCAATATGTATTGTTTACCACTGTTTTCATAATGGCTTGTATATAGTTCATGTACATAGAACATTACATCACTGTAATAAATACCATGTTGAAGAAAAAAAAAAGTGACGTGGCGTAGCAAGAAACCAGTCCATGCTTTCCCGAAAATAAATTCGGGCCGGTCGTGCGTCTTTGTCACAATTGTAGCCTGCCATTCTGGAGCGCCATATACAGTGGAGGCCCAAGAGCATTATGAGATCAAAAGGTGCCCCATCGTCATTATCAGTGCTTAAATAGCGAATTCCGTGCAATCCAAAAAGCAGCTGCGGAGCCTCCCGAGTGGCTGTCAAGACTAGAGCCGTTGTGTAGGTTGCGGGCATTTTAAGCTGACGAAGTCAGTCTCGTGCTGGCTGACCACGACAGTGTCGTATGTATATAGCGTTATGTGTATTTTTGTTGTGCAATGTCATGAGCCAAAGCCAGGCAATAAAGGAAAAAAAAGTGACGTGGCATAGTGAATATTATCAGGCGCTGTTTGCAAAGCAAGAAGTGGATGTGAGCGCATTCAAGGAAAAGTTTCTTGGCGCTTTGCCGCGATTAGATGACGAACAGAAAGAAAGGCTTGAGCTGTCGATAACTGCGTCAGAGGTCGAGCAAGCGATAGAAAATTTGAACCTGGGAAAATCTCCTGGACCTGATGTGTTAAGCGCCGCTTTTTACAAAGCATATAAACACGAAATAGTGCTAGTACTGACAGCAGTTTTTAACGAAGCCTACAAAGAAAATGAATTGCCCCCGTCTTATGGTAAATCACATACAGTGCTAATCCCTAAATCTGATGACGCAGAAAAGTTAAAGCAGGTCACAGCATATCGTCCTATCGCCCTCACAAACGTGGATTATAAAGTTTTCATGAAGATTTTAGCCCGTAGACTACAGTCAGTAATTCAGGATATAGTCGGTCCCCACCAGACGTGTGGGATCAAGGGACGCTCTATTGTTTCCAATATTCATAAAGCGAGGTGTGTGCTGGAATGTTGTGATTACACAAATAGCTGTGTAGCCATCCTTCAGCTAGATCTTGAGAAGGCATTCGATTGTGTTTCGCACGATATCCTGTTCTGCATACTCGACCATGTGAATTTAGGGTCCATTATTTGCGAGGGAGTGGCCTTGGCGTACCGGAGCTGCACGACAAGATTAATTGTAAATAAGAGTTTGGGGGCCCCCATTAGCCTGCAGCGTTCGGTGCGCCAGGGTTGTCCCCTCAGCCCTCTTCTATTCTGCATTTACATTGAAGCGTTGTGTTTGAATATCATAGAAAGTGAAAAAATTCGAGGATTCCAGCTACAGGCAGCAGAAGTTAAGCTGCTGGCTTATGCGGATGATGTCGCGGTGTTCACAGTGAACCGGGAAGGTATAACCGAGGCCGTGGCATGCGTAAAAGAATTCACCACGATCACCGGTAGTAAAGTGAATTGGTCAAAGTCCCTGGGGCTTTGGCACGGTGAATGGCCAACGAAGCCCGGTAATTTTGCAAACGTGTCCTGGGTGACGACCCCAGTAAAGTACTTAGGCGTCCCACTGGACGGTTATCGCGATAACGATTCGTACTGGAAAGCACAGACGCAAGCCACGCGTGAAAAGGTGGAAAGGTGGAAAGGGCGACACCTTTCAATTTTCGCAAGGGCCACAGTGTGCAATCTGTTTTTTATGTCTAGGCTGTGGTATGTGATGCCAGTGTTGCATTGTGCAAGGATGAACGTACAGAGACTGCACCGGATCTTTGCCGTTTTTGTGTGGGCTGCGGACTGAGAACGCTGCAGCCGGACAAATTTGTTTAGGCGGGTGAAGGATGGCGGCCTGAGTCTGGGACACTTATTTCTGCGGCAGATTGTAAGCAGATTTTGTTTTGTGCGCGATGTAAGCGATCCGTTTTTGCGCACTGTGTGCCAATTAAGGCTCGGAAATGCACTGCCGGACTTTGTTGTCACAACCGAAAGTTTCTCGGGACGTATTTTTGGTTACTTTAGAGAGGTTGTCGCGAGTGTTCGATTCCTGTCGGTTCGATTTTCGTATGAATATTTATCTTCTGTTAGCAGGAAAAAGTTGTATAAAGATTTGTGCGATGTAGTTCTTCCACAACCTATGTACAGGGCCTTATACAATGGAGGCCAGGGACGCGACGTACTTAAGCGTGTGAAGGCGATGCAGGTGCCGCCAAGTGCAAAAACTTTTTTCTTTAAATTACATACCGGAACACTACCAGTAAAGGAATTCTTGGAAAGGAAGCCGTTATTTCTACCTTGGGAATCACATTGTTTAATTTGTAAACAACCAGAAACAATAGACCACGTTTTTTTGCACTGTTGGGAGGGGGTATACTTTTGGGACATCTTGCAACGGACTTTAAAAAAGGAATTTCCGCTCGACGCTCATGGTATTCGGTACTTGCCTGTAGAGAGTGAGGATGGGACACCATTCGACCTCATTATGCTAATGGGCCTCCATTGTATTTGGCGCTCCAGAATGGCAGGATATCATTGCGATCCTGATGCACGGCCAGCACGGATCTATTTTCGGGAGTGCATGCATAAGTATATTGAAGTTCAGAAACTTGCTCCTGAAGCTCCCGAGTGGCTCGAAAGAGTCGAGCCTTTGGTGACGCTTAAGGAGTTTTAATATGACGAAGCCACGCACCCCCGGGCGGATAGTGTTGTTAATTATTGCTCATTGCGCTCTGTAAGTGTATTTGTGTACTGTATTTGTATTTGTGTATTTGTATGTGTGTATTTGTGTATTTGTGTGTGTGAAGTCAGGCAATAAAAAAAAAAAGTGACGTGGCATAGTGGTTATCGTGGTAGGATAGAGAGTCTTAGGTCCGCGGATCGAATCCTCGGGAAAGCAGGTAAGTTTTTTCTTTTTGTTTTTGCTCCAGTTTTTTTTATTTTGGCTCTTATTTTGCACTATTATTATCTTATAGGCATAAGATCCTAATGTTAAAAGTCATTAGATTTTTTTCTTAAGGTGTTTTCTCTCTAGAGGTAGCAAATGTTACTACCTTAAAGTTACTACGTAAAGTTACTACCTAGGTAGTCATATATGTGACAGTCGTTGCTACCCCAAAATTTAGTAACCTCAACTACCTTTCTTTTAGAGTGTACATCAAAAAGCCAAACGAATTCGGCTTGATTGGGCTTGTACCCTTACAGAAATAGCTTTATATGCAATAAAGAGACTACAGAGGTACGCTGACTTCAACGCATCCCTGCTGCATTTTGACCACATCGCCTAAACTTTCGAAGAGATGACCGCTATTGAGCTTTAAGATGTAGCAATTAATGCGCTAATACCTTAGTTTCGTGGCTTTGTATTGTTAATCCGCACGCCATTCCACTATCACTCATCCTCAAGTAGCCAATGTATGCGTTTGCAATAGTAAATGTATCTGTAAACTTCCAGAGTTTCCTTATAATCCTCTCTAATACCCATACATGGCGAGCGCTTTCTTGTAGCGGCCCATGTTTGTGTGCCTACATCCGATGGGGACACTTTTATAAAAGCTCGCATTCACAAGGCATGACTTGATCTCCCTAAAGCAAGCAAAAAAAGCGTAGACGTGCGCCTAGCCAAACGCACCCAGAGAGGGCGCCACACGTTTCTTGCCGATGCTGAGGATGCATGATGAATAGAAAAATAGCCAGAGAAAAAATTTGCCTCTTTCAAATGTAAAATCCTTTACATCTATTAAAAGATGGGACATTTCGCTACCTAAAGCTCCTAGAGAAGGCCGATATATTGTAAATCAGGGCAGCGGTGAGTGATCAAGCGAGGACAAGTGGGGTTTTTTTCGCGACGTCGTCATAGGCTTCATGCGACCATATCTCATTGCGCAGGGTAAACGCAATATTTACGCTACAGTGATGAAACTTTATTAAAAGAAACTTTATGAGGTATTTAACCCCTCAGCGTGAGAGCTCGCTTGTAACTGTTATACGTAAGGAGATATTGATTTTATTTATTTTTCATCGCCATTCAATTACGCGTCGCCGCGCCGCCGGCTGTCGCGAGATGGCGCGACCGGTTTTCCGAGGCGCATGTGCCGGAATCCTGGGGACGGCGTGAGAAACCGTAGAGGACGGCCTCCAGTAAAGCAGGGCACACATGTGCCAAAACTTGGCCGGCGCGCCGCATCGATCGTCGCTTGCGAACTGCCGCCCCACAATAAGCAGGGACAGGGAGCGGTAAGCCTCGCTGCGCCGCTCTACCCAAGCACCGCCCCCAACCGGTGTCGCACTTCGCCGCCGTGAAGCAGTGCCTGAGCGCTGCTTGGGATGGTGTACAAATATCACAAGAAAAGACAAGATCGCTTGTTGTCAGGGCTGCCAGCTATACTCGAGCGGCGACAAAGCATGCCTGTTTATGTTGCATACTTTCGGCAGCGGCACCGCTCGCGGCCGCTCCGGGCGAAGCTCTGCTGCTGCCGTGGTCGTCACTAGGCCTATAACCTGTTTCGCATCGAAGCGGAGCTGATGGCGCTTCGGAAGTCGCCTGCGCTATAACTACTCAAAAGGGTTGAAAATTGGGCGAGTTGGTACGAATTCATACTGGTGTGGCACCACAGGGACAGGGACAGAGACAGAGTGACAAAAACACAAGTGCTCTAACTACTCTACACATCGTGTTACTGTCAACAGCATCTTCTCACAATAAAATAATAGTATGGTCAATTTCCGCGACGCCTTCGGCAGCGGACCTAGCGGGCGCCATGCGATCCGGGCCCCAACGTCAGGCCAGCGGCAGCTGCGATGCGGTTTTGGCAGTAAATTCGCTCGCATCACAGTTGTCACCTTTACCAGCAGCTCGATATTGGTCAGCGATCCTCAAAAATGACACATTTTTTACATTTCTTATCCCAGAGTTTATTATTTACGTCAAGAACACTCTTTAGCTCGTTTTTGTGACGCCGGCAGTCTGGATCCAGGCTTGCGTACTTCACGTTCGCGCAAGAAAATACAAAACAGCCACGATACCAGAGACGATGCTTCCTAGATTCGAGCAACGACAACATGCCTGTGCAAAAGTGGATCTTTCGGCAACGACGCCGCCTGCGGCAACGCTAGGCGACGAACTGCGCGTTGGTCCCAGGCTGCCCTAGTCGTCGCTAGACCCAGCTGGTTTCGCATCGAAGCCGCAGCTGACGGCGCTTCGGAAGTCGCTGCGTAATAAAAGGCCTACTTTTCAGATCGCTTAACTGAGAACTCGTCCCATAATAAAAGATATGGTCGATTTCCACGACGCCTTCAGCAACGGAGTTAGCAGACGGCAGGCGAACCGCACCAAGTAGCAGCCCCACCAAAGCGGATATGGGATGAAATTTGCTTGTATCGGATTCATCACTTCCACCAGCAACTCTGTATGGGCCAACGATCGTCAGAAATGATGCATTTTTGACATGCATCTGTCCCAGGGCTGGCTATTGACGTGAACAAACAATACTAGCGCGTTTTTCAGCCGCTGGCGGCCGGCCCCGCGTGGCTCGGCCCGAGCAGCGCGCTCTACGTCATCACGACGCTGCCGCTCTCCGCGCTCGCATTGGCTCTCGCTTCCCGTCGTTGCGTTTGCCGCGTGCGGCTCCTCGTTGACATCCAGCAGGTTGGACGCAGGCCACAAGCTGCGATCGCTCGTTGCGACACCGTTCGCAACAGCGCGTCGCAGTGAATCGCACTCACTTTTCGCACATGTGTCCCCGCCCTGACTCCGGACCTCCGGGACGACCACCTGGGGTTCGTCAACGTGTGCTGACAAAGCACTGCAAATGGAAACCGCTGTCGTAGCCCACACTGTGGACGATGTGGCAGCGTATATGCCTTTGGGATGACATATACTTTATAATGCAGTTCACTGTCGATGAGAGCAGTTTCCAGGCGCCATTTTCGATCCCTTATTTCCATTTATTTCTCGCAAATGCAACAGAGCACACAGAGCATTTGGAAATCGAATAACAGGCTTTCGTATTTACTTGAATAAAAAGCTGATATACGTCAGAGACGCATGTGTGGCCCCTTTAACTGATGTGGAATTTCCTACAATCACGTCCACTTCTTGCTTAGTATTCGAACTTAAGCAGATCTGCGGCACCTGACCTTCGTTGCGTGGCCAGTATTGTTTTCACATAACACACATCTAGCCGTTCGGTGAGGAAATCTGGTCCGGAGGATTTGTCATATGGGCAGGGCATATTTTAGGAGGGTGAGCTTCGCTCTCATCACGCACCCAGTCTGGATGCAGCCCTGGCTGGTCTAGGGTGGAGGTCCTTTTCAACAACCTTGTCCGCTCAGCTCTCCCCCGCAAATATTGAACACCGACCTCTCTTCCTTGCAGCGATGTTCACAAGTTGCGCACCGAGAAGCTTCGCGGCCACATCCCTCACCATAGCGCAATCTGCACATTGGCGACAACTACAAACCCGAAGTGCTCCACACCCAATACTGCTGCATGCCCGATACCCAGACCAATTCCCGTCACCATGCAAACTTTGCGGCAAACCAGCAGACTTCTTACACACCTTGTTCACATGCCCCACCTTCCCTCATCACCCATCACCAACCGCGGCGAAGTCTTACTGGGAGGCTCTTCTGACCAGCTCGTCCGCTCAAGACCAGCGCCGGATCATCTCCAGCGCTCACAGAAGGATTGCGCTCTAGGGGCTATCCTTCGCGTTGTAAGGGTGCCTCCTCCTCACATTGAGGAGGCATCATTGGCAATAAAAGTTTCCACCACCACCACCACATGGAGAAGGCACATGTGGCGAGGGCCCGCACGCGCTTTGCTGTTCTATAGTCATCCTGTACAACGGCAAGGTACACCCTCCCTTCCTTAAAAGGGAGCTTAAAGAAAGTGCGCTGGAGTACAGCCTACTCTCTTTTTACTCCTTTCTGCTTAGAGTGTAGAGTCCTTTGTGCAAGTTTAGTGCACATATTTCTCCGTATGCATACCATCTGCAGGTCGGCGACTCTTTCCGGCGGCATGGAGATCTACGGGCGATCTCTCCTCAAGTCGTTGGGTAAATATCACTTATCTTATTTACCGCAGAGATGAAACTCGCGTACAACGTCGTCGATTTCGTGCAGCGGTCGTCGCTGATGTGTGCGTTGTTTGAGCGTGCTGTAGTCGCTGCTTCCCATTCTTCTGTACTTAACCATATTGAAAGCTAGGTAACAACGACGACACGTCAACGAAGACGTGCTTGCTTCAAGGCGCGGTTATACTCCGACGTTTTCGGCGCGCGGGCGAGAGCCGGTTGTGGTCGGATACGTCAGATCGGCGACGCTACGCCAGGCGCAATTCGGGAGCTCTACAGTCCAGCTGCACCGACGCGAGGCAGCGCATGCGCAGAACGTTCTTCGTTCGAAAACCGGCTGGGAGAGGAGGCGAGTGGCGAAGGGGGTAGAGGGGAGGAGTGGCGTGGGAGGCGCGCGCGGTGCATTCTGGGCCGGCGGCTTCGGCGCGCTCTCGGCGCGGCCCGCGCGAAATGCAGCCGGCTGCATTCCGCGCCGGCCGCCGTCAGACCGCGCCGGAAGCCGCCGAACACGCTGGCGATCGGGCGCCGCTCGAGTATAGAGGGTCGCGTTTCGCCGACGTGACGTCGCCGTGACGCGCGCGCACGCGCGCGCGCGCTACGTCGGAGTATATTGTCGCCTTAACCGCGCCGTGCGAGGAAAGTAAATGCGCTGCTGACGCGAAGTATATATTCAGGTATTTCGCAATATAAACTACTAATGATCGTGAAAATGGTGACAGTGCCAGCGGGTTTTTCCGGCACTGGGTAAGGGGCGATTGTCAGCTCCGTTTGCGAGCTGAGTTATACCAAAGCGCAACAAATTGCAGTATCGCGCACTTCATGTGGGAGCTTGCGCACAATTTCACTGCCCGGGCTTTTACTTCTGCATAGAAAAATTCATTGGAATACGTGGTATGTTAGGCGGTACTCAAGGACTTGCATTTTCCTGTAATATTTATTAAAGGACGAGCGCTGGAGTATTCCTTGCGGTAATGTCTTTGCCACGCTTATCCCTCCACGCTTATCCGCATTAGCCATACTAATTCCTCAACATGCATTTTCCGCTTGTACAGGTGACTCCAGCGGATACTGTGTCGATCTGTGCCGTTCCTTGGCAGCTGGTAGGAAAGGACTCTGTATTCACTACCCTTTCCATTGGCTACCGCTGATTAGTCTTGGTCTTGTGGTCAGTCTGTCCTTTCTATTGAATGCGCAATACAATCACGGCTATCATCGGAGACAGATTTCTGAACAACTCTACGAGCTGTGTGTGTGTACGCTGCTTGAATTTACACGGCCACGGTTAACGAATGCAGACCATTACCGTTAGGCGCGCTATTCACTTAACCATTCTTATTATGCATTTATCTAAGAGGCCTCTATAGCTCCGTGCTATGCTCTTGCTTGGATTATGGATCCGTAGGGTACGAGCCAGCGAAGCCATCACTTAATGAAATTAGGTTCAGTACTAAGTATTCTTGCGTCTTTTGGCAGGCGCGCACATCAGTCGTATATAGTTTTTACGTGGAAACACATGACACGCCCCTCGCCTACAGAACAGTACTTGCATGCGCATGCATACTTGAAATAAGGTGCCCACATGAACATAGTTATACTGGGGCACGTCCAGAACAGAGCTGAAAAACAGTCCCCTATTGGTCAGGTCTCTGCTACACTATCCCCGCGTAGAGGGTAAATGTGAAGATGGAAAAAAAATCAAGATACGATTCACTCCTCTTGCCGCGGTACAGCTTTCCCGCTGTATGCGACTTAGAACTAACTTTCATACAATGCGCGCAGAGCATTAATCCAAATTACAATGCGTTGCAATAAAACAGTGTCAACTGCAAACTTTTATACAGCCAGTTAAAAAGTCGCCAAGTTACACTGCAAGTGCTGTAGCCCTACCGGAATATAAGGCTGTCGATGTGTAATTTTTCCGTAGTACCATGTGCTCTGTGTAGCTTTATTTAAATTTAATCGAAACATCGACATCAGCCTCGCCGCGTGCACTGGAACGTTAATACACCTTTTGCCAGTGGGCCCGCACGTAAGGACGGAAGTGCCCAGGATGCGCCGACGCAGGCTCAAATAGATCGCTGCGTAACTAGTCACATGACAGTCCAACAATGACTCCTTAATTTCTGCGTGCCAAGGGGCGCTCGTCTTGAATCACCCGCTCTGCCTCCACTGCTCGAGGCAGCCCACACGAGTCGACAAGCTGACGCACTTTGATAAGGCGCAGGCAAGCTCACATTTCTTGTTGGATTTTGCCATCAGCTCTCTGTTGCGAGCTGCCGGGGCATTACTTTTAGCGAGCGCTCGCACCTCCTGTGTACTTCTATCCCCGCTGGCACATCTGTTATGTAAGAGTGTGGTCTCAACTGCTGAGTGTCCTGTTCGACACGCATTTGAGCACCCACAGCAGTACATGAACGAACCTCCAAGTACTATACTGGCGGCGTTTACGTGACAGGGTTGAGTTGAGTTGAATACCGGTTACTGGGTTCATGGACACACTGCCCCGTCGGGTCCGGCAGTCCAGTGAGCGAATCCAGTCGACTCCGCTGCACAGGGTGGGTTGACTCGCTCGACCCCAACGGCAAAGCCTGTTTACATGAACTCGATAGAGTCGAGTCGAGTTTGCTTGTCGGTTAAAAACGAGTTGTCGGGTCGAGTAAAATAAGCGGAAGGACGAGTCGAGCAAACTCGCCTGCAGGAGGTAGGTTTACTCGCTTGACCCGCCTTTCTAAAAGCATGATGGTCGGGTTAGCGGGAGGGGAGTGGATAAATGCTAACCTGTTTTGTCGTGGCGCAATCTGTCCTTTCCTGCTGCGCTGCCTGACGCTTGGTGTCGCTACAGTCGAACCGGCTCGACTCGCTAAATCGATTTCATGTAAGCACGCAATGGTCGAGTTAGGCTGACCTTGCTCAACTCAATCCCGTGGCTAGACCCGCCGCTGTCTGGTTCATGGAAATGAGGCTCCAGTTGACACCGAAACAACTTTTGTCCGATCATTATGTAGTCGGAGTCTGTAGTCGGAGTCTGTTTTCTCTCTAATTCACCCCCCGACCAGCAAAATTTCTGCATGGTTGTATTGTGTGAAACCTCAGCGCTACTATGTTCAGTGGTTTAAAAAGTTTATGAACTTGCACACTTTGTCCGGAAGATACCAGTCGCCATGGCCTGTTCATTTTATGCAAGGCAGATTTTTTTTTCTCCATGCTCCGAAAATGTGCTTGCTTGGACACTGTTTCGACTGGCCGGTGTTCAACTTCAGACATCATATACCACCTAGGTATTCTAGAAATGTGAATCGCTATGCTTGTTTGTTTTCAGGTATCTGCGAAAGGCAAGAGTCAAATCTCGAGGGGTCCGAACAGGAGGGCTCTTCGGGTAAGCACATTTCTGTTGTAGAATGGCGATGTCAAACAGTGATCAACAGTTCGATCAAGTTTGTTATGAATGGACTCATTTGTAGCACAGATACGTAACTCGACCTTTGTACCCAATCTTCCTGCTTAACCTGTGCCCTCCCTCAAATTTTAAACCTTTATCAGTCAGTGACTGACTGCGCTCATGCATTCGGGGCCAGGGTGATGGACTGCTGTTTCTGCACTCTCGCTTCAAGGGCAACTGAAGCGGTTTTAGAATTCGGTGAGTTTAATGTTGCCGAATGGGCGAAATGTGCAGGTAAAGCCTGCGAAATCGTTTTTCTCTAGCATTTGAAATGGTGGCGTAATCGCCAAATAAAATCGTCGTCGGCGTTCAGGCTTCTCTGAAGTGCACAGCAACAAGAAGAGGCCCCGATAATGACGTCACGTATGACGGCACTACGTTTCCAGCAAAGAAACAGCTATTCCATGTAAGAAAACCGACTCCATTGAAAGTGGAGCTCACGATGCATTGTCTGGCGCCATCTCACGACGCACACCAGAATGCAGGCATAAGCAGCGGACATCTGAAATTTCGGCAACAATGACGTCACTGCCGAGTTTCCTCCAACGTAGTGAGGGGAAGCCTAAACATCGTCTCGGTTTTTATCGACGATTATGTCACCATTTTAAATGCTAGTGCAAAAATACTGTGCATGCTTTATCTAGAAGCTTGATAGATTCGAATTCTTAAATAACCTGGTATTCTCAAAAAACCACTTCAGCTTCCCTTTAAGTGGGTTGTTGCGATACAGAAATCTGAATGTCCCGCCGGCCACCCGCACCTGCGGCTCAGCATATGAGGTTTGCGTAGGCGCCGCGAGTCAAGTGATTCGATAGTTGAGTTGCGAGCGAGCGCAGTCGGCTGAACGCGCGCAGCTCTGGCGAGGCGTGACGTGCCACGTCACATGACGTCAGAACCAAGCCTCCGCTCCTCCTGGTTTGAAGGTCAAATTTCATAGCCACATGACCTTCAGCTTTGTACGGGAGGAGTAGAGCTTTCGCTCCAAACCTCAATCGTTAATTAGTATCTTTCGAGGGCACTGAAGCTATGTTGCTGGAAAGCGCATCTATTCACTATTTCAGCAATGCTTTAGAACACTCTGCCATAATCCTGAATAATGATGACGATGGGTTCTTATGGCGCAAGTGCATCTAAGGCGAAAGAGTGCCAAACACAAGGTTCTTGGTTGGCTCAGGCTAAAATATGTACACATGTTAAAACCAACACCGGTTGTATAGGGCAAAGAGCAGTGAGTACGTGCATGATTATAGTGTCTCAGGAGGGCGTATAAGTCCGGTAGAATGGCCTAAAGTTGTACAGCACCTAAAAATTGGGTTAAGAATTGTTACACATAGCAGACGAAGCCCGGTAGTTCCAACCACAGCAACGGTAAGATGCCTCGCCCAGCTCAGCCTTCTCCTCAGCAATGACGAGGGGCTAAGATTACTTGAAGTAAGTGATAGCTAGTAAAAAGCCTCCATGAGTTCAAAATTTAAAAACCCAATCCAGTGAAAACATGAGTTCATCACCTAAAAATAATGAAGGGTGCACTAGCATTTTAAATGTGTATAACTTTGGGAAGTGCTGTCGTCTTTGTTTCCAATCCCAGTACATGATTAATGAGTGGACAACTGAGATGTAGGCTCCATATCTCGCACATTGTGGTGCCAGTGTATCCTTTAAAAGATGAGGGTGTGTGATGTATGTCTGTCCTACCCTCGTTAGCAACTTGTTTGAATCCATTTTGTTTTTCTGTGCCATATCTTCCAATCCTTGGCTTTATTGTTTGCAGTTTGTTCTCTGTTTGTTCATCCCAGTGCGAAGTGCTGTCCTAATATGTGGCCTGAGGTCCTGATAAGGAAGTTGGTTTAAATCGATCCGACTCAGTTCGGAAGCTGACGCAGCAAGCCTATCAGCTCCTTCATTTCCATCTATGCCACAGCCACCTGATACCCATCATATTGTAATTTTAAGGTCCAGTGCGCGTGCAGACATAACACATTTCAGGAGGGAATCACAGGGTTCTTATAGGGTTTCAAAGAGGACAGGACAATAACCATACTTTAGGATTCTGGGTAAATAACAAACGCTGGGATTTTCTTTTGTAGGATGGATCTAACAGCCAACACGATACTATGACATTGTGCAGTAAATATGCTTGTTGAAGTATTAGCGGGGTCGCAGCGGAGCACCAGACAGAGATGACCAGCGTGGCAGGCTTCTAGTCCCGGACTGCGCGTGCCGGGCGTGCGCTCCGAGCACGCGCTGTCGTTCTTTATTTTCTTTTGTCGCGGGAACGCCGATCTCAGCGCCTGCGCTTTATAGCGTCGCCGGGCGCTACAGGGCCCCCCGCCTAGACGGAACGTCGGAATGTACGTGCCGACGGGGCAGAGATGGAGTAGCCACGGCAGGCAAGCAGGCAGCTAGAGTAACAGTGTCCCCACGGGGTCGCTACAAGGTCCGGTAAGTTCAGGTCAGAGGCCGGGAAGAGCAGTCGGGTGGAGTGCGCCGGCTCAGGTGGACGAGCCTGGCTGCTGCGCAAGGGGCGAATGATGCAGAAAGGGGATGGTGATGACAGCGGCAGCCGACATGAAAAGTCACCCAGGAAACGTCGACGGGATGGCCGGAAACAAGTATTGACGGCAACTGGTAGGGCTGACAGTGCGCTCGAGGATAGCCTGAAGATACACCGGCGGCCAGTCTTGCGAGCATTTGCAGTGCGTTGCCCCAGAGGGTGTGGCAGATGGTGCTCGAGGCGGCGAAGCAACTTCAAGGCAGGCGTAGGCGGAGTGAGCAACGGGTGGCTGCCATCTGGCGGGAAAGCCATGGCCGACTCGATACTGGTAGCACTAGTTGGAGAAGTAGGGCAGAAGTCCGGCAGATGAGCATCGAAAGGAACGAGATGCGCTGGTGCTCCGACCACAGGCAGTGCTGGATGGGGCCCGCCCAAACGCGTCCATGCCGCAAGCAGGCCACCACCTTCGGTGGCTGTGTCGTCTGTCGCGGAGGCAGAGTCACTTGCGAAGCTGGCAGATGCCCAGAGAGCCATGGTAAGCGGTGCGGGTTGCGCATTGTGAGCGACAGGGCTCTGATGGGGCTTGCAGGCGCGTCTCGCGATAGGAAGGACAGATGGGCTCACCGGGAATGGGCATGAGGTGGCGGCCCAGCTAGCGGTGTCAAGCTGCTTTGAAGATGCAAACACCGGCGGGGAGCAAGAAGGGCCCACATCAGTGGACTGGTCGGGCTTGAGAGAAAGCGCTGACACCGGGTCAGGAACCTTTTCAGGCAAAGTGGGGCTGGTGGCAACCGCCATGCCTGTTACTGCTGTCACCGGGTTGGCCTTCTCACCCTGCTCCTGATGACGATTAGTGCTCTGCGGCGAGGGGCTGCTGAGGCGGGCCGGGTTCTGATGAAGGCTGCGTGGGCGCGAGCGAGGCCGGTGCAGGGCCAGAGGCTGGCGGCGGCGAAAACGGGTCCGCTGCGTCGTAGAGCGGCGGCGGAACGTAGTAGGCGCCGAAGTACGCCAAGACGGCCGCACGCAGCTCATCGTATGGCCGGCCGCCGAAAGCAGAGTAGGTGAGCCGACGCAGGAGGTCGGCCGGGAGGATGTCACAAAGGACTTCGTGTTTGAACGGCTGGATGGTGATGCCGTTCAGGTACATCGCAGCCTCCAGTTGGGCGAACCACCCGCCGACGCCTGCAGGCCAGAACGCCGGGAGCGGCGGGTCGAAACTTGGGTGCTGCCAGTACGCCATGCTGGAACGCCGCTGAGATAGAAGGCACGGTTCGCCAGGTCGCCACTGTTGAAGTATTAGCGGGGTCGCAGCGGAGCACCCGACAGAGATGACCAGCGTGGCAGGCTTCTAGTTCCGGACTGCGCGTGCCGGGCGTGCGCTCCGAGCACGCGCTGTCGTTCTTTATTTTCTTTTGTCGCGGGAACGCCGATCTCAGCGCCTGCGCTTTATAGCGTCGCCGGGCGCTGCATGCTTATGTGTCTATTAATTGTTTTTTTTTATCAGAAAATTGATAGCTGTGAATTGCACAGAAAACTGAAGTGGAGGCATCAGTGTAAAACTTTGTGCACTGATACATGGCTTGTAGGTGCAAGAAACGCTGTTTTATACCAATGGGCTACCTGTGATTGCAAACCTCTCATAATGCGGAATAAATTGGAGGAAGAGAAGAGTACACAGTACATCCTGGGGATGAAAAGGATGACAAGTCTCAGACTATTTTCCCAAGCATTTCACTACAGGAAGTCTTGTACCCATTACAAAATCGGTGGGTGCACTACGCCATTTCCTTTCCTCAAAAAAAAAAAACCACCCAACCAACCCGGCAGCTCTTGAGATCGAAACCGGCACCTGCTGAATGTGAGGTTGAAACACTACCAGAAGGCCACCATTTCCGTAAAAAAGGGCCATAAGTTGGCTTTACCGCATGATCGAATTTGAGTTATTTGATGGTGGCACTGATCACTGATCCGTCAACCCAACAGTTAAGTTTAGGACACTTTTCCTACGCAATTCACGATAGAAAAGCCTTAGTCAAGAAATAATCTTGTAACCATGAGAAAACCGGTGTGCAACTGGCGGCCCTGAGCATCGAACCCAGCACCTCCCAAATGCAAGGCGGATGCTCTACCACAAGGCTGACACTTCGGTGAAAAGGAAACACCAGCGAGCAATAAAGAAAAATGTGTTACGTCGCTTCTTCCTCGTTCTCCCGATTCGTCTCTCCTATACACCCCTGGCACACGAGCAGGTTTGTCACTTTCAACGAGTGGCATTCGCCTTTAGTGTCATTGTTCTCACACGATACTCTAAGTCACATTCGCTGTAGAGTGGAACATGCGTAAAGTGAACTCCACGAACTAACTACACTCCGCTTAAACACGTCTCACATCCCCGCGCGCATAGTCAGCTTCCCTGTATGAACATTCCTTTGCAATGGCGCTCGAGCATCCTTTCGGAAAATAGCTAGCAGCAGCTCCAGTGTCGTGTAGCCCGAACAAGTGTACACTCGCCGTCTGTGAGTACACCTGCTGAGGATGCTGGAGAAACTGACCGCGTCTTCTCTGTTCATTCAGCTCTATGCGGAGTCTAGTGCTTGTCATGGAGTGGTGTTTATGATGCAAAGTTTGCCGCGGTACATGCGCGATCGACCAGAGCTGTCAAACCGGTTTCCTGGTGAAACATCGCATTTGCAAGCCTGTGAAATAGGCAAATAAGGGACAACTCAACGGTTCGTGCTTAAAATCGGCAGTCTTAACTGAGAACGCGCTAGGACCCGCCACCGCGATGGGATTGCAAACATTGGAGCTCGCGCAGCGGCAAGCTTATCCTGCCGTAGGTGCGCTCCTCACCGCCACTCCGCCGCCGCCGCTCCTCCTGTCGGCGCCGGAGTTACGTTCGACCGTTGCCTATTTGACATGAAGTGGCCAGTTTTGGCAGGTTCCATAGCAACCGCTTTAAGCTTATAGCTTGCGATGCTGGATGATGATGAAAAGCCTTTATTTAATAAAAGAGGTGAGGCTTTCTTAAAGAGCCCCGCAATGGGTGGAGTCCCTATTCCGGGACCCCATTGGTCGAAGCCGCCAGCTTAGCCCTCTTGACCAAAGCCTTTTGGGCCTGAAGGTCCGAGCAGCCAAGCAGGGCCGCCTCCCATTCCTCTCTGGCAGGGTTGGGGTGGGGGGAGAGAGCTGAGTTGCACTGGCAAGCCCAAACCATGTGGCAGGTGTCAGCCACCTCGCCACAGTGTTTGCACCTGCCAGTGAACGCGGGATCGAAGTGTTTTAATACTGCCGGGCACAGCATTGTGTTAGTGAATAGTCTAAGTAGAACGCGTTCGTTTGCTTTCCCCAGTCCCTTTGCAGGGGCTGGGTACACGCGGTGCCTATCCTTATAATAAGATGTTATGTCGGCAATGTCGCTGCTCGGAATGCATTACAAGCGCGTATTGCTTACACAATGAGAAAGCCTATAATAACGCTCTATACAAGAAATGCAGGCTGCCATGTAAAGCGAGCCATGCTGACCGATACTTTCCTCCCGCTCGTTCTTTTTGCCGACTATACAAAAAAAATGTGTTCTTCAGGGGAACTCCCGGTTCCTGTTTTCTTCAAGGACGACCTTGCCGGCGCTGAGCCGTGGGAAGTCTTGGGAGACTGCGTCCTTGACCAGGCACGCGTTCTTGTTGTAAACTTCGAAGGCGAGGTCGAAGAATGCCCACCCAACGCGCCTGTACACCTTGTCGTCCAGGGCCATGACGAAGCGGCGCATCTGGGGATCCAGAGACAGATGGCGTTAACAGGCCTGCACCTTCGCATCGTGCACGTACTGTAACACTGAACATTATGAAGAGTTTGCATGCTTGGTGAAGTCGTCGACCCATTTCCGTCGTGCAGAGGCTAACCAGTGACATAATAACAGTGGGACAGAAAAAAAACGTTGTGCAAGATGAACTGTTGATGTGTTGATGCGCAACTCTGCTCAAAGGTACGTCGGAAGTGTAACTCCACCCCTTCCAACTGTTCCTGGGCCGCTGTAACATCCGCACGTAAGACTAGAGCACTTGGCGAGCACAGTCCAATCATCGTCGTCGGAGATGACGGTACGAGGATACCATCGTTCTTTCGTGACATTGGAGTGCTATCGGTGCGTTCATTAGTGTAATTATTTTTTCTTTACCCGCAGCTGCTCCGGTTTGTGCTCGTTCAAATCAGGCGAGTAGACCCCTTTTTGCGCAATCCTTATATCATCTTCTATTGCAAAACATGCCGAAAGGATCCTTCCATGGGTAACAGAAAATGACTGCCTTCTGGTACTCAAAGCCAAATATCACCGACTGTAGTTATTAGCGATGCTCTGCGTTACGACTGTTGCACAAAATAAAAAGAAACTTGAACGTTGCAGCACAGAGACGCAGTCACTGGCCGAAAATAAAAGTGCCTCAAGGTTGCCAGAATGAGCTTGCTATCAAAACCACGGCAAGACTGGTGAGGAGCTTGTTGAGCAGTACTAAGTGAAAAAGCAGCGCGGCGTAATGGGATGTAGACTAGATGCAGACTGAAACTGACCAACAAGCGTTGCAATCAGACCTAAACGAGATTAATATGTGGTGTTCTGACTGGCAAATGACCCTAAATCATACCAAAACCAAGTGCATGTCATTTACACGTTCCTCTTCCCGCATTCTAGCCTCATACCTTATAGATAACAATACTGTCGAGCTTACTACCACATACAAATACCGAGGAGTTAACTTTCAAACGGATATAACATGGCACCATCACATCAAAGTTACCTCTGAAACTGCTAATCGCTCACTCGGAATCATGAAACACAGACTAAGGGTAGCACCCTCACACCTAAAAAAGCTCGCATACACCACCATAAGCAGGCCTAAAATTGGATATGCATGTGCAATCTTCGACCCGAGCCAGGATTATATCATACGTAACATTCAATCACTGCAAAGCCGTGCTGTTCGCTTCATTTTTTCAGACTGTTCCCCGTGCACCAGTGTTACATCTTTAAAAGAAAACGTGCCAAATTAGATCCCCTATCACTACGACGAAAGAACAGTCGCCTATCTCTGTTTCGCAAGCTTCATCACCACGACGTTTTGCATGACGACTTCTTTCAGCCACCTTGCTTCATTTTTCACTCGCCGTGATCATCCGTACAAAGTCAATCGCCCAGTGTGTCAGACATCTCTTTACGCGCAATCATTCATACCTAGAACCACAAGTGACTGGAATAACCTACCATCAGATATTGCCACCGAGGTTCACCCCGACAAATTTCACAATATTCTGCTTACTCACATGAAAATGTGACGTCACTGTGCACCACTATATCTTTACAGAGTGAATAATCCTTCTTTTTTGCTCCCTGGCATACCACTACCTTCTTTCAGATTTTTTTTGTATTCTTAATCTGCGCTGTAACTTTTTTTTTGTTCTGCGTTGTTTCTGTATTCTTAATCTCAGCTGTTTGCATTTTTTTAGCTTTTGTTGCGCTCTATTGCTGTTGTTTTTTTTTGTACTTCAACAATGGTGTCTGTATTTTAATTTTCTCTATTTTGTGCACCTGATTTTGAACCAATTGTCATCAAAGTGCTTCGTGTGTCCCCCCTGCGTAATACCCCCCCCCCCCCCCCCCCCCCGGAGGACCTTTAGGGTATTTGAATAAATAAATGAAAGATGTGAGCCTCGAGCTGTTGTACGCAATGAAATTATTCACACATCTTTGTACAAACTCTGACCAGCTGTGTAAGAAGAGCATGCTGTTTTTTTGGCGTTTTCGTTCTTTTAATAACTTCCCTCTTGTCTTGTATCGCTACACATCCTAGCGTTTTCCCAATAAAAATTCAGTTGCAAGTCAGCGCTTGCTTCTCTCTGTAGTCTGTGTTTTCTTATTGCGCGCTTTCGCTATAAAACTGAAATATTTAAAGTTCATCAGATCAAAGCTTGAATACGCGTCAGCCATCTGCAATTCACACAAGCATACCTCGCCGAAAGCAACGAAGGCATTAAAAACAGCGCTACACGTGCTATTAAAAACAATTCAGCGTCACTTCATTGAAAGCCAACCTTGAACTCCCATCCCTCGCATGGCGCGTGGCCATATCACGTTTGTGGCTTCTTCATACGTTCTATTACCACCCACGGTCCAGACCTGAACTGCTAACAAAGCTCTAAGAAGAGCATCCCGTTTAAATCACAGCCACTCTTTAACATGCATTGCTACCCCGCACCTTAGCAATGAATAGTTCATACTTCCCTGAAGCAATATGGAATTCCCTGCCCGAAAACATGGTAATATGCACAGACAGAAATTCCGCGGCAAACTGAAAAGTTGTATTAGATAATACATCATTCCGCCTGATTAAACGGTAACACCTTCCTTATTACCGCTTTGAACGTTTTATTACTGATTTTTTGCTGTTATTTCTGTATCGTGCAGTAATTTTTTTCCCTCTTGTCCACAACGCAAACAAGCAAGAAAAAAAGGTCTGGTTTATTAGGTTTATGGGGGGTTTAACGTCTCAAAGCAACTCAGACTATGAGGGACGCCGTAGTAAAGGGTTCCGGAAATTCCAACCGCCTGGGGCTTTTTAACGTGCATTGACAGCGCATAGTACACGGGCGAAATTCTATAGGTCAGTGTACATTGTGATGTCAGTGCACGTTAAGAACCCCGCCTGGTCGAAATTTCCGGAGCCCTTCCCTATGGCATCCCTCACAGCCTGAGTCGCTTCGGGACGTTAAACCTCCATATACCTGATAAACCAAACCTTTATGTCTTGCTTGTTTGCGTTGTATTTTGCTTTTTATTTTTTTTTAGAGCTTGTTCAAAAAATTTTAAAAATGCTAACCTACCTCCCCTTATTTAATGTCTTCAGGCCCTCAAGAAGAAAATAAATGAAAGGATATAGTTTGGTGTAGCAACCAACAATAATTGCAAATAGCGTGTACCTTTTGGTGCCCTAACGCCCTTCAGGAAAGGAGTTTCAATGCACGAAAGACTTGAAAATAAAAAAATGAGTGGCTTAACGTAGTTAAACCGAGTAGACCTGCGAAAGCAGGTGTTCATTCTTCAATTGGAGGGGGCGCTTAAACTCCGCCTTAGGGGTTTGGCATGATGTCTTCAGTGGGTAAATGCCCGTGTATGCCGAACTGGTAATTCCTACTTAAGATTCATAGATGGCGGCGAGTCCTCATTTCCAATACTGGGGCAGTGGCGCAGCGGTTAAGCGATGCGCCGCTGCACTGGCAGGTGGCGGTTTCTATCACATGTCCACCTGTCCAGATTTTGCGACCAATGTTGCTCTTCCCCAGCAACCTCTCGCTCATCTGAACTTACCCGACCTTACCCGAGCTAATACTAGAGCTTACCCGAGTAACTCGTGTAAGCTCGGGTAGTAAGTTGGGTTGCTAGGCAACGGCACAAGATCGTACATCGCTAGGCAACGGCGACTCAAGGTCATTTGGTAGCCGCAACGCCACGAGCATACGCGACGAGCCGAGCTGGCTCCAGTAGTATTGCTTTCGCAACAAAACAGGAAGAAATAACCAAGTGCAGACAACTTGCCTTCTTGTCAACCGTGGCAGCCGTTTCGAAACTCGACAGCATGGTGCCGTTGGCACTGTACGCGGTCACGCTTTCAGCGTGCTCCCGTGGACTGGGCGGGTTCGGAAGGCAGACGGCATCGAAAGGCATTGCGGCGGACTTGACGCAGCGCTTGCCGAACTGCCCAGTGTTGTTGACCGGCTGCTTCATGTTGAAGGAGATGAGCGCCAGCGTGGAGGACAACGCCACCTCGAGCTCACTTTCATGGGTCAGGCCTGACGCGAGGAACTTGAACATGGGTTCCTGGGTGCACAGCGTCACACATCTATGCTATGGGTTCTGCAAATTTGAGTCAGCCAGTCACCTAGCAAAATGAGCTCGTCGAAGTCAAGTCGCATAGGCTGAAGAAAACGTACGCATATTGAACAACGGGAATACGGCGTGGGCGCAGCTGGGGAGCGGCACAAGCGTTGATCAGCACAAGGGAAACATGTGCATGTTGGGGCAGGTTACACGTAATAAATGGCGCGAATAGGATGTGGACGACTTCGAGGAAATGACAAGAAAAAAATGTGATGTCCATGCCCGTTAATGCACCCCAACTGGTCCGAATTATTCCTCAGCACCTCGATACGACATGATTCATTACTATATGTGCTGCTTTAGGACGTAAATAACATTTCATACCACCAACACTTTGAGCACGAATTAACTTATATGGGAGTAAAAAAGGAGTAGGCGAATTCCCTTTAAGGAAGAAGGTTTGCTGCCCAAGTGCTGCACGAGCCCCGGGGTAGATTTCCTCTGCAAAATTTACGGAATTCTTACCCTTGGCGACGGAGGCATATTCCCATCGCAAAGCATCATAACTTTACGTAGTTGGCAATGGTAGGAGACTTTTAAACGCAGCACCGGAGGTCTGGAGGTTAGCAAATAAGGGAGATTGAAACATGTGGTGAGTTTCCAGCACCGCTAGAACTTTGCATGTTTTCAAGAGGGAGTTTGCTTCCGTTGACAACCTTAATTGATGGCGTGAGACTTTGAAATCGAGTTTCAAAATTTGGCTGTACAGCAGTAGCGATGAAAGCTATGGTCATAACATTTGAAAGGAATATTAAAGATAGACGCAGCTTGCAGTAGAGTCAAAAAGTAGTTTTAAATTTTGAAGCAGTTTTCTATTTGTTTTTTACTTCTTTATACCTTTGTACCTTTTATTTAAGGTTTACTACCAACAGAGTGTTCCAATTTTATACAAAGGTAGCAACAAATGCTTCACAGAAGCGGAACTAGAATTATGCTCCTACAACGAGAACTAGATTTGTTAAGTTTTTTTGCTTTTGCAGATGCATGAAAATTGCCACTTATGACCGGTCTTTTTATGCTAGGAAAAATAAAAATGCACCTAGGCTATTGACTCTAGTTCCAGTTATGTAACTGCCGCTAATTAACACCTCAGAGAAATTTTGTTTCCTTGTGAACTGTAGTTTCCGAGAGAAAGGTACACAAACTTCCAAAAATGTTGTTTTGAGAAAAACGCCGGTAAAGTTCTTGAAAGCATTTTTATTCCTGAAAAATTCCCTGCGCTGCAGTCTTTTGAAGTGGCAGCATCACCATACCCTTTGTCTTTGGTTCTTCGGTCCTTTCTTTCCTGTTTCGCTTCAGATCTCAGCTTGAAATCATTTTTTTACCCTCCGTCTGTCTATAGACGCTAGCGTTGACACACACAGAGGCCCAGGGGTGGCTCCCAAATGTTTCAGCACCCTTACTCGTGCTACATTTCCATCATTAAATCATGTAATTGCATCATCAACAGCTGTCTCAACTGTTTTGAGACTGGCAAAGATGGTTTCAGGACACCTCAACCAGAATAATTCTTAGTACATCGACAGCACAAGGGGACAGCGTCAAAGCTTAGCGCGCAGCCATAAACAGAAGAACAATAGAAAGAGCACAAGTAGCTTAAAAATGTACTACTCACAAGATTAAATTCAAAACCGAAACCGAAACCTTCAGAGCATTGACTTTCTGCACGCGTCGGAAACGAAGAGATCGCGTGAGATCACAGCGGAGATCAGTGGTCAAGATAAACCCACTTTTCCTGTCAACTTGTCCATGAAAAATGACAAAAACTATTTTTCAAGCAGCGAATACCCAAGTGTAATATATTTTTGAAAGATAAAAAAATCTCTATCAGATGATTGAAAAGTCTCAAAACTAAATTTTTTTACCAAATTAAGTCTCACCCCACCTTAAGTATTCCGTATTTTCGTGATGGAAATCTATGCAGGGACTTTGGAAGAATGCCACGCCCCTAAATAGGAGGAGTGTGCTAGCTAGAGGACAGCTTAAACCCTTTTTCCTCCCATATCGGCTAGATCTTGTTTACAGTGTACAGCAGTTCATACAGACATGACTCCAGGTAAAAGAGCATGAGTAATCACCGCGGCTTGCTCATTTCATCCGGCACCATTATGATGTTAATGGTTTGGTTTGGTTTATTGGGGTCTAACGTCCCAAAGCGACTGAGGCTATGAGAGACGCCGTAAATGTCTTCTTAAGTAATTTAGTGGATGAATAGTTTTGATAGTGGTAATGAGATGGATGCAGCTGTCTATGCAAACTAATTATGAGAAATTGCGACGATAGAAATCTCAGAAAGCAGTACCTCAAAGCAAAAGGAACCTTCAGTGCCCAGAATTTAAAACTCCAAGAAGATATCTCAGATTCAAGTTTTTACATAACATGCTCTATTCCAAGAGTGGTAAAGACGGAACCAAATATTTGAAGCCGCCTTTCTTTGTCTCGAAGCGAAGGGACCACAATTTAAAGCTTTATGAATATCATTTTAAAGGTGACGTACTCCGTTATTCGTTTTTTCTGCGAACAGTTCGCGAATGGAATGCTAGGCTTCCACATATTGTTAATGTTCTACGCAATGATGCCTTTTTTCACGCGTTAAGTGCATGATTTCTTGTCTGTGAATGTGAAAGTGCCCCCAGCTGTAATGCCGAAAAGCGATGCAGGTACCAAATAACCAAATAAACAAAAGTGTAAGAGTCGGGTTCGCTGGCTCTAGCTGACTCTGCTAATTTGAGGAGATTAAGTTAATGATGGCGCTGAAAAGCCAAGCAAAAATCAGTTGTCCTTTGGTTGACTATATTCTAAAGCTGCTCTAATGTTTTAAAAATAATTACCTTAGTAAAGAACTTGTAGTCAAAACAAAGCAAGCTAATAAGCATGTACCTTTTCAAGTACTTCGAGTCCCCTTTCTAATATTCAAGTACTGTTAGCTTTCTTGCAAGATTCCGATACGCTCGAAGTCCTTTTGCATTGTGTATGAAGAGTGGCAAGTTTTTCTAGCACAATGTTTCTACCGCTCTTCAGCAGAACTGCAGTTACCTGATCCACACTAGTCGCCTTCACCCTTTGCGCTGCTCGTAAGAATAACGACATAATATTTCCCTTCCCGATCATTACAATTTTACGTTCACAATGTAAAAAATGAGTGAGAAGGTAAAGTATGTGACAGTTTTCTAGCCAGTCACTCATCGACCTGTCCTGAAGTACGGAACCGCATGGCGGCTATTGCTTACGTTGTTGTCCGAAAGAGAAGCAAAGGACGTGTCACGTAGAACGTTATCACATTTCTCCACTTGGTGAGACTGCGTGAGCACTCCTTCCAATGCCCTCTCCGGTAAGGAGCTCACACTTTTGCCCATGCGTAAATGATTCCTTTGCCCGGGACCGCGTACAAATACCTGCAAACCACTTATATAGAAGTTGTTTCTGGTAACCGCTAGCCCTTGTTTTTTGTGCGTCGTCCTGTTTGTGCGCTGTAGTCATGTTCTGAGAAGCATGTACCAGGGCGTCTATTCGCCGTGTTTGTTGAAGAAAGCAAAGTGATAATTGCGTTCAGATAGCGCAGCGACATACGGAAAGGAACGTTATGCGGGTCAAACTAGAAGACTGAAGGCGAGCAGTGCTGATTATAAGTAACTACACTTGTCATATCATATATAGCTCAAATAAATCGGAGAAATGGGCTTGGAAGAGAACTATATTTCGGGGAACTGATAGATGATGGTGTGTTTGGCTAAATGCGTTAATTTGGGATATGTATACAAAGGAAGCGAACAGTCACTGAAACCATGAAAAGCATAGAGGAATGACATTTTTTGGGCGGTCTTAACAAGGGCAAGAAATTGCGCTATCCTTTATACAAGAGATAGTTTCGGGAACATATATTGGTAACCGTTGCTGAACCTACAAAATAGGTGATTAGAGGTGAATAGGAGGTGCCTTTCACGTGCAGTAAACCTATCCCGTAGACAACGACAACCGCGTAGGCGTAGGCCTGTCGAGCGGGTCTATTACACTGTCATGTGACATTGGTAAGGGGCTAGCCGTCTTCGCGATATTACTTCTAGTTAGCGAATGGCGAGTGACCACTGCATTTCATACGCATTATCTTAAGCACAGATGTGGTTTGATAAGCACCAGAGCCGGACTGGAGGAGTCCTCGTAGACCTTGGAGGACCAGGAGCTGACGGGCTGAGATACGCAGGACGACTCGCCCGTCTCCGATGCGGAATGCGTCACCAGCACCAGCAGCTTCACTCTGCACGCAACGAGAAATCACAACGGCTCTGAGCGAGTGTGGTATAAAAGCAAAAAATGAAGGCTGATGCATTCAATGCGGCAGCTTTTAAAATTCCGGCTCTCTGGATTGTCCCCTTCACAGAACCGGCTTTTTGGCGGAACAGTAAATTGAGGCCGCCTTCTTTCAACGAGACTCGTGATGTGAAACTGCAGTCTTAATATTATAGTTATGGCAATTAGGTCACAGCTGTTTCACTGTCACCTTATTAATCAATGCCTCATTAGCTAAAACTTGCATCGTTCGTCCACTTGCGTCTCGGGTCTCATGGATTAGCTCTCGCTCGAACACAGGGATACGACTCCAATATACACAACACTACCAACAGCAGCAGAATACCGCATTCAGTTTCTTCACAATACCTCAGCGTTCACTTTCTTGCCAAGCAAGAAATTTTGCCAATGTTATGTCATCAGAACAATGGTTCAGGCAATCCTCCCTTTTTTTGCGGTATGCAGATGAACGAACAATGAACTCGCGCGAAATGTTATATGTGAAAGGATATTAGCTGCACTGTTAGCTGCCCTCCGAATTTAAAAAAAAAACTCAGTCTGACTGAAGTGACCACTGGCGCATATAGCAGGGCCAATCAGTAGCACTCAAGAATTTTGGAGAAAAGTTTCATGTTCAGTGTACAGTCATAGGCAAAGTTTACGGAATGTGGGTTCAGGAAAAAAAAAAAAACTTAGCACTGGGACCGATCAGGCCAATGAAATGCTTTGAAGCCCAAGAAGGTATGTGCGCTCCATCCTCTGAAAGACGACTGAGCAGCGAGGCAACTCAAATAAATTTTTCCCGCGAATTCGTATCGCGAAAACTTTTGTGCAACACTGTACACGTGTGCGCTATTTAAGGTACATTCCATTGCTATTGTGGACATTCGGAGTTCCTGACATTGAAGTTTATGCAACAATATTTCATTGTTTTGAGTAATGCCATTTCGTCGTTTGATTATTGCCACGGCACCTATGTTATCACTGCTTTCTGCCTGCTCGCCTAGCATTTTCATATAAGTAAGGGGCCTTCTCGAGCCTTTTCAACCGTCGTCAAAAAACCAGCGCTGGATGGATGACCACGATGGATCACCACCAACTCGCCCAATCCTCAGTTCTCCTGCTTTTCAACCGTGCAGGTAGTTTCGCTTCACTCTTTGCCGATTCGACGTCTGCATGCAACTTCAGACCTTCTCGTCAGTATGACCGCATTACAGTGTATGACCATATGTAACCTTCGATATCTACCTCTTATTACACTCTTAGAACTAAAGGAGTGCAGAGGAGTGCCCAGAACACACTTTGAAGGAGTATTCGCTTGTCCCATATTCCACTCCTTTTTCCAGAATAAAATTACTCCCTCTGGACAAAGAGTGATTCAACACCTACTCAAGGAGTACTGTACTACTCCTGCAATAGAGTACAGGCACTCCTCCGAGGGAGTAAAGCTACCACATTGAAACAGCATCCTACTACTCCTTCAGGTAGAGTTCCAGGACTCCGTTTGTTAGCGATTATACTCCTTCAAGGAGTATCAGCCCAGATCTTATTTTACTCCTTCAAAAGGAGTTTCACATGTTTTCAATGTATCCTACTAATTTTCTTATTTCACATATTCTTCAGAGCAAGTTGGTCATATGTTTTGCAGGATCCACCTGCGCTACATCTACAAAAGAGTAATGAGCGAAAGGGACTATAATCTTTGAGTAGAATAATTTTTGCTCATACAACTATTTTATGGCTACACTACAGTTTGCACATTAGTATGGTGCTCTGTCTGCGTTGAGAATAACAACGGTTCAAGAAATAATGACACAAATGTACAACACTGATAACTTTTATTTCTCAAGTCATTGCTGTGATTGCTGTGGCTGCCCAAAACACGCTCGGGAGGCGCTCGCTAGGGTCAAGCCCCATTAGTGTCTCAAGCAGCAGACAAGCCCGCTTTGTTTTTGGGGTGTACTGGACATTAAATGCCAAGAACACTGCCAAAAGCAAAGTAAACCCATCTACCAAATCCACCGCAGTGAGCTGTAAGCGCTAAAAAGAAACTAAGATGCTGGATGATGTAGCTTGCTCGGCTGAGTGAAGGAGCTTTGGCTATGAGTGCATTTCTCCGGGTGCCTGCAAACATGAATGAAAATAATGCAAGTAAGAGTCAATTCCAATGCCCTTTTCATACTATCCTGCATATAACCCCATGAAAAAAAAAGAAAGAATACAACTAGAATGTACTGATCGTGTGTGTCATGTCGCCACTAGTGTGTACCTATATTGTGACCAAGTGCAGACACCTTTCATTGCAAACCTTCATTCAGAGCTACAATTTTATGAAGCCCAATACAATTATCACTATGCTAGTCCTTTCAAAAGCTGTGTGGAAGTAAAACAAGCACATATTTACCAAATGAAAATTTTAATATGAGCAAGCTCTTCTGCAAGTATCATGATCAGCCTGACTACGCCCACTGCAAGGCAAAGGCCTCTCCAATGTTCTCCAATTACCCTGTCCTTCGCCAGCTATGTCCACCGTGTTCCTGCAAACCTCCGCCCATGGAACGTTTTGCTGCTTCCTGCTACGCTTGCCTTCTCTTGGAATCCACTCCGTTACCCTCAAGGACCAGCGATTATCTTGCCTTCGTATTACATGCCCTGCCCAAGCACCCTTTTTTCTCCCGATTTCGACTAGGATGTCTTCAACCCGCGTTTGTTCCCTCACCCACTCTGCCCGCTTCCGATCTCTTAACGTTACGCCTATCATTTTTATTTCCATAGCTCGTTGCGTTGTCCTTAACTTAAGCTGAACCCTCTGCGTTAGCCTCCACGTTTCTGCCCCATAGGTGAATACCGGTACGATACAGCTGTTGTATACTTCTCTCTTGAGGGGTATTGAAAAACTGCCATTCATGATCTGAGAGAACCTGCCATATGCACTCTCACCCATTCATATTCTTCTAGTTATTACCCTTCATGATCCGGATCAGCGGTCACTACCTGCTCTAAGTAAATGTATTCCCTTATCACTTCTAGTCATTGCTAAATCCACACCTATTGTGCTTGACGGTTTCTTGTCACATAATACATTGTGCAGTTTAAAATATAGGGTAACCTTGAATCGGGAAAACACTTAAACCAATGACAGTTTTCTTGCTGAAGAGAAATGGCTGTTGCAATTCCTGTTTCTCAGATACGATTAACTGAATTTCATGCTCTAAAATAGTGAAGGAAAAATTAAAAATTTTTCATCTCAAAGAGGCAGACAACAAATTTCTGTTTGGTTTGGGTTGGTTTATGGGGTTTAACGTCCCAAAGCGACCCAGGATATGAGAGACGCCGTAGTGAAGGGCTCCGGAAATTTCGACCACCTGGGGTTCTTTAACGTGCACTGACATCGCACAGTACACGGGCCTCTAGAATATCGCCTCCAAAGAAATTCCAGCCGCCGCGGCCGGGATCGAACCCGCGTCTTTTGGGTCAGCAGCCGAGCAAATTTCAGTTGCACATTTTTTTTTGTTTTTATGATGCATAACGGATAGCCACGCAGTATTTGCCTATGACTGCTAAATAATTTGTAATTAAATATCTTCTCTGTCCTGCTTCACTTTTAAAAACTGAGCAATGACATCAAAGGTCAGTATAAGCCAGGGGAGGCATGAGAAAAACTGCAATATAATTGCTCCTTCGTCATTCATTGTGATTCCGACTCTTAAGGCAGGCTGGCTTTAGCATTGTAACTAATTAAAACGATGAAGTAGCGATATTGTAGCTTTTGTGCCTTCCATAACCTATACTGAACATTGATGTCATAGCAATTGCTATGCTATTGAAACAGGGAAGAAAAGAAATCTGGTTGTAATTATTTAGCGATTGGAGACGAATACTATGCAACAATTCTATGTATACGAATGCCCAGCACGTCGCTACAAAGAACACACATAACCAAAAATTTGGTGTTTATACTCATTTAAGGTAATACTACTTCCCACGCAAGAACACGACAGCCATGTGTAAACTTTTTGCTTTCATAGTAATAAAATCTATCCAACGACAAATTAGGCGCAGCATGTCTGCTCTTTATAAATATGCAATACTGACAATGTTTGACACTAGCATTTGGCATAAACGAGATAACTGTGATTACTTCGCACATTACGTGCCAGTCCACACTATTATGCACAATTTAGATTTGCAAATGTAATGTGTAATTCTCTATGACTGCCACGTTAGTGCACTGCAAACCAATGAAGTTGTCTTGCATTTGCAATGTTCTCACTACTTTTATGCAACAATGATCACTTCAGTATATCTGCATCGTTCTGTTAGACGGCCACGGGATAGCTAGAATGAAGGCTATTTTATGTGATGGAAACCATTGACTAGACAACAAAGAAGAAAAGCCTCAACTACTGTCCTGGTGCTGGGACGTCTAATAAGAGCAAAGAAAGACTCGGTTTCAATACGCCAAACCGTCCGCATAACATTACCCTGTGCGAAAATACCCCACCCCACCCTAGCTTAATTTCTGTCCACATGCACCAAGGCTCACTGCACCTGCTATAAATATTGCCCTAAATATTACAATCAAGCTGCCCGTGTATGCATAGGCTATCTGTGCATGGAGAAAGAAAGAAGTTGTTAGGAATGTTTCACACCAAAAACAGAAAAAAAGGCAGCCTGTTTCACAGAAACAGCTAAGAGCATGAAACGGTGTGTCCAAAAAGATTAGGCTGCTTTGTACTTATTTATGACAATGAGAACTGCCAGAGCTGCGCTTTCAAAAATTCAGGAGCTTTGTGCACAAACGTTGCTTCCGTATGCACGTCTTGCAGCACCAACGCTTCCGAATTGAAACGACCGATGAATATGCACAGGAAAAAGCAAATAGAGAGCGCTTGAATTTAAAAGAAAAGCTACCTTGCACAATCAGAAATTTCGCGACAGAACCTTCCAAACAGTGACGTGTACTGGTTCCGGTATACTGAATATATACCTAGCAAATAAGTATGCACTTTGTTAACGAGCGGGATTCTGTGGCGGCAATGCTACAGCTCCAATTCCGAAAACCTAACGCTGCAAAAATTGAGTTTTCAAAATTCGTGCGAATGCACGATACACTTTCGCACGCATTTAGAACTTTCAGTTGTGAAACACAGACAACGAATCTTGTGTATGCGTCTTCCTTGGCTGGTAAAAAAATTCTTCTATAAGTCTCCAGTTTGCCTGTGTACTCCACAAATTCTAGGATCCCTGTCCGCTACATGTCAAATTTCACTGAAGCGAAAGTAATACAACCGACAACTGATGATCTGCTAGGGCAACAGGATTTCAAAAGTTTGAGAAGGGCAGTGGGAGTCCAATCTAGGTGGAGTAGTGAAATTTGACTAGTAACAGACAGGGATCCTCCAATCTGTGGAGGACACCGCCAAATTGGAGACTTACGGAGGAATTTTTTTACCAGCCAAGGAACACGCATACACAAGAGAGAACCACAGAGGACTACGGCTTTTACCAGCCCTTGTCCTGTGCGGTTCTCTCTTGTGTATGCGTCTTTTTTGGGCGGTAAAAAAATTCTTCCATAAGTCTCCAATTTGCCTGTGTCCTCAACAAACCGCAGGATCCCTGTCCACTACTAGTCAAATATTTCAACTCCACCTGGCTTGGACTCCCACCGCCCTCCTCTGTGGAGAAAGGGTGACAGCAGCTGGCAAAGGACAAGGTTAACTGCAGATCAACTGGGGAAGCATTTTCCTGCACTGATTTTGACGGCAGGTTCACAAGACAAACAAAATCAACTCGAGGAGCGGGGTGCACATCATGCGACTGAATGTCAATGGCCAGTGAAAATGGCACCAGCACTGTGGAATGCACATGCATAAAACGAGACGCATTTTTTGTCAACTTTGAGTGGCAGTCTACTGCACTTTTAAAGAGCAAAGCTCTCAAGTATGGCAACACTGGCACTTTTTGTTTTACTGGGGTGAGGGTCGTCGTGAGGGTTGAAGTCCATATTTCTTTTCCATCAACTGTGTTAATTGCGAGCTATGTTGGCCTAATAGGGGCTGGGCATCTAACATCACCGTTATTTCTTTGCAGCAGTTAAAACAATACAGTGTACACTTTATAACATGCTTAACGAATTTTTGAGAGCAGCATACTTTTACCCTTCTACTATTTGTTGCTACTGAATCAGTTTGACGTTGACAAAAGATCTGTAATAAAAAGTAATTACTCACTGACATCCACTCGAGCACAGCCAAATGGCTACAAAGGAAACTTATACAGCTTTCACAGAAACTTGGTAGTTAAAGAAAGATTCGTCCTGGTCCGGTGTTCGAACTCAGAACCACCACTTCGCTGGAGCAGTCGCTCTACCAATTTGTCCAACCTGGACGGCAAGCTTATGGTAGGGCGAGAGCGAAGTGATCAATAACTCGAGTGGGAACTGTGTTGGTCCAATGTTTTAGGACCCCTAAAAAATTGGACAAACTCAGTTCCCGCTTCATGTTAGCTCTAATACATTGGACAAACTGAGTTCCCGCTTCATGTTACAATACTGAGTGACATTTTGGTCTATACACCAAAAATACCGGTAAAGCGTCATGATAGAACGCAATGTTTTTTAAAGGGATACAGGAATATGTTGGCCCTTTCAGAGGGCACATATGCATAAGAGGCAACGTGTGAAATAGTCACTGCACCTGAAGCAGTGTAAACTCCATTATGTTAACAGCAGCAGAGTCAAAAGCTACGTGAGCGACTATTTCATACAGATCATGCAATTACATTCATGTAATTCAGGATCAGATTCATGTGATTATACAGGGAGGTACTGCTGCTAAGTGCACGTAGAGCTCTGCATGCATTTCTAAACCCGGCTGTGAGCCTATGTCTATGAAATTTTTCTAAATAGGCAAGTAAAATATGCATCACTGGAAAACAATACCTACCACAAACAGCTGAGGAGAGATAGCACAGCCAAAAGCTGGAAGCACGAATGGCCCAGCAGATACTGGCAGCTGGCAACTGCAAATAAATATGTCAGAGCAAATGTTGTCAGTGGCCGTAACAATGTCATGAATGACAAGAGAATAAATTGTCTACTGCTTCATAAATTAGAATAAGGTATTAACATAGGAACACAAAAAGCAATGAGATGGCCCATGACAAAAGAAATGAACAGATTGTATGTGATGCACCGATATACAATTTTTGAGTAGATTTACATGACTGTCACAACCGCATAGAAAGATGAGCAGGCTGGAATACCACTATTTTTATGCGTGATGAAAAGAGTGTAACTATTTGAATATAGCATGCACAGGATTTAGTTAATTACTACTAGGGAGCTTTGCAGCAGCATCGAAGGTATTTTTAAATTGAACGTAGCGACCAGTAGACCCGTCTGCTTTGCACAAATGACGAGAGGATGGAAAAGGCATGCATTCATTAGCAAGAAGCACGATATCTCACATCACAGCATGAAACGAAAATTGGTATTGCATTTAACAAATCTGCACAGAAATAAAAACTGCGAAAAAAATTGCCTAGTGGCAATGCAAGTAAAAGCAAGGGAAAAAAAATACCGAAGAAAACTGGTGAGTGTGGTGCAGGGAGGTCTGTGGGTAGGGTCTCGTGCCTGGGAATAGTTCCGAGCGCGGAGAATCGCCGGCAGCACAGCTGGTGGCAGTCAACCAAGAATAAATAAGAGAAAGTGAAAATCAATAACAAACCATCACCGATATAGCGACTTGAAAGCGGGCCGCACAAACGAGGGATATAGCAAAAAGCTTGAAATCCTAAATAAGTGCGCAGTTGCATCCCAAACAGTTCTCAAAATCTGAAGGCGAGGAAGCATCGACACCTACACTTCAGGGCAGAGGCAAGAACGATCTAACTTTGACATAATACTGTGTCAAATTCTGTTCCATGTGGAAGCACAGATAAATATTTACAAATGACTAGGCAAGGGATATGCCCCCGCCTTTTACACGCGATCATTGTCCCCGAAAAAATTGCATGACAAATATTAAGGCGTAAGCACTAATCCGACGAGTACACACACTGAGCACTGTCTGTTGGCAGCTGGCCTAGCGCGAGTGCTCTGTCGCGCGGCACTGCCGCTCATCGTCATCTTCTAAGCAGCACAAATCAATCCGACGGGCACCAGCCGCGAGGAAACTCGACCGTTGTCAGTTCCCTTGTCTGTCCGCAGCTGGCCTAGCGATAGCGCTCTCTAACGTGGCACTGCACGCTCATCATCCTCTCCTACGTAGCACAAATCTATGCTATTGGAATGTAGTAGACATTGTCTGTTGTTTTTCGCAGCGCTAGCGAGCGACCGCATAACTCTGTTGTGATAACTGGTGGCATTTTTATTTACCGCGGCACCCGAGTACTAAACGCAGATAGAGACTATGGAGCAACAGTTGCCATACGGCCTATACGCCCGTTCTTTTCTGGTAAAGGCCGATTCACACGACGGTCCGTTCGCCCGCTGCCGCGGCCGACAGCACGCCTCTCAATGTGGTGACGCATGAATACGTAGTGCACGGGCCGCGGGCGAACGGACCATCGTGTGAATCGGCCTTAACGCATTATAGTTGAGGCAACCGCACGCAGACTGCCTGCACTGCCATCCCTATATAGGCGCACACTAATAACGCGTGCGAATAGAGATCAGAAGTAAAGAAACGTACACGGGACTCACCGTTCAGACGGCTCATCAAGGCTTAGCAAAACCGCACATTCTTCTTCGTTGCCTCTCCAGATGACAAGAAGTCGTAGCGCTACCTTTCTTCACGGCTTTACCCGTTCAATATCACCAGTGTTGACAGAGCGTAATTCTCGTCGTTGGTTTCCAAAACATATTTCTGTTCTTCATACACGTCCACCGCACGAGCAATGCTACGAAAACCCAAATAACACAAAACGTGACGCGTCGCGCGCACTGCTATGGCGCTGAATATGGCGCCGACGGCTGCAGTTTTGCTTCGTTGAAAAAACCTACAAATGCGCTTTTTTTATTACTAATATTTGAATTGTGTTCGCAACAAAAACAAATTATATTTTTTCATTTTATTTCTTTATTAATTGCGCATACCAAAGCGCTTCTAGATACTTTTGCTGACATGTTTTTTGTAGAAGCTGCGATCCTGTGATCCCATCACCCAGACCCCGGATGTCCTAGCAGACGACGACGCTGTTGACGGAATGCAATTTCGATTTACGGCAGCGAAAATCCCTTAAATGCGACAAAAAAGGCAAAGAAACGCACCGTATCGCAAACTGGTCCATATCAAGGATATGTTCGACGCGAGCGGTAGGACAAAGAGCAGCTGCGATGCATTACTCTACGCGACACTGGCATGCTCGACGGAGATCTACATGACACAGAGCTTAAATGTGACCCGTACAAGCGGTATCAACTGCGTTACGGAACTACGACGATACTTGCTTCACACTTTAGCTTATATCCAACAGCGGCCCGCACTCGCCGCATCCTGTTCGAGTGTACTTTCACTAGCAAGAGCCCACATGCATGGAAGCCGACAGAAGCAACTGTCTTTTCGAGTTCAGATTGTTCCGAGAAATACGAGCAGCTTACTTTAGCACGTACTCGAATTCAAGTTCTCAGCCTGTGTGTCACGTACGGTGACGATGGCGTCGAGGACGAGCTCAAGAATCGCCTTAACGTGGCCGCAACGCAGCCGGTATCCCAAGCATTCGTGCGCTATTTGTTGTTCACCTGTACTGCGAACGTGCGCTCAGTCGCAGGCCAGCCGCTAGCTGCTCGATTTGCCAGCCTTGCGAGTACAATTCGCAAGTTTCTGAGCAAATCTGTGAGCGAGCCGAGCTTTCAGCAATGACGCTGCTCGCGAGCGCGCCGGGCGACGAGCTTCGGCCTGCTCCCTGGCTGCCGTATTCGTAGCTAAGCAGCCGATATTCTATGCATACATGTGCGCTAAATTTGTTCACCTGTGCTGCAAACGTGGGCATAAAGGCTCGCTCAATCGCAGGCCAGTCGCTGCTCGATTTTCCAGCCTTGCGTGCGCGATTCGCAAGCTACGGAGCGAATCATTGAGCGAGCCGAGCTTTCGGCAACGACGCCGCCCGCGGTCGCGCCGGGCGACGAACTGTGCGCTGCTCGCTGGCTGCCCTTTTCGTCGCTAAACCTAGCCGATTTCACATAGATGCTGTAGCTGAATGCGCTTCGAAACTGGCCAGCACTTAGGTGCTACCCTCGGCACCGTTTTACTCTGAACCACGCGCCATAGGGAAATAAATATATGCTGGGTTTCCGCGACCCCTTCAGGAGCGGAGCTATAGCAGAGGCCAGGCGAACTCCAGAGCAGCAGCAAAGCGGCTATGGGAGGAAATTTGTATGGCTGTTATCGCTTCTACCAACAACTCGACATTGGCTAATGATACTCTATCCCAGAGCTTTGGTCGTGAACAAACAATACCAGTGCATTTTTCTGACTCCGGCAGCCGGCATCCAGGCTGGCAGGCCGGCCCCGAGAAGCTAGCGCGCCCTTACGATTGTATGGCCGTGGCGCACATCAAAACCGCCACTACATTCTCCTCTTCGCTCAGGTTGTAGCAGCACACTGCTAATAACGAGGAACCAGACCACTTTAAAGGACCGAGCGCGAGGGCGCAGGAGCCTGGGCCAAAGCGCGTGACTGACGTCATTCCCGAGACTTCTCATTTCACGTGAGAATCAAACGAGCAGGCGACCCGCAGGTCACCCTTGTAGGTGTGAGGAACGGTGTCGTGGAGCTGCTGCCTGGTCGCAAGCGACTGCTGGTCGCATGCCCTTTGCTACTTGCAAGTGTGAATGGGCATTCAATGCCCGTTTGAAGTAGCGAGTCCCTTAGTTCACGTAGTTCACGTATACGTATGTATACGTAGTTCACGTATACGTATATAGTAAGTGCTTCCGCGAAAATACAGTTAAACGCAAGTTTGAAGGAATGCATGGCGAGCGCTCTTAGCAAAATGAACAACGCGTCCTCGCTGTAGATTATTCTTTGCGGCATAAGAAAATAATACTACGAGTTGCTTGCTACGATGAGCAATGATATCTATTGTGCAGCCTGTGGAGCCGCATGAACGTTATCATTTGTTTGTTAATTCCTTTGGCGGAGGAGTAAAACAAGCACTGAACACCCTTGGGGTATGCAGGAGTGGAAATGCCATTTTACTCTTTTGTCAAGAGGAGTGAACAGGACCTTTCACTCTTTCTCGTTTGTAGAGAGAGTAGATTGAGACCTGCAGGAGTAGCGGGGCTCTTTTACTCTTAATGCAGGAGTAGCAGTTCTTAGAGTGTAGGCTAAGATACGATACACAGCCTTGTCTCTATAATTCTGTATTATTCGGGGCTGTTTCGTCTTTAGTACTGCTATGCCTAGTTCTCGCACTCTGTAAAACCTCGAATATACGAGTATTATAAGGATGAGAATGTTGATGCCTCTCACTTCCTTAAAAAGCCGCCGCGGTGCCCCAGTGGTTACGGAACTCGGTTGCTGACCCGAAAGAACCGTATTCGATCCCTGCCGCGGCGGCTGCATGCTATACTCCGTTTCATACATCATGTGCAACGCTGTGAAGGCTACGGAAGTAGTCCGCAGAAAAAAATAAAGAGAAATGTATTACTCCGCGCTGTTTTGTGGCCGTGTGGTCTAACGCGTCGCTCCGGGAAGTCGACAGGCAGTGGGGGTGCGTGGGTTCAAATCCGGGTGGTAAAACTTTTTTTTTTTCGCACATATTTTTTTTCATCGCAAGTTGAATTTCGCGTGACTTGAATGAGAAAACTCTTTTTGTTCAGAATCACTTGAATATTATGGCGTGTTCTGAAATGAACTGCAGCCATCTGTTCATTTGATGCATACCGCGTTAATGTGAGCTGTCCGAAATTCGTTGTCAATAAGCTCGCACCGGCTTTTGGTCACCAGTATCGGTTTTCTTCCCGATTTTGCAGCATTGTGACTATACTTTTTTGATGCAAGCGAGAGGTTTGAGCGAAAGATGATGTTCATTCGTCGGGTTTAATTAATTAGCACAGTGCTGAGTGCTCCGCCGTGGCCCGATTAACAAGTGGCCGTCTGTAACTTTCGGGTCAAATTATTTTTACACACACCACCTCGATATGGCCTGTTTTCCCGTGCAGTCAGGTAAAAAGATTTCCAAGCTGTGGGAGCGTCAAGTAAGAATGCAGAAAAAGTTGTACAACGCTAGGTAAAAATATTTCGAAAGAGCAAACAATAAATGAGACAGGACCATAAAAAATGCTGACCCCGCAGTATTTGCGGGAAATGGTTTATTCTGGAAACAGCCAGTGGTGCTTTTTCAAGAGCCACGCTATGATATGGAGCATTGCCCATGACGACAATGCTATTGGCCGGAATGTTTGGCAAAAACCTGCCGGTGAACCACTTCTCAAAGTAGTTGCCATCCATCTCATAGTGGTAGTCCGCGTGGTTTCCCTTTTCTGCTCTGAAGAAGTCAGCAGTGTCTTCCACGAATCCTGTTGCACTACTCCCACCATGTACAAGAATCAAACGGGCCCATTTGCCCGAAGGCGCAGCCAATCCCGTTGTTAAACCTTTCAGGAATGCATCCTGAAATGACTTTACAGTCTTGTCCTGCCGGACGTATTCTTTTGTATACCCTGCGTTGACCCAGGTTTCATCTAGGTAGACGATGCACCTGTAAATGCAAAACAACCGAGTACACGAGTCAATGCTTTTAAGTAAACAAACACGCTGCAGCATGTAAGTAGGCAATGCACTGCAACAAACGCACTGCTGGCCCCTGTCTCACAAACAGCCGCTCAAAGAAACTCGAGAAAAACAATCATCTCAGCTTAATTGCACCCTTGTTGGCTTATATTTCACGCCCAGGCGGCATTTGGTAGCCAGCTTATATTCACTGTATGGTTGCATGGGGTACTTGACTAATTCGGCAACGTTTGAAATCTCTTCACTCGCGGCGACTTCGAACAAAAATTGCCAACGTTCGCAGCAGTAGCGCCAGTAACTCGCACCACCGGAGCAACTGGCAGTGCACAGTGGGTGTCCATTCGTTCCTACGGCGACGACGAGATGGCACTACCTATTGCAGTGCTACATTTTTGGCAGTTTTGCTGTTTTTGCTTGCCGCAGCAATTGGTATTTAGCGATTTAATCTGACCCATGCAGACACGTGCCCCAGCGAAACGTAGCGCAAAACTGGTCGTGAAACATCACCACTACGCAAAAGGTCGGCAACAGCAACGTGGTTAAGACGATTTCTTCTAAACGTGTTATCCTGAAGCAACACTCACTGTTTCGACTACGAGGTCGCAAAGCTAACATCAAGCTCTATGTGAAGCCAGTCTAAACGTGCTGCGTAAGAAAATAAGCAAAGAACGACCCGTACCTGCCCGGTCATCGGAATTCCTCGATCGCCCGCAGGTATCTGCGACGCCCGGCAATGAAGTCACTTCGCTCGATCAGTGCAAGATTCCGTTTTCTTTTATGAAATGTGAATCCGATGTCCTTCATCAACCTCCACAATGTGGTTTTCTTGAAGTTCGGCAGGTCGTCGTCCTCATTGCCAGCCTTTAGCACGCTGCCCAGTGTTGCGACTTCCCTCTTCGCGTACATACTGTGCACTTTCAGACGGATGGCATGGACTGTGAAGCTGTCATTCTTGACTATTCGCGAGCTTGAAATCTTCACGTCGCGAGGTCTTTTCTTCGGAGACGCCACAGGCCCGCACAGACGCTCCGCCTTGATTTTGGCAACGCTACGGGGAGATACTCCGGTGTCCTACGCTCACAGCACTCAGTACTTCCCGAACAGACTTCTCCGGAAAACGGATCCTGGTGCGGCCGAACACATTCGCAATTACTTGCTTGGCGTGCACGAACCTTCGGGAAAATGCGTACAGGAGAGCTGGCCGCGGCCGCTCAGCTGGCCGCCATTTTCTCAAAAGTGAAATGGAGGCGGACAGAAAGAGTAAACACGGCGGCCAGCGGGGCCAGCGAAAACGTGAAATGGAAAAAGACAAACGCAAAATACAAAATCACAGATCTCGATCGATTCGCTCGCAATAACAGCGTTTTTTGTCACGCTGATGACAAATGTATTATCCACGAAGCCTATCGACAATGCATTTATTTCTCGCTCATCACAAGCAACGCACTATTTTCTGTCACGGATGGAGACTGCGCAAAAAAGAGCGCTAGCTTTGACAGCGTTGCACCTGATGTATGAAACGGAGTATAGTGGTCTGCGTAGTGTGCGATGTCAGTGCAGGTTAAAAAACTAGAGGTGGTCGAAATTGTGCGCCGCTCTCCACTATGACGTCCATCATACCCCCAGTCTCTTGGCGACGTTAAGCCCTATAAGACCAAGTTGCTTAATAGAGAGAAACAACAGATTTCGTCAACTGTTTAAATTGGTCCACGGAGTAATAGAGCATAGCAGTCATACTGTAGTTGACAAATACCATTTTCTGTTCTCGCCTCCCAACCCACATTTCGATACCCTTTGTGCGCCACTTAAGTGCCCGTACATCTATTTTCTCTACCGTACCGCGTACTTCAGGCAATCTTTTTGAACAAGTACAAGAATGGCATTGAATATGCACTCTGACCATAGCCCCACATAACGCAGCATTCCCCAGACCTATGCGTCTCTAAATTATAATCAAGAGGGCTTACTCCATTTTCTCCACCACGCGGAAGACGTCAGTGGCGAGCTTCGGTTTTGAGGACAAGTCAGCGCCCTTCTCTTTCAGCTTGAGGCCCAGGAAGAGGGTCCCGGTCACGTTCGGCAGACTCGCAGCGAAGGAGGCGACCTCCTGTGTTTTGTATGGTGGGAGAGATTCAAGGGCACAGTTTGCCGCGATTTTAAATAGAAACGATTCGAGTGTACTGCACATAAATTGTTGCCGAAAGAATTTATCCCACAAAACGAAATATTTTAAGGAGATCACATCAGGGGCAGCACGGCGCACCGAAATTCACGACACAAGGCTTGTGTTGTGCCTCGTATCTTGCCTTTCACTGTGCCTGTAAGTCTGCTCCACTGACCTCAGCAGAGTACAACGTCAGAGAGCTCATCAGCAGCCCGCGTTTAGTGAGACTTCAGCGAGCCTATTTCAATTGTGAGTAGCGCATTGCCTGACGTTGAGTGATTACTTTTCTCTAATTACTTCAACCAGTACGTACCCGAAGGGCCGACGGAAAACGCAACTCAGCAAGGGCGCTGTGTTATTTGCCCATTCTCTGTGGTGTGTTCTCTTTCGTGTCCTCGTTCCTTTGTGCTAGATTTACCTGTCGATGAAGATGATGTTCATCAATTTCTCCAATACAAAAGCTACATGTTCCTGTCCTGAACGTCAATTTTTGAGTTTTGATAACGTCATCAGCTATGTTTATCAGTAAAATGAAGTTGTGCTTCCGTTCTAAACCCTCGGTGTCGCTCCTAGGGATATACTTCTTTGGGAGAAACATCTCGATTTTAGAGGTTTCCCTTGTTGTAGGTCTCCTCCTGAACTGCAGCAGTCTTTTTCACAGCGGCGTAAAACTTGGTTTGTGTAAATCCCTATTTGCTGTCATCTCGTACAAATATTTAAACCTCCATCTCTTTAAAGAGGAATCCCTGAGAATCATTTAAAATCTGTCGTGGGACCAGTCTTTCTCAGCTCTTTAACGTTCCCAACACGCCGATGGTGTTGCGCCTATTTAACGTACAACTGGCGGTTCATTACAAGCATGTATAAAGAAATAATTGAACAATTTTGTCCAACATGACCAACTATATACAGAGTTTTACGTTAGTACGCCGAAAACTAACGGTAGTTTAGAGGGGCTGAGACCCAGAGTTCCTTCTCTTCTTATGATATGGCAGATGCAGGTTTGAGCATTTCCTCTTCTAGATAGTACAGGTTATGCGACTATCTTTGTTCATTTTTGTGCGGTCGCCTTTATAGACATACTTTCAAGTGCTGCATTTGTTGCCGAGTCTGACACTTCCATTTCTTCATTTAAAATGCGCATGACATCTTGGCATTATCACATTCCTGTGCGCATTTGTTTTTCGGTTTTCTTAGAATCAGTTAGCTTCGTGGCTGTGTTCTTTGGTCATCATTTAACGTACTTTTTCAGCTGAGTTTAAGTAGGAAACCTTGCCTTCGGCATTTTGTAATCTATGGTGCCCTTTCTGCGGTACATTTAGTGTTTTTTTGTTTTTTATTTATTTGGGAAGTGCCATCCTTCATATGGCTCGAGAGCCTGTCACGCTACCGTGAGCGTTTTTCTCTCGACCATCCTGCCCGCTGAAAGGTAAATAAATAAATGAAACTGCAACAAATTGTCGTATGCATTTCGTGTTAACAATGTGTGGAAAGTTTATTTATGTTTATTTATTTTTCAGGTTTCTCCTCACGGCCTAATGCATTCTGTACGGCAGTGCTTCAATAAAAGGCCTGAATATCTCGTGGTTATCAAATATTAGCCAAGGTATTGCCAAAATGTCTCATCAGTGTGTGCAAGCAACTGGGGAAGGCGGTGCAAACACCTTGAATTATACGGAATGAAATACTGAACAATGATAAGTCATTACTATATTTTAGAGGAATCGACGCAAGGAGATCGAACTATGCAGAGATAGATGGATATCGTCATTATGCGAACCGAAATAGTAACTAGCTTTGTGAAACAAACCAAAGAAAATTTACGACGAAGAGGGAGATAACTTGGCTAGTTATTTAAAATTACGCATGCCGATGCGCTCAAAGATAAGAAGTATACAAGAAATGGTCTAGTTTCGGACCAGTCAGAGGACATCAAACTATTTGCCAATGCAATGGTCCCACATGAAGGCGGCACATTCAAGTTTACTGTGTAGCAGTGATTTCTACAGTAGTAGCCTTAGCGACACACAGAGGTAGAGAAATTACTGCTCAGATAGGCCAGCATACTGTTATCGCGGCTAAATAATTTTTTGATACGCAGTACCAAGAAACCACACAAGCGCGTCCAGTGCGATCTCTCAAGTCTTCCTCAGAAAGTCTCAAAAGCACATCTCAAGTGCACATTTCAATTGCACAAAGCAGAGCACATTTCAAGTGTCTCTCTAAGCCATAAGTGAGGGCACAGGTGCCGCAGTCTTTCGCTGCAAACATAGGTTAGTCATCGTCTAGTCCAGCTTTTTAATGGTCCTCCGTGATCGTTTGAGCATTTTGCATGATCTTGCAAGAAATCCGCTCCAATCACAGACGCGGACAGAAGCAGCATGGACGAACACACGGCTGGCCATGTGCGCGTTCTTTGTCATCTGTGTGCTCCGTCATGCTGTTTCTTGTTAAATGATATCTTAATGAGCATGAACGAACAGGCTTGCTTAAAAACTGAAAAATATAACATGTATTGTTGCAAAGAAACCCGTTCATTCCACTTCGGCGACCACTGACAGTGCCAGTCCCTTCCACCGTCGCGAACTTTGTTCTGGGCCTGGCGGACTTTAGTTGTCTCACAGTAATGCGTGATTTCCGGCGCTACGCAACGTCATGTAGCACCGTCCGTCCGCAATTGCACCACTTTTTGAGAATTCCGCAATATTGAAGGATTCAAATCTATACAGGCTTTAGGCAATGCATGCCAATTTTTGTTGCGCTAGCACTTAAAATGGTGACGTAATCGAAGATTGAATTTTGCGCTACTTCTCAAAGCAAGAAAGCAGTGCGGGGAAGTTCGGTGTGACGTCACGGAAGGTAAGATTTCGAATTACCGCTGCCGAAAGCCACACCCTGCCGTGTCTCGTTGGATGCTGCGAAAACTACGCTCGGCGAGCATTGGCTCCAGTGGCACTGATGTTTTTTTCCTTCTAAGCAAGACTTTATGCGTTGGAAATGCACCGGTACTTTCGATGACGTCATTATGCGCACCCCACTTGGTGCTGTGCGCTGCAGAGAACCCTGAAGGCAGTCGCGATTTTAATCGGCGAATGCGTCACCATTTCGAATGCCAACCTAAAAACACTTAGGCGTGCCTTTACGTGCAAGTTTCACACATTCGACCCCTTTAATCACGTCGATTTTTAAAACCTATGCAGTTTCTCTTTAAGTACGATCTGTACACCCATTTCCTTGAAGCTATTAGAGTGCTTGCCGTCACCATCACGCAACAGTCTGAATTGGCCTCCAAGATGTAAAAGAAATGCGCATTGCGGACATGTTCGCGTGGTAGGGGCGCATTAATGGGAAGTGAGAGACGAAGTTTGCATTTGGTTTCGTTAGAGCAGGCAATCTCGGTTCGTGATCGAGAAAACGAGGCCCTCATTGTCGAAACTGGAAGGCGAGCAGGAAATGGGAGCTCCAAGAGGACGGGAAGTTGCTTGAGCTTCAGTAAGCCATTCTTGTGGCAGCAATATTTAGGCAGCAAAAACGCGACGGCTTGCAATGGAAAACAGCAAGTGTCACAGAGGGGGCATATCAGCGCGTCCTGCTGCCGCCCTAAGTAAAGCGTCGCGCCGCAGGCCTCAGATTTCCAGCGTAATTTACGTTCGCCTCATGACCCTCACAGTGGCACAACCGTCGAGCGTAACAGTTCTTTTTGTAGGAAAAGCTACACTACGCGGGTCAGAGCCGAGTTTCGCGCATGCGGGAGCCGCCAGTTCTGCGCATGTGCGAAAACCAAGCGACGTCACGAGAGGCGCAGGTGTGTCACCTCCGCGCCGCCGCCGACGCCGACTCCGCCGCCTGCGCCGCGCGCTACTTTTTTTACCCTCACACGCAGGCTGCGGGCGCGCTCCTACTCTCGACACCAGTCGCCATCTGTCGGCGCGCGCGGCCCGAAGGACTGCGGGTCGCGCCGGCGCCGCGCGTAGAACGCATGTTTACGTGTTCGCTTCTGCCGTTGCTGTGCTCCATCAGCTAACCTATGAGGGTGTGTGCTGTGCGTCACTACTCACATTTGCCCTCTTCCAGACAGTGCTCCGGTTATCTTGTGCGCAGTTACTCGTTAACGTGACATCCGAGGGTAGTCGACCAGGTAGTGTACGGACTGGAAACCGGCACTTCGAAGCAGATTTCTGCGCTGTCGTGTCGTTTGTTGTCGCCTTTTACGTGCGATATCATCTATGATAATATTATGCATTAGAATGTAGATCTATTGACTTAACTCAGTGGAGTAGTAACTGGATAGGCGAGCTGCAGACTGAAGGTTGTCCCGACGGAGCGCGTGTTTTCGATCACCAGTACGTGTTCAGCATCCTTGCGCTGAGCTTGCTCTTGTTCCCATTCAGAACATTTCATGCACAGGATTGTAAGCACGACCGCTACCGATTTCAGCTGCTTTTTCCGCACACATGTCAGAGGTATCTGGGGGTAAAGGTTTATCTATAGTATCTTTCTGCTGTTGGTATCTACCTTAGCTTGGTTTGGTTTATTAAGGTTTTACGTTCCAAAGCGACTCAGGCTATGAGGGACGCCGTAGTGAAGGGCTCCGGAAATTTCGACCACCTGGGGTTCTTTAACGTGCACTGACATCGCACAGTACACGCGCCTCTAGAATTTCGCCTCCGAAATTCGGCCGCCGCGGCCGGGATCGAACCCGCGTATTTTGGGCCAGAGCCGAGAGCCGTAACCACTGAGCCACCGCAGCGGTGCGGTATCTACATTATTCATAGGAAAATATGCGCGATTTCATTACATTTTCCACACTTAGCCAAACGCCTACGCAACGCTCTCACACGCGGCGAGAGCTCCTGAATAACATAACGCGACTTCGGACCTCAGAATTAGTGAAAGCTGGATTAGCTGCTCATATCTATTCAAGCTTTTATAAATTAAGCGAAAGTACGTTTTTATGCACCAGGTTGCATAAACCATGACAAAATTTGTTTTCTGTTGGCGCTGCGACTCAGTTGAGCTCACAGCGGTAATTTGTTGATAAACAGGCGCGGCGACAAGAAATCCGTTTGTGGAAGGGGGGGGGGGGGGGGGCTTTATGGCTGGCAGGAAGGAATAAGAGTGCATGGGAATTGGAACTGCATACTAGCCGCACACCTAATTCTTGATATTGAATAAAAAGTTTCTTTGCGGTGGAGCACCAAGACGGAATTCGATATAAGCACGAGCGCGTTCTAAGCGCCGGCACAATTAACCTGAGCCGCCGCGGTGGCTCAGCGGTTATGGTGCTCGGCTGCTGACCCGAAAGACGCGGGTTCGATCCCGGCCGCGGCGGCTGGAATTTCTTTGGAGGAGAAATTCTAGAGGCCCGTGTACTGTGCGATGTCAGTGCACGTTAAAGAGCCCCAGGTGGTCGAAATTTCCGGAGCCCTTCACTACGGCGTCTCTCATAGCCTCAGTCGGTTTGGGACGTTAAACCCCATAAACCAAAAAAAAAAACCAAACCAATTAACCTGAATGTCAAACTAAATGTCATTAAAACGCGTCAATGTTATCGCTTTGATAACGTAAATACTTCCTGCAACACAGCCACGCAGCGGAAGTATGCTCGACAATGTTTTTTTAGCGCCCGAAGCGCGGCTATATGCAGGCGCGGCCGCGGAACTGCCGCAGCCCCGCAGTCCGCAGTCGGTGCAAAATGGCCGCGCCCAGGAGAGGCTCAAAAATCTGGTCTATATAATAAGCTTGACGGAGAACTGGCGGGTACATTCGTACCTTTTTGCTACGTTTATCCAGGCTTAACTTTAGCTAAGCCACAACCAATTTTTTTTTTGTCAGCAGCGCGCTGCCAAGCATCCGACGGACTTGACCGTCAGAGAGAAGTCCAATTATCTCAGCGGCTTTTTGCGCGGTGTCCTTCGCCACTAACCTGGAACCACGCGACCAGCTTCGGTTCGTGCGTGAATTCCTCGACCTTGCGCACCAGACCCATGACGCCGACTGCGGATAGTCCCGCCTCCGCGAAAACCTTCTGCGCGGGCTTCAGGAATGCGGAGGCCAGGCTGGACGCGTTCTCCTTGGTCTGCAGTTTCATGCTGAGCAAGTGAGGCGAGAGGCTCAGCCCGAACTGGGTGTGCTGGTCGTCCTTGTGCTGGCCGGCTGCCTGCGGAGCGATGGAGCGGGTCCGGATGAAATAGAACGTTTCCAGCAAATAGCGAGAGGCAAGGCAAATACAAGGGGCAGAGTTGGGTGCATGCATCGAGCTCTCGGAAGGAAATGAAGGGCTCGTTATGACATACACATGAAAGAAACCAACAGCCACCGAAGCCAAGGAGCATAGGAAAGTGTTTTTTTTTTAAATTCGAGCTGTTGCTCAATGGGAGAATTATAGTGTATTTATTATATCGCTTAAAACTTGTTTGTTGGAAAGCTTAAAAACAGCCACATACGGCCGGCGCATTCCAAACCCGCGACTTCCGAATTTGCAGTCTGGTCCTAAAATCGGAGGTCGTGGGTTCAATTCGGCAGCCATCAACGTAGCTCTGTTTGTAGAGAACCGGATGCGAAATTTCGAGGTCGTGGGTTCGGGCTCCACTGGCGGCTCCACTACCGCGCCGATAACCTTGGCTCGAAGGGGCTAGTAAAGCTTTAAAAACTTTAAAAGCACGAAGCGTTTCTTGACGTTCGCAGATAGCCACGCGGGAGTCGTGCTCTGGAACCAGTGCTTCCGCTCTGTATTGTAGACGGCTGATTGAATCTGATGATTCTAGTGATCATGAACGTCGACAGGGCGCGTTGGCGAAGGATGGAGAGAGGAAACTTGCTAAGATTGAAGCAGAAACCGGAGAAGAACGAGAGGCCGGTCTTCCGCTGTGTAAAGTAGGTCCAGCCGGGTTGGACCCCAGCCAAATTCTGTTTCCTCCGATGTAACAGCAAAACACATGACGACAACGTTTTGCCGCTTTGTCCTCGATACGACATTTTTTTATTATGTAAAAGACATCGACGTTTTGTATAGGAGCGAGGGCCCCAGGTCAAGTATAGTGTTGAAGGCTGTTTGGTAGAGCTCCTTACATTTCTTTGATGTTAAATGATGATGATCTGAGGTGATTTGATTTCATTTACCACATTGTTAAATTAAAAAGAAAGAAACCCAGCGTACAGCTCGATCTCTAGACCCCAAGAGACTATGGTTGTTATTAGGCTGGGATTGGGATCGTGTGAGTGGTGCAGAGTGCTACCAGCGGCGTGTAGAATATGGAGGGCGACTTGAAGAAGGTACCAGCTGCCCTCCTTGGCTAGTTCCGAGAGCAGCACACCGGAGCCTTCGAGCTCGGCATGCCGGGAAAGCCAACTTCGGGGGCCCCTACCTTAAGGAATGTCTGGTACGACACATTGCCGGTGGCTGAAGACAGGCTCCCGTTGCCGGCGACCACGTGCGTGTACAGGATGAAGTCGCACAGCTCCTGCTTGATAGGCAGCATGGCTTCGGTGTGGCCGCCGCGGCCGATTGTGCACACCAGGTACCCGTAGCCGGTGGACGGTGTTCTTGTGGCTGCGCGGGAAAAGCATTGCAGAAAAATGATTGGCGGTATAGCGTTGCTAAGCGCGTAATATTTCCTGGAAGCAAGGGTTTTTTGCAGCTGGACACCACCGCTATGTAACTCAAAGCGCTACTGAGGTGTCCACTGACCTGGGGGAGCCTGTTAAGCACCTTTCCTTTCCACAAAGTCAACAGTTCGGTTGAGGTGCAACGCAAAAGGCGCCCGTGTGCTGTGCGATATCAGCGCACGTTGAAGATCCCTATGTGGTCGAAATTATTCCGCAGACCTCCACTACGGCACCTCTTTCTGTCTTTCTCATTTAACTCCCTCCTTTACCCCTTCCCTCACGGCGCGGTTCGGGTGTCCAGCGAGATGTGAGACAGTTACTATGCCATTTCTATTTCTCAAAACCAATTTTTAATTTATTTCGAAACATAGGGGTGGTTTTGAGAACAGGAGATGCGCATAAGTGTTCTCGCCGCCGATGATGTTGAAGGCGACACTTTTTAGTGCACTGCGCGAGAGTGTGCTGCGCTTTAACACCAGGCGTCTCCGGCTGCGACTTCATTTGACACCGCATTCTGTACGATATCTCACAGCACTGACACGTGTTGATGCTTAGGCATACCCTTTCCGATTGGACTGCGCAGCCTCTGGAAAACGCGCATGATGGGCCGACATCTGAATCTGTTGTTTCTTCAAAAGACCACTTCAGCAGAATGAGTGTTCAATAAAGGACTTTTATGCCAAGACCGAGTTTGAATCGCAGTGGCAACCGTTCCTGGTGCTGTGCTCGTTATTGCCCTTTTGCTAGTGCATTGTTGCTTATGTGTATCATATTATGATGCACTAGGGATGTGTCCTGTGTGGAGTCTTTTCTCGTGCTTGGTTTTATCATCATCATCATCAGCCTGACTACTCCCACTGCAGGGCAAATGCCTCTCCCATACCTTTACAATTAACCCTGTCCTTATTTAAAGACCATCTCTGACACCTGTTGACCTTAGAGGTTTCCTACGTCAGTACTGCGTGAAATAGAAGCAGATTCGGATAGTTTTCGATAAATTGAAGGCCTCCTTTTCGCATCAGGTGAAGCCTTTAATATTAGTCTTAGTCGTCATACCCGAATTTAGTAAGCAATATTGCAATCTAGTGTGAAAAGCGCCAAAAAAGGTTGCCGCTTCAGGTTTACGGGAATTAAAGCAGAAAGTGTATTCAGCAAGCCTAGAACTCAGACTGAGTTGTTTCTTATGTAGTTTACATTAGACGACCAGCGTATATTTTCACGAAACTTTACTGTACTTAAATTAATTAAATTTGTTTCTGAGGGAAGGAAATGGCACAGTATCTGTCTCACATATCTCGGTGGACCCCTAAGCCGCGTCATTGCAGAGAATAAAACATGTCAGCAAAATTCGGTGTCTGTACCCCTTTAAGAACACTGTCTTTAGGCGAAATTCTTGGCCATGGGAAAGAGAACGCAGTGCGTCCACTAAGATCTACATGAACACACAATAAGTTTTTATATCAATTAACTCATAATGCATTCAACATGGATCCTGCTACTTACATTAGTTTTAACCGTTCTAGAGGCACACGTCACAAGCATGATTTTACGATTAATGAATACTTCTGTGCTAACAACACATATTATTTTTCTTTCTTTCCCCGAGCAGTAAGGGAATGGAACGCCCTAGATAAATCTATAACTGCGCAGCATTCCTTAGAAAAATTCATGGAGCTTGCAGTCTCATCAGTTTTGTCATCAAGCCAGAATTGATGACCATCCATAGTCTGTATTGGTTTTTGGTTGCTTTTTTTTTTTGCTCACTCGATTATGTACCAAATGTATGATTGTATTAATGAATACTTTGATACGTGTTTGAACACATGTTTTGAAGGCCAGAGTCGGCTTTCTTCCATTTTCTGTTTTCATTTGATGTGATTCCGCATATGAATGCTGATTTCTTGTCTTTTAAACCTGATTGCTGGCTTTTGTTTTATTGTGTTGTTAACTTGCATCTTGTTATTTATAAATCCACTCCTGTAACAGTCCCAAGAAGGGACTAACAGTATGTTCAAATAAATAAATAAATAAATACCCAAGGGTGCACAGCAACTCCCATAGCATGCGACTGCTCGTATTTTTTTTTTCACGCGTGCGAAACAGTGCATGATGGGAGCCTTAGCATATAATCCACTCTGTGTGCTTCGGTCACTGAATGCATTGAGTGTGGAAAGCATCGCCGTGGGCGCCCACCGGTTGTACGTACTTGTACTCGTCGTGGTTGTGGGGGTGGGCTTCGTTTTCTTCGGCGTGGTGAGAAGGATGTAAATCGGATTTTCTGAGCCATCCCCGCCGTCATCTTTCCGCTCCGCCGGTGCTGCAACACGCAAAGCGCGCGTCACGAGACTATCAAGTGACGAGCCACGCCGAAGATATTATATGATGTGCGTGCTTTAGCATTTCCCTTCAATATCACTTTTCTGAGTGAGCCTGAGCTCGGCAAGCATGCTGTTAAGACGTGCTGCCAGAACAGAAGCTACCGCTTTCTCGTACAGCTTGCATGAGTTCACATCGGGGAGGCGAAATATCACGGTCGTTCTGAAAAAAAAAAAACCATGAATGCTTGAATGCATTTGAAGGTAACCACCCAAATTCAGCAAACCCGGCACCTGTCCAAACTACTACTTACTGCGCGGAAGTGGATTACAATTACAAACTAAGAACCGCAGCTTTTTGGGAAGGCACGAGTGTATGCTGAAATTCACACGACAGCGCATCCACATGCCTGGATGCCCAACTGCTGGCCATTATAAAATCCATACCGCTTTCCTTGCACCCGACTTCGGACTTGCTGCTTCACATGGCTAGCGAGGCAGCCGGTAGAACTATATAAAAAAAAAACATCCTTCTGCACAACACAGAGCCTTCAAACTGCTCTTGGAAAATCACCGGCGCTTCGGTGTCACCATTCGGTGAAGTTTGGAGCGCTTATAGAGTTTCATAGAACAAAATGGCGCAAGTTCTAACCTGCCGAATTCTAGCAGCTCCGTCCATATACCACGCGGCGCCGACAAATACGACTTTCACGCATGCTGATTCACCGTGGAGATCAGTGTATGACCATATGCAGTGCTCGTTCTGCTAGAAACAATATTTCGGAGAAGCCGGGGAAACAATGAGTGCCAGATTAAACGGGCACCGGGCTGACACAACACGGAATGAACACAAGGCAGTGTCGCCCAATTTTAATCAACGCCATCAAAAATTCGACGAACTCAAATTGTTCATTCTTCAGTGAGGCTTCAAATCGACTAGGGACAGAAAATACAGAGAAGCATTCCTAATCCACAAATTTAAAACACTGCAACCAACAGGGATTAACATGTCCAGAGGAAACCTGGAATCTCTCAGGTACATTCCAGGGTTAGCATAATTTTAAATTAACAAGTGTCTTGCACGCGGTCAGACCATTTCCTAGAACCTCGCATAAGTATATTATCGCTCTTTGCACCCTTCCCACGTCATATCTTCCACCCCATTTCCGGCCTTCTCACCCTCTCCCTTTCTTGACCCCTTTTTTTTTCTCTCCTAATCCCCTGCTATCAGTTTAACCATGACATTCCTGTTACCCCCTCCACCCCACCTTTTAACTTTCTCTGAACTCAAGCCATCCCCCCCCCCCCCCCCCCCTGCCTTGTCCTTCCTTGGAAATGTCCCTCCTTCCAGTGCCAGCCTATTTTGTTTGCCTTGTTCTCATTCCCCTATACCACGCTGACTAATCCTCTTATCTGAGTTTTACAGGTCCACCCAGCGCCTCCCCCCCGTCGCAGCCCTTTCAAAGCCTTTGTTCATTACACACCCCCCGGATATAAGTTTTTCCACTATTGCAGCTTAACGAATGAAGATTCACCTCCCTCCCCTTCCTGACACGCATCCCCTCTCACACCATTTTCTTTCCCCTCCCCCGGGGCCTTCCTCCTCGGAGCGAAGGCCCTATTTAATCCCTGCCAATGAGGAACGATTTGCCCAGATGAAGACAAGTCCCCTTGTCGAAACGTAGGCTCAAGCAACCGGAGGTTTTCTCCTCCCTTGTTCATTTTGTGATCATCTTCATAGTTGTTCTAATCAACAGCCGCACCCCACCCCTGCCTTCCGAGCCAGGAGGGATGACGAAACGTTGAAGCTCTCTCCTCAGCGTACACCACATGCAGTCTATCAAGGGCAGCACCAGCCACCCACTCTGGAAATACTGAAAGGGCGGGGGGGGGGGGGGGGGGGGGGGGCACGTTAATGCCACTCATGCAGTCTCAGACTTTCCGCGCATTCAGATTATTCTTATGTCGTTTGTGAAAGTACGGAATTTCAGTTGGTCACAAGTTCCCAGGCAACAGTGTGTCTTAGAGCCTTGATGTGAGGCATTTAGCCTATCCCGTGTGCTCATATTCTGCGAAGGGCGAGAAGTCTCAACGTCACACCAGAAGAGATTTGTAGCTGCGTTCGCACCATACTTTCTCTAATATACTGTTCAAAAGAATACCCTCTGGCCTGGACGCCACTGAACAACGTTGTACAGACAATCGTGGACGCATAATAAATTTGCAAGAAAAGGGCCGTTCTCAGAAGGATCACGCTGCGTGCTAGCTTGCTTGTCTTCTCGGCCTCAGGTAAGGCAATGTGCTTGCGCAACAAGGCAAAACAAATGTTTGTCCAGATATGTAGCGAAGAACGGCGCAAGATTAGATTTGCTTGCTTGGTCGCCCTTGTCCCTCAGGCTGTTCGACGTTTAACATAGCGTCGGTTGGCCGCTTGAGTGAAGTGCTACAGTAGTCAGCAGTTGCAACGGTATAGCTCAGTTGGTCATCTAGAGTATACAAGGAGCAGGGTTAAAAGATAAGATGTTTATACATGACACCTAATGCGCTCCCCCACAAAAAAGGAAGACATTTTGAGTGCCAAAAAAAAAAAAAACCCTCCTCACTGAGAGTCGAGTTGACGCTTGGTTCCCTTGCCTGGTTCTTTGGTCGCATGTTCTGGACCTGATATCATAGATTGAAAATTGGGCCGACGCTGAGGCAGCAATCCAATATCGAGAGTTAACACATCGAACACAGGTAACCGTTTCGAATTCCTGACTTTTGCTAGGCTCTAACGTAACTCATAAATTTATGCTACAAAAAACGATGAAACGTATGACACCACCCCGAACACTCTGCGACAAACGGTTGAGCCGCAATGCCCATATGAAGATTCGTAAAGATGGGGAATTGGGCGTACGTAGGTCGACGGTTCTAATCCCTGCCGCAAGCTAGGTTCTAACTTAACTAGTAAGTTTATGCTACACGGATTTGGCGCTGAATCGTATGACACCGTCAGGAACATTGTGTGGCAAACGGTTTGCCCACAAAGTTTACACGAATGTCGGTGCTAAGTGGCCAGACTTTGACGGCTGCCAAACAGGAATAAATATACCGGATCGACATCGTTCAGTCTCGAGCTGGGTGCTTCGGCATCACTCTGCCACCTGCTATTATCTTATTCCATTTTGTAACCACCTCGGTTACCATGGCAACCACTGGGCTAAAATGTCGCTGCTCTGAAGGCTGCCATCTTGGACTCTATCCGCGGAGACAGCGTAGCTCGGAGGCTCGAAACGTGACCAATAGAGCTAACGCTCTAAAATGCTTGGAACCTGCACGCATAGCTACACTACCAAGCAGGCCCGTTCTGGTGCGTCCGGACTCACCAGGCTTGAGGACAGCGAACGTCCCCAAGAGGAGCAGCAGCAGCAGGAGCAGCACCAGGGCGATGAGCGCGTACTGCCGGGACCTTCCTTCGTCCTGGCCGCTGCGAAAGAAACGAGGCGTCATCTGTCCTGCGCCAACAGCTGCGCGGCACGGGTGCGTAGAGATCTTGTACCAGGGACGGTACATAAGTGGCCTATGGACTGCTCGACCCCGATTCATACAATTTATCGCGAAAGACCCCCGACATTTACTCACACACCTCAGCAATATTAACTCACTAATCGGCGCCGGCACTTCCTGGGCGCACGCGATATACAGCAGCAAGTCTCAGTTGGATGTGGTCGCGAAGCAGATATCTGCTGGCGAGCGTTGCCACTGGCGAGAAGCAATGTGACTCGCGACCCAGGTTCGATCCCGACCGAGGCGGCCGCTTTTCGACGGACGCGAAACGCAAAAGGCGCCCGTGTGCTGTGCGATGTCAGTGAACGTTAAAGATCCCCAGGTGGTCGAAATTATTCCGGAGCACACCACACTTGTAATTGAAATTTGCTAACTGAGGACTGTGTTTGCATCGGCATGCAGACAGCGTCTTGAGCATGTTTTTTTTTTGCAATTGTTGGTAGGACGCAGAAGCGCTCCTCTTTTTATGTTGTTGGTTGTTCGTTGTTGGTAGGGTCCCTTTTTTATATGTTGTTCACGGCAGGGCTCCTTGTGCTTTTGCGCGCTTTTGTATGTTGTGTGTACAGCAAGTGTCCACCCAACATTCTTCGTGAAGAGGTGTTAAGCTAGAAGTCTACGGCGCCAGTAGCTCCTTTCCCATATTTCGCCGGTAACTGCCGTGTCCGTAGAAATGCTGGAAGGGCTAGGAATTGTATCGATCGCTTCATGCAGAGACGCGACACATCAGTAGCTAGGCCAGAAAAGACGCCCGGTCCTTTATTGCGCATAGATTTATAGCTGCGGCTGCAGCGAGGGAAAGGGAAAGGAAGAAGGGGCGTTGACATGTTATCAGGCCGCTTGCTTGATAGCCACATCTGATACATCTTCTTTCCTCTGTGAGAAGATCAGTTTTGACAATGCTCTAAGAAATTTGCCGAAACTTATGATCATAAGTCAGCCGTTTAGGTTCCATGCGGGGCCGGGTTGTCCTGCGTGGAATGGCTGGCATGGTTGATCCAGCAGCTGCACCTGATGCTGTGAGCTGCGTGCTTGTGGCAAGTCCATCACGTGGCAAGTCCATGCTTGATCCACCAGCTGCACCTGATGCTGTGAGCCGAGTGCTTGTGGCAAGTCCATCACGTGGCTCACCCTGGCCATCGGCGGTACCAGGACTTGAAGTTCTTCTAGCCTCGGAGCGGATGTCCGCGTCGTCGTCGCTGTCATCGATGACGTTGTAGTGCTCTTGGGTTCGCAGCAGATGTTACCTATTACGCCTTAGAAGACGGTCGTTGTCCATTCTCACGATGTGGGATCGTGGAGCCACCTTCTGGAGAACCATCGCTTTGCGCGACCATTGGCGGTCGTCACGAACCCGCACCGTGTCTCCTTGCTGCAGTGGAGGCAGTAGTTTGCCCTTGGACGACTGGCGGTGCTTGACTACCGGGCGCTCCTGTTCGACGCTACATTCAGGCAGAGTAGTGCGCAGCCGACGACCCTGCAACAATTCTCCCGGTGATTGTCCGTCCTCTAATGGGGACGCGCGATATGATAAAAGACCCATCCAGAAGTCGTCACGAGACTGTGCAGTTTTCTTCATAATGCGCTTCACTATTTGTACTCCTTTCGCGGCCAAACCATTCAACCGCGGAAATTCAGGGCTCGAAGTAATATGGACAAAGTCATAGCGCCGTGCAAACTCCGCGAACTCTTGGGAAGCAAACTGAGGTCCGTTGTCGGTACACACTTGGGCAGGAATTCCGTACCGCGCAAAAATAGACGCAACCTTTGTAACGACTTCGCGCGCAGTGGTGACGGCGAGTTTCTCAACGTCTGGAAAGTTTGAATGCGCATCAAACGCCACTACGTACATGTCACCAGCGAAATGAAAAAGGTCGATTCCCACCCGGTGCCATGGCACCTTGGGTGTTGGCCACAAAATAAAAGGCTCAGAAGCTTGCTTGTAGGCGTACTTTTGGCATGCGCTGCATTTGCGAACGAGCGTTTCAATGGCACTGCCCATTCCTGCATGTTAACGGCATCGACAACTGATGGAATGAGGCCAAATTGCAGGCACGTGTTGAAGCCAAGGATTGCTTGTCGGCCTTTTTTCACGATAAAAAAATTCGTCTCGTGCTTCGCTTTGTTCAGGAGCAGTGATGCTGTGGCGACACCCACGTGCTTGATAACGCTGCCATTGTAGGCAGTAAGAACCAAGGTTTCCCTGGGAGCCCGTGTCAACTTTGAAACTGATGACGCATCCGGAAATCTGGCCTTGCATTGTCCAATCTAGCCCTGCTTGCCTGTTGACACCACATATGCTGACGTCCAAAACTTGGAAGTTTTCATCGCTTTCCACCTCTTCCTGTACTTGGTTGACTTGGCGACTTCTGCAGCACAACGAGAAATGATTCATTCTTTTGCAAGTGTAGCAGAGCTTCCCGTAAGCTGGACACTGTCGCGGCGCGTGCGCCTGGTTGTACTGCTTGCATCGAATCCGCCTTTCTTTACCAGGCTGGTTTCTTACGGCGTAGTCAACGTGGACGTCGCCTTTGGACCAGGTAGCATTTTGCTGCGCGGCAGTCTCCGCTGCCTTACACATCTCTTCTGCTTTCTGCAATGTGAGACTCTTATCTCGTAGCATTTTTTCTCTGAGCGGGGTACTATTCGTGCCGAAAACAATCTGGTCTCGTACCATGGATTCTTCAAGGCCACCAAAATTGCAGAGCTTAGCTTGCGTTCTGAGGTCTCGTGCAAAGGGCTCAAATGGCTCGGACTCACCTTGTAGCCGCATACGAAATACATGCCTCTCGTAGACTTCGTTTTCTTTTCCGTCGAAGTAAGTGTCAAATTTCTTGAGCAGCGTGTCGTAATCATCTTTGGACTCATCTTTCGCGTAGCTGAAGTTGTTGTAGATGTCCAGTGCCTCGTCGCCGGCAGCGCTTAAAAGGATCGCTGCTTTGACTGCTGCTGACTTTGGGGTGGCGGTCGACGTCGCTGTCAGGAACAGTTGCAGCTTCTGCTTGAATATTAGCCAGTTTCTTCTGACCTTCCCAGTCAACTGAAGTGGTCCCGGCGGTTTCACGATGTCCATTGCTTCGGCTGCTTGAATAATCCAGCTGGGCACACCGGGCCACTTCTGACACCATGTATCGATCGCTTCATGCAGAGACGCGACACATCAGTAGCTAGGCCAGAAAAGACGCCCGGTCCTTTATTGCGCATAGATTTATAGCTGCGGCTGCAGCGAGGGAAAGGGAAAGGAAGAAAGGGCGTTGACATGTTATCAGGCCGCTTGCTTGATAGCCACATCTGATACAGGAATGATGACAGCGCGTCGCGCGCTTCGGACGCTGTCCAAGTCCAAGGGAAACGGGGAGCAAGACCGCGAACAGCCTTGTCAGGGCTGCAAAGGGTCGCCACCCGTTTCCCATCGAAAAGAGATGAGCTCTCAAGGGGGGGGTTGGGGTCAGTAAGGTCGGCGACTTCTGAAACCACCCGACTGTCGAGCTAAGCAGTGGAGTTCGGCGTTGCTGGCGCCTCGTGAGAGTGCATATTCCAGAAAAAGTGCGCGGTCCGCCGAGTCGGGCTCTGGCGAGCACTGAGCTCCGCCCACTTGCATGTACAGTGTCATTGCAGCGGTATTGGTCGAAATTGGGCGAGAGCAGATTTATTAAAGCCCCGCCCAATTATCGAAGGTATTAAAACCCGCTGCAAACAAAGAACGGATCGGGAGCGCGCCGAGTCCCAGTCTCGGCCGCTTTTCTACGGCCCTTTTTTAAAAGAGCCTTTTTCTCTTAGTACTTGCATGTTTGTCCAGTCTTTAATAAACCAGTTTTAGTTTGTTAAGTAGTTTGGAGTTGCTGCCCCAACCGGCAATGTCTCGTCGGACGAGTGGACGAGGACGCAAAGTGTCCTTCGTACTGCTAACCGCATACGATCATCGACCAACGTGCCATCGTCATTTGTCGCTCGCGACCAGCATGCGATCAGACCAACCGGCGATACCGACGTTTTACGAGAAAAACCTAACTGGTGCCGTGACCAGGATCAGTGTTTCAAGTTAACTCTTACTCTGAGGCTTCTGTAGTCCAGAAGCTATGCTATGAGGTACGCTGCCAGATTCGGATGGCTTTCATAGTTTTGATTCAGCGGCTTTGATTTCTTCCCGCGCGGTGCAGCTTACAAATGCAGTCGCGGTATCCTCGTACTTTCATTTCTCAGAACCCTTAGATATGTGGCAAGTACATCAGATTTCTGTGTTTATGCATTTTTTCTACTGACTAACCTATGTCTTCCAGAAAATACTATCTGGTCACAGTGTCTGATTGGATGATGACGGCTCATAATTTTTTTATTTATCGAGTGACTCGCTAAGTAATTCATTCACATGTATATGTATCAACTGAATGATCACTGAACTTCGCGATAAGAGATTAGATTCCATATTTATTTGGCCACCAATCCCTCCCTTGACAAGGCGATATAAGGATATACTGTCTGCTTATCTACACAGGGGTCCAGAAAAAGTCGGCCTAGGTTGAACACTGCAAACCTTGAGGGCTCAGAGTGGTCTGAGAAATACTTAATGCAAACGAGAAAGTCCTTCGCAGAACTGGCTACTTACGCTCGTGGTCCTAAGGACAGAAAAGAATACACAAGGAGGAAAGCGATTAACTGGGGCACTGCGGATTGGTTATTCATGACAGTTTAGACTTCACACGCCAGATAAGTGTAGGTGCTCTTATTTGTTCTTGATGCCCGCATCGATATAGATTTTGTGAAATCTCCTCACTGTGTACGAATGCATGATAAAATTGTTCCGGCGGCAGTTTAGACCGTTGCATGTAATCAATGAGCAAATCTATTTCTGTCATGTGAAAACGTCTTATGTTGACTTTACGTTCTGTTTTCTGAAGCGAAAAGCTTCACTAGGCTCATCACCGCGGTTCGCGTGAGCCGGAGGCCAGGTTTGCCACTTCTGCGCATGCGCGAAACCAAGCGACGTCACGCGGCCACCTGCGTTGGGCGCAGGTGGCCGCCGACTACGTAATAAAAAAAAGAATAAAAATAAGCACAGAAACGAGAATAAAAAAAGAAATGAAAGGAATAAATGTCAGATATAAAAAAATAAAATTGGAGGCTTATCAAGGTTAAGCCCAGTGGATGCGAAGCATGTCCTTAGCGTTTGGAGGCATCTTGACCGCATACACGCCCGGCACAAAGACGCTGGCGCGGTTGCGGGCACAGAGACTGACGCGACGGCGGGCGCGCGCCGCCTCATCCCTGGCGTGACGTCACATATCACGTGATGCGGCGATGGTGGCGCCGCCGCCGCGTCGTCCGCGATGGCGCGAACCGAAGCGTGGAGGCCTCCGCCGGGCGACGTCCGACGGCGCGATATGAGGCCCCATCTGCAGCCGGTGTGACGTCATAACGTGACGTCAAATCATGTGATCTCACTTAAGGTCAATGGTGGCCACCGACGGCGCGATATGAGGCCCCATCTGCAGCCGGTGTGACGTCATCACGTGGCGTCATGTCACGTGACCTACTTGAAGGTCACTTGAAGGGCAAAGGTGGCCACCGCCGGGCGTCGCGCGAAGGTTGTTGTTGTTGTTGTTACTGAAAGGAGGATGAAGAGGAAATTGCACGGGCCTGCTACTGGCTCGAGCCAAGCCACCACCGCTGCCGCGTGCAGATAGAGGAGAGTTAAAAGATCAGAGGAAAGAGAAAAAGGAAAGAAAAGACGCGCGTCGCAGCAACAACTGCGTCCGCCGGAGCGGACGCTGCTCAAAAAGAAGCGGCCGAAACCGCGCTCGCCGAAGCGAGAACATAGATACTCCACCCAACTCGCGCGAAGGTCCGAAGCCTACGTTAATATGCTTCGCATAAAATAAAAGGCAAACAGTGCGCCAGGAAACTCATGCCTCGGTAGGCACCCGAACCGCGCCGTAAGGGCCTTAAGGAAAATGAAATGAAATGAAAATTGGTTTTAAGGAAAGGAAATGCCTGTCTTTCATGCCTTGGAGTACACCCGAAAGGAATGGACACCACAGTACATGTCTCTAAAGCAGCCTTCTAAGACAGCACCGTATTCACTACACGCACGTCTCCTCCGCCTCCGCAGAGACAGTGTGTGGACGGCCGAACGCCGCCACCGTTATCGTGGTGCTCCCAGTGCATTGTGCGCGAACTGCGACACCCATGACGTCAAACCAAGCGTAACTGAACCTTTTCGCTGGTATATCCAGGCTTAACCACAGCTAAGCCACTGCCAATTTTTTCTCATGGAGGGTGTAGAAAAATCGAATGCGACCTATTTGGCCACTATTTAAACTTTTCTTACTTAAGAAGAAAGCGTCAGTGAAAATTATGACAAATTAAAGAGAGGAAATGCGTGCGTTTTTTATGTCAACATGTTCGCGAAGGCTTCTTGTGTGCAGTAGAGCTATTTGTCTTTTTAATCGCCAGCATGCGGCGATTGCATGAGTACATTAAAAAGTCGTCAGCTTTATTGCACTTCTCGGCGTCTCAAGATTCATGGACAATAAAGAGAATCTTTCTATTTCATTCATACAGAAATCCCGAAACGATCACTGATAGCAATCACAGAAAAAGTGAACTGAGAAAATCAACTTTAGCGTTTATTTCCTCATTTGCCTCGTTGGTCTCCTCTTTGGCTTCGCTTTTAGTCAGAGAAATGAGACATATGACCTAAAGCCTAACTACTTTGTAGTGACACAAACTTCTAACTCCAGATGGGATTCGTACATTAACAACATCAACAACATCACATCTACTCCACGAATGGAACTTTTCTTCTGTAACAGACGCTTTAAACTAGTACCGTCTGAAACAAAATTGCTTGTATATAAAACAATTGTAAGACTCATTGTAGAGTACGCAAACAATGTTTGGTGTCTCTTTACTAATAAGATCATTAAAAAACTTGAAGGGGTGCAGAGAAAGACCCTAAGATGTTTATGTAAGAAACACTCCATTACATATTACCAACAAAATTACTAAAATGCGCAGTTCTCCTGACCCTGAAGAAAAGAGCAAAATATGCACGATTTGAATTTAATTATGTGTCACCTGACACACAAATAATTAAACGTGCCCGTTACAAAACATATATAGACCACCAAGACTATATCGACCCGCCACGACCACACACACAAATTAAACCAGCTTCCATTCCGTGCTGACATATTCAAATACGCATTTTTTCCAAGGGCTACTGGCAAAATTTTCCTGATGTAGCCGAAATTGCTAAATTTTTTCAAAAACTACACACACTAACAGTATTGTTGCGATCCGTTTCCATACGCATCCTACCTACCCGCGTTTAGGTGCCAAGAGCCTTTGAAATAAACACCACCAGGAAGTCGGAAGGGTACCAACGCCCACGCAAAAGAACAAAACTTTCCATGTCGTGGTGTTGGTAAAAACGTCTATTTCCTCTGAAGAGAGAGGGTTATATGGAGGTTGCTCTGGTGTCAGGCATTGTGCCATTCCCCTCACAAACACTAGGTGGAATCCCTAGTACGCGACCCCAGTGGCTTCCGCTGCCGCCCTTGCTCAACGTTCCGACACGCCCCTCGCGAGTCGATTATCATTGTCTTGGAATCTGAGCAATGCCGACCTCCTCCGCTTGGGTTACGTGTCAGGCTTTGAGGGTGAGCCCGTTCATCGTTTTGGATTCGTGGATCTCCGCCGCCTTGTACTAGCCACCTTGGTGCGGGCCGGACGCCTCCACGTAGTATACCCCGGGTTCCCCTCCGTAGTGGTGAGCTAATGCCTCTGCCATGGCCCTGCGCTTGCCCTCGTGGTCGTGCCTGGACATGATAGTCGGGAGTGGTCTTATGTGCCGGGCGTAGCGCCCCTCCTCCGGGAGTATTACTCTCTCCTCGATTAGAGTCGCGTGTTGTATGCGTAGTCGCGCTAATAGATGGCGTCACGACGGCGTATTCAATAACCGCGTGTATCGACTTGTTAAGTGGGCTTCCCTTTGTTCCTCGAATGGGTTCGTCATACCCAGACCTTGGAGTCTCAAGTTTGACGTGCTGGTCGGGAGGTCGAGGGTTTTCTATGCCTTTTTGCGCGTGAACACCTTGAGGATGTTCTTGTCGTGTTTCTTGAGGCGGAGACAGGGGGTCGAGTAGAGGAGCCGCATTATCTACGAAGATGTCACTCTTTGCACCAATACATAATGCTGTAACTGTAAGTGCAAGACCTTTCGTTACACGTCGGCGAAAAGAACTAACTCAGATTCGCGCTCAGCACTCACACTTTCAGCGGGTGAGGAGTAAGTTTGCTTGTACGGAGTGAAGGCTAAAATACAACGCTCATTTTTATTCTGTGCGGTGAGGGGTCATAATCAACAAGGTCAAAGAAAACGGCGCTTCGTTCCTGCACATTGCAGTGGTTTGGTGTCGTGCACTTGCTCCGCTACTGCTCGACAGTGCCATGTGTTCGACTACTGACAATGTGCGCTCCCGTTCGTCGTGAGTGCCAGCAGCAGAGCAGCCGAACGCCGCACTGGAAATTTATCAATCGCGACAAGCACCCGCGCGAAAGCGAGGGCGAAGTTTGTCGTCACTCGTGGCATGCTCGGGGCACACTGGCGGCGAGCGAGCGGCGCTGTAGTAACTCTTGGAGGCGCTGGGCTGCGCAGGTGGCGCGTGGTAACAGCGCCATGGAGCGGCTCCGCAGACGCACCTGCCATCGGAGCCATGATCAATTTACTTTTTCGGTCGGTAGTAGAGCTTTTAACGTGTATAACTTAAGGCATCGACCACCATGATTTAATTGTCTGGTAGCTAAATAAACATTTTAGGAAGTTCTTTGCATTGTAACTATATTTATAAAGTAAGCAAAACTTAACGAGCAAACTGGCACTCATCATAACAACAACAACAAAAAAAATGAATGAAAAAAACCTGCGCCCAAAAGAAAGTTGCCAGTGAAGTGAAGTGTGATAGGCGGAGCAATGCCATTTCAGAATTAAGCCGAGTGGTCGAAAAGCTCAGACCAAATCACATTACGATTAAGGAGAACAGCACGATGGTTATTGGCTAACTGGCGACGGCGCCATATAAGGGAGTGTTCTGGCGTCTCAGTATGCAACTGAAGACGAAGATATACCGCATATGCGTTACGCACGTGCTTGCACATACGTACCTGCGTCTAGGCTGCTTTCTGGAGAGAGGGAGAGAAAAAAACATTTTAAAAGCAAGTCCGGCGCTCAGTCTGCTTTCACGCTGCGCGTCCAAAAGACCTCTGAGCTACAAGAGAAGAAAAGGTCCTGAACCTAGAGTCAACCTAAACCAGAGTTTCCTGGTTTGTTGAACTCAACGTGTGTACATTTGTAATGTAGGCTGTTTGGTGCAAGTTCTCGGAAGAAGTGCTACACAGCGAACTGTGCAGCATGAACAGCGCAAAGTGCCTTCTTCAAAAATCGCTGTTGACACGAAGGACAGCCCGCAGTGTGGACAGGACATATGGAAACATGCCAGCTGTCTATCCATGCTGACTTCGCAGTGCATATACCGTGCCTTTAGAAAGGCGACTGACACATGATCGGACGACAGTAATTCTCCCTCTTTATCGGCAAATGTGCCGGCCAGGAGTGCCATACAGTTCACTTGAGAACATTATTTACCTTCGTGGAAACCGGAAATACAGGAACGAGGCTTCCAATGTTCTTTTTCCTCTTCTTCTGCTATGCTAGCTCAAAGATCAGCACCATAACTCTTGCAATCAATATTTAACGGTCGCTGCGACGGATCACGTGCTGGCAGAATAATTTCAAGGCTAACTACTTCCGTGGGTAGCAGCGTAACTCAACTCGCTTCTCTTGGAGGTGTAGAAAATTATCTCCCTTTTAAGAGCATCTTTATCCAGCTAGTAGAACTCTAACGCCTCTCTCCCTAGCATTTTCTTTGCGCGTTGACATGCTTGTGGAGTCGCGTGCTCTATTCTAAAGTTACTCCTTTATCTTTCCCTTCCCTTCAACATTTGTATTCATTTCTCAGCCGTGGAGTTCTCCTATTCTCCTAGCATCGGTACTACAGCGGTATGGGTAACTAAGCGCATTTGCCATCCATTGATTATCGTTCATTTGCTTCAGGTGCGGTCCCCACTGAGCGTTCTTTCTAAGCTTATATGCATGAAACGCTTATCACCATATTATCGCCCGAAAAGCCGTCATTATATGCAATTCCATGAGCTATAAAAGGAAGCCTGCCGATTTCTATGTGTTGTTTGGGAAATACAAAATTTGTGCGAGATCACGGGCTCAAAACAGGGCTTCGTTTATGTTTGGCAACGACAAAATTGGCATTATTGAGCCATTTGGATTTGGCGAGTCAGTTCATATTTATATATTTATTGTATTTCCAATGTATCCCATGGTTACTGAGAGCTTTATTTCTTTTCGTTTTTACGGCTATTTCCTTCCCGTAATATATCATATATAGTTCAAGCCACCATTTATCAATGTACCAAACTGTATTATGCCTTAACTGTAGATAGCTCAAAACTCTGTAAATTATCATGCTGGAATCGTTGTTAACAGCGCCAATGAAAGACAAAATATCAAGTATACTTTGGCGCACTAACATTTTGTGGCTGCTTACCTTCATATCCTGACGCGTACGATGACTCAGCACCTGAAAGGCAACGAGTACCACAAGTCAACATCCCATCCCGTGCACAGCTATAACGATAAAAATCATTTGACAACCTCTGCAAAAGGCCCTCCTACCAGTATTGTGTATGCACTCTAAGCGATTTTTCGACTTTTCGGGAGAAACTAAGACCTTTAGACCACGGAAACGAAGCTTGGCCAGCGAGAAGGCTAACTGCGGGGTGAGGCAGCCATGTGCTGATTTAGAGGACTAATTCTCAAGCCATCGGCAGCAAGGGGACGAACGGAAGGACGAAGGACACCACTTTCGGACCCGGCTGTCATGCTCTGCTTCGCTGTAAGTAACCAACTTTCATATCTGGCGCTTACTAAAGTGCAGCCTTTTGCAATCGAATACCGCGAAAGTGCGGGACAAATCAAAATAATGAGGCGTGGATGTTCATGAATAAGAGCACCAGCGCTATCCGTACCCAGGCGAAGACTGATGTTTCAAGAAAGGCTTAGTGGCATCGGAGCTTTTTGAAACATGCACAATGATGAGGTGAGTGGGGCGAGAAAAAAAGTATACGTCATTTAATTTTCGTTTCGTTGCTGTAAGTATACAGTTTCGTACTGTTGGGCAACGTAGCGGTGCCCTAAAGTGGCATGCGGTAAGTCGTAGTCCCAGCGCTGTACACTCGACTCTGTCCGCTCCGCCCACCTGGAAGGCACCATTCACAAGCTGCGGCAGCGGCGTGGAAAGAAGATCGCGCCGATATGTTGCCGAAAGACAGCGAGTGGAGATTCGCACGATCGCGACACCTCCGGCACCGAAGCACTGAGCGCAAATACACACACGGCTCGATCATGATTCCCGCACGAAAAACACCGTTATAAGCGCGTATTCTATTTGTTAATCATCGTCAGCCTGAGTACGCCAACTGCAGGGCAAGGGCATTTCCCATGTCTCTCCAATTAACCTTGTCCTTTGCCAGTTGAGGTAATCGTATTCCCGCAAACTTCTTACTTTCATCTGCCCACCTAACTTTCTGCCGCCCTCTGCTACGCTTGCCTTCCCTTGGAATCCACTCCGTTACCCTTAAGGACCATCGGTTATCTTGCCTTCGCATTATGTGCCCTGCCCAAGGTAATTACTTCCTGTTGATTTTCACTACGATGCCATTAACGCGCGTTTGTTCTCTCACCCACTGTGCCCTCTTCCTGTCTCTTAACGTTGCATCTATCATTTTCCTTTTTCATAGCTAGCTGCGTTGTCCTTAACATAAGTGAAACCGTGCTCATTAGCCTCCACATTTCTGCTTCTTAGGTGAGTGCCGGTAAGATACAGTTGTATACTTTTTGCTTGAGGAATATTGGTGAACTGCCGTTCATGCTACGATAGAACCTGTCAAATGTTTTCTATATGTTGAGCCTTAGCGAAACATGCTGGGGAAACCTATGACAATAAAACAGCCTCACATTGCGTAAATAATAGCAGTACGTGCTGTAAATCGTGAATTCTTCTAGACTACATTTGTGGATGACCCACGTATGATAAAGGCGGAAGCGGTTATAGCGGTGGTGTAGCGGATATCGACTTCACCTCCAAATATACGGGACAGTGGTTCGATTCCACAGCCGGCAACTTGTGGATTGTAAAACATTTTCGACATCTTGAGTGGCTTTGGGCCCCTCGCCTAAACGACGGCGAGAAGATCTTGGCTCCTGGCGGCGCCTTCGGCCAGGTGGACGACCTTTGTATGAGTCTCCTGATCGGAGCTAAGTATAGGAGAACCTCACTCCCATTGGTCAAGCGACTTTAATTTTTTTCTATCCAGAGGTGCAAGAGGGCATTCCCACAGAATGTGGTTGAGATTTGCTTTGTTGTTTTATAGCTTTCACTCATTTCAATATTGTCAAGGTTAATGAAGACTACACATAATCGGGTTCGGGAATGTGTGAGTTTGGAGACGGCGCCAAGAGGCTGCCTCACTGCCAATGATTTATCAGCGGGGGGGGGGGGGGGGGGTACGTCACTGTATTGAGTCTGTAATGTTGTGTGATATCTGTAACAAACAGGACGATCCCTCTATGTGAAGCCCTCGGTATGCTCACTGGCTTGGAAAGCGAGACCTAGAACCATTTCGTGAGCCGCTTTATTTCCAGCCAGGGATACGTGTCCAGACTACGCGAATTTTGCGGCCGTATGTTGCGGTCCACAAATAGTTTTTTTTTTTTACTTCCACTGTTGTTCTCTTAGGACTAATGTTTGTACCCCTTCTTTGATTCCACCGGACGAACAGTTCAGACCTAGGGACTATTCGTGGCTAGAGTAATACTTAGCATCTGTATTTAGTCTCGAGAACGATTAGTAGTTAGCCTCCCGGAAGGACCAAGTTTCGGTAAAAAAGGATGAGAAAACGAATAGATGTAGCATATGATTAGTGCATAATTAAGGGCAAGCCACTAATGAAACAATTATGCTCAAAACAACAAAATCCACATTCACGAACGTTGCACGATGCTCTTCGGTTGTGAGAAATAGTGCCTTGGGTTTCGATGTCTGCTTACCTGTGCGACTAGCCCTTTCTGCACGAAGGTATACTTTAGACAAGCATTGAGAAACACAAAAGCTTTAAAGGGCACATTTTGGCTGAAAGTCACGCAGTAAACACTAGCGCCAAGGTCATACTGCGCGTCTCGACAAAGGCATCAGCCACCGTGAGAGAACTAAGGATCAATTGATGTTAGGCTGAAAAAATAGATAACAGCTTTCTAAAGACAAGTATGTTACTTTCACTGAAAATTGAGCTTTTATAAGCTCCCATGGGGCTCGCGAACATGAGCGGATTTCTTCAAAAAACTGCATGCGTTGACATACTTTGCTATGCGCGGATAACTGAGGCTAGTCTTGCCGCCATCCACTTCAAAACGGCGATCATTTAGCCCTACAGAGGCTAGACTTATCGTCAATTCGCTTCAAAACGGTGATCATTTAGCCCTACGGAGGCTAGACTTATCGTCAATTCACTTCAAAACGGTGATCATTTAGCCCTACGGAGGCTAGACTTATCGTCAATTCACTTCAAAACGGTGATTATTTAGCCCTACGGAGGCTAGACTTATCGTCAATTCACTTCAAAACGATGATCATTTAGCCCTACGGAGGCTAGACTTATCGTCAATTCACTTCAAAACGGTGATCATTTAGCCCTACAGAGGCTAGACTTATCGTCAATTCACTTCAAAACGACGATCATTTAGCCCTACGGAGGCTAGACTTATCGTCAATTCACTTCAAAACGGCGATCATTTAGCCCTACAGAGGCTAGACTTATCGTCCATTCACTTCAAAACGGTGATCATTTAGCCCTACGGAGGCTAGACTTATCGTCAATTCACTTCAAAACGGTGATCATTTAGCCCTACGGAGGCTAGACTTATCGTTAATTCTCTTCAAAACGGTGATCATTTAGCCCTCTTTGGTGTAGACGTCACGACTTTCAATCAAATGGCAGGAGAAATTGTGGCGAATGGGTCGCCTGCTCGCAGGCACGAAAAACTGGTCGTTCTTTCATATTTCAGTTTGTTCTTAGTTCATGTTTGCTTGTTCACAGGACAAAGCACGCCTCCCTTTAACAAAGTTGAACAAACGTTCCTCAGTGGTAAACGAGGCGTAGCCAGGGCGGCTGACGACCTAAGGGGCAGCAGTTCGAGTCACTGATCGACCACTTTTCTTATCAGCGCACTTGTTTTCCTCCCGAGGCATTACGCAGTGGTGGTGGAATGACGTCACGACTCTGTAGACCAATCAGCAATTTTGTACTGACGTCATCAGTGACATACTGCGTGATCGTTGTGGGGTATTTGAATTACCCACCCGAGGTCACATGACCTACTCGACCAATGCCGATTGTTTCGGCGCCACGCCAACTACGACGCCGGGTTTTCTGCTGAACAGGACCCTTAAAGCTATCGCGTTAGAAAGCTCTCAATCACTTTGCGTGAAACAAGTGAGCACAGAAACGGAGTTGAAGTAGATCCTACCTCCGGAGTACGAGCTGGCATCGTATTCTGAAAAGGAAGGTCGATATCAATGAATGATCACATTCATACGCGAACCGGCATTTGGAGCACCAGCGCAGCACCACCTCAAGCCTTTCGACGAGGCATACCATGAAGACACTGTGCAATTACCGTGCCTCGGGAAGGCAATTAAGCGGCGGGGAAAGCATACGCTCGTTCTCGTGGTGGCAGAAAACAGCGCAAAATTACCCAAAGGCACAGAAAACGGAGATGGACACAGCACTGAATATAGTGAGCAAACCGCATAATGACACACTTTAGTTGGTTTGATAGGTTTAACTACCCCCCCCCCCCCCCAAAACAAAAAAAACAAAAAAAACTCAGGCAATGAAAAACGTCGCAGTGGAGAGCACCGCATAATTTAGACTTCGATAATTTAGCGCTCCCATACTCGACTGACATCCCATAACACATGGGCTTCTCCGGCATTTCGCGTCCATTGAAATGTAACCGCTGCGATCGGGATTGAACCCGCGAGCGGGATCGAACACGCGAGCGGGTTCAAATTCACGACTTTCGCGTACTGTGCAGTGTCAGTGCACTTTAAAGAATCCTAGGGAGGCAAAATTATCCGCAGCTCTCCACTGCGGCGTACCTGGTAGCCTAAGTGGCATGTGATGTTAAAGCTATAAAACGAAATTATATATGCCATAATCCCATATCCTGACCCATCCAAATCATACACATTTTTTAATACAGCTTTATCAATGATTTGAACAGCGCATTGACCCACGGGACATGACCGCGTGCAGTCATCGCTGTGACCATAGTCTTCGCTTAGTCACGAGGACGCCCCTCGAATAAAAGTTTTTCTTTCGACCACGCCTTTGGGGGAAGACTATTACACATCATGGTGTTTAAAAAAAAATCGCGTTCGTTCCTTCATATAAAAGAGCGCCTATTCAGTAATGCGGAAGACTGCGCTCGTCGGTTTCCAATAATTAAGGAGCAGCGCACCAGCAAGACACAGGGACAGTAAAAAAGGGACAAGCGCTGAAGTTACAACTAAATTTTATTCAGGAGCCTGTCAGAAGAAGTATAGTACAAGGACACAAACAATAAAAAACGGATGCCCGGTATCCGGATACGGACTTCCCTGTAGGCTTAATCACCGCTCCGCTTCGCATATTCAATAGCACAATATGGTTTTGTATTGTTTTTTTTGAATGAAGAACAGACGGTGTGCTGACACATGAAAACTCTGCATGCGCTATTGTCTTCGCTTCCAAAATCTCTCTTGTTATTGGCAGTGGTTTTAGGCTAGGATATTGAAGCCGGGAAAGTCGGTTTGGCAGAATCTTGCCAAGAGGAGAAGAGCATGTGCTCAAAGGAACATCGAAAGAAGTGAGAAGCAGCTGCCAGCAGAGTTGTACTTGAAACCCCGTTTTCATCTGAGCGAAGCTAAAAGTGCCAAATTGGACGTAATAAACGGCCACACCCGAGAACGCGCTAGTACATCGAAACTCATGTCGACAGGGCACCCAGCAATGCACCATCGGAATTGCAATTGTAACCTGATTCTTGAAAGTGTCACTATGACAAATCGAAACAATGACTAACTCAAGCGCAAAATCTTGGAAGAACTAGCCGCCCATGGTAAAGGGCGCTCATGGTAGCCATGCAATGCTCTGGCAAAGAAAAGGTGCTTTTGGACAGTTCAAAAATAAAAATGAGCAAAAACATGTTCACTTTGGCTTCCTACAAAGGTTGCTGTTGTGTCAACAACAAACGTACGGCAGATTTGCATTCTCTCGCGTCTTTATCCCTCAGGTAGCGTGTACTTGTAACTATAAACTCCCATTGCACACGCCGACGGTCATCATCGAGGAAATAACCCGCCGCGATGGCTCAGTGGCTTTGGCGTTCGGCAGCTGATCCCAAGTTAGCGGGCTCGATCCAGGCCGCGGCGGCCATATTTCGATGGAGGCGAAATGCTAAACCACCCACGCATTTTGCGATGTCAGCTCACGTTAAATAACCCTGAGCGGTCTAAATTAATAGGAAGCTGTTTACTACGGCGTAGCTCGTGGCCCCTGCGCTTCTAGGTGTTAACCGCGAAAAATCCCCAAATTTAGGCCTGGCGCGTAGCCTCTGGAAAAGAGTCCTATACTGTATGCCACCTTCACTAAACTCAGCCGCAGCAGGCGTGCCAGAAATTAACGCTCTGCTACTTTTGCTGCCTTTTGGCTACGGTGGCTACGAGAAAAAATGGCGAGGGAGCTTGGCACGATTAGCTCACCGGTCATTCTGCGTCGAGAAGTGCGAGCGCTGGGCGATGTAAGTCTTCTTCTTCTTCCTGTTCCCTGACTTCAGGCACAGAGGGCGCTTCGTGGCACAGGAGCATGCCACCGTGCTAAGAAACGTTCTTTCTTTTCGAATGCGTTCCAATGTATACAAGTCATTTCGCGTAACTTGAACCATGCATAAAAATAACATGGCACGCGGCAAATGCGTGAAAGCAGCGAAATATTTGCCATTATGTGGAGCCGCTCAGAGTATTTTTTGAAAATTGGTGTCATCAGTTAACTAATACTATTTGAATAATCACAAAGTGAACAAGGGAGGGGAAAGCATCAGGATGCTTGCCAACGTTTCAAGAAGAGGACCTGTCTTCTCCTGGCAAATCGTCCGTTCACGCCATAGAGTTTCTTACTATTACCTAGAGGGAAAGCTGGCGGCGCTGCACTTCAGCCACCATGGACGCCCAAAGCATCATGGGGCGGTGAGCTACTTGTTGCGGAACAGTCGTAGTTTTTTGGGAACACGGAGTGTTATTACTAAGATGTTTCATTCCAAAAACGCTGTCCGTGTGTGCGCAGACGACTTTCGCGCGAACGCAGTGTGCAAAAGCCATAGTAGTGAAAACGCGACAACACACGACGCCAATAAAAGGTTTTACTCTTCCGAAATGTCATTAAAAAACCTCTTAAAGTATCTAAGCAACAACATTTTTTTTAAACATATTTACTTTTAAAAGTGCGCTTGTTAATTACGCATTATTAGTTTTTTTAGTGTTCATCACTTGGCCAATAGGAAAGCTAGTCATCTCTTATTTTAGGCAAACTTTGCACTTAAATACTTTTCTGCTCGTTTGTTGCAATCATTAGACAAGATATTGAATGTTAGGACGTTTGTAGTTATCAAACAGCTTAATTTTTCTATTATTTTTTGGCCAAAAGTTGCAGTTCCGCAACAAGTAGCTCACCGCCCCATGATGCTTTGAGCGCCCATGGTGGCTGAGGTGGTCACGTGGGGTCTCCATGCAAACTCCCATAGACGGCTTGCCAGCTTTCCCTCTAGGTAATAGTAAGAAACTCTATGGTTCACGCTCATAACCTTCAACCTTCATTCGCACTTTCCTTTTCCTCCTCTTCCCTTTCCCCTGTGTGGAGTAGCAGGCCAGGGCCATGCTACCACCGGCCGACCTCTCCACCTTTTCCTCATTAAAATTTATTTCTCTCTCTCTTGCCGAAACGTTAGAAAGCATCCTGAAGCTTTCCCCTTTCTTGTTCACATTGTGATTAACGAAATCCATCCAACCAATCGCTTTCCACCTAAAACTTCACCAAAGCTTAGTATGGCCGATTTAAGCCCCAATGCTTTTTGTTGAGTTGTAGAGGGGGCTCAGAAATAGCCATTTCAAATTTTGTAATAACATACCTCGTGTATGGTAATTTTTCTGGCGGCGAAAGAGAACCAGTGAAGTATGAGAAGAATTAACTCGTGTCTACACTCTTGAGCTGCTGCGTTGTAGCGCCCTCAACCGTAGTGTGAACTGAAGAAGCAAGCCCGCGGACTGTGTCAAAGTGAGTGCCGCCGCCAAATAAGTGAGAAAAAAAAAGACACTACCTTACATTGCATTAGTTAACCACGTTCACTTCCGTTTTTATTTCCTCCGTGTGAAGCAGCAGCGCGCGCTTTCCACGTTCTGTTCGCTTCTGCTCAAGGAGCTGGAAGCGATCGCGACGGCTGGATCAAAACTATGTGCTAATTTTGAAAGATAGAGATGCATTCTCTGGGTTAAAGTGCTCACGCACAGGCCGATGCTAGAGGTTGCATCTACGAGTCGTTCGGAGGCGGTACGCTCGTGCGCTTCGTTCATTTGCAACATTGTCGAGAGGGCTACCATACTCAGGCGCAAGAGCGCCGTAGTGGGTTGTTTCTCAACCTTTTATGCGGTTTATCGAAATGCGCTTGTCACTAAAACGCTAATTAAAATTTAGTATAAATATTATTAGCTAATCATCGAACCAGCTGGATTTTTAAAACTATTCTGGGCGGGTTTGTCGGCTTCGTTTTGCTTTGCGTGTCGTTTGCGCTATCCGACGGTGACATGAACGACGGTGACATGCACGACTTGAAGCAGGCGGAGCACGAACTCAGCTGCCTGTCCTCGCTGCCCTTCCAGTCAGATTGCTTCCTCTGACTGCGAAAGGTAGTGAGCTGTAACACCTTAGTCTACGTTTCCGTAGTTTGTTTCTATTTATATATGCATGTTTTCGAAATAAAACTTCAGTTGTGAATAGCGCTCGTCGTTGTTTATTCTCGGTTTAGACCTCGTGTTTCTGCGCAAATTTTTGTCTGTATGTCTACAAGAAGGACCTGCAGTATCGCTCCGTGCTAATAATCTACCTGAGGGGCGCTGCTGATAACGTGGGGTGCCAGTAGTAGCGGACACCTGTAGCATGCCTTTTGTTGGCACAATCAGGTGACTGCTTCTGAACGCCAAGTTACTCACGAACGAGTTGACACTATGCTGATGAAGAAAGATACCGCCGCCTAAGTAAGATGATGTGAAAAGACGTCTATCCTCTCTGGATTTCCTTCAAGGGGCTGAACTCTTGGTGCGATGTACGCTTATACTCTGGGTATTGACAGGTGAACATGACAACCAGAGATCACCATAAAACCACATTCCTGACACCTGACAGCCTACATGAATTTATAGTCGTGCTGTTGAGTTTGATGTGGCCCACGCAACGCCGGCGGTTGGCGCCCGGAGGTCAGAATGAGTCTACTTGTTAGTGTCCACGTGTGCTCGCCAGCAGCTGTTGCCCGCTGCATGGTTGAAATAAACTGCTGCTATGTTTGCGAAGACGTTGAAGCTCAGGGCTCCTTGTGAACCTTAGAAGCAAATCTCAACCGTGACCTTGCATCAGGCACTCCATTGAAGGCTGACTTTCCGCGCGACCGCATGCTTACCGCTCGTTCGCGTCGTATCGAGTATCCGACTGCAGCAGAAGCTACAGGAAGCTACCCTTTAAAACGGCGATCTTCCCGAGGTGCGGCGACGGAGGAATGAGGAAAGCATCGCCGGCACCGTAGGGGTGTAGGTTTACAGTTGCTCGGCGGCTGTAATAAAGAGAAACGCCACAAAGGAGGAGGCCTACAGGAGCATGCCAGGACGGACACACCCGGAGCACGATCTTCAGTTTCACAGCGTGAGAAACTATCGTTGCCTGTGGGAGGCTAGAGATGTATGTGCCTACGTGCTAAGGCGTAGGGGCAGGAACTTGGGGCTGGTCCCTATGGTGCCGCATGAAGACAATGGAAATTGGTGCTGGTCAAATGGCTTGTTCCCAAGGACAGCTAATTCTTCGCCTTGTTAGCTAGGGACCTTATATAGCTTAAAACCCGGCGTTTGAGCATCGCTGGGGACTTTTTCCTTTTATATTTTGTCTCAACTGCATCATGCAAAATTAAATGTCTATCTCTTCCTGCCTGGAACCGTATGCTCCTTATAGTGCACTTCAGAGGAGAAACCAACAACCTTGGGATCATCACGAAGTACGAACAAATTTTTCATCTCATGCCATCCGGTCGCTGTTATGCCCCCCTACTTTCGAGCGAATGGTGGATGCGATTCTGCGTGGCCTGAAGTGGAAGATTTGCTTGTGTTATCTGGCTGATGCCGCTAGCTTTTTTCCAAATCTCGAGCGATTACAACATGCCGTGTTATCTACTTCAAGGTACCTACTGCGTCAGGGCTTGCGCTTAGCAGCTGAAAAATGTTCTGTGGTCGCATTCACGCGCAAGCCTGTCTGCCGCGACCCTTTAACACTTCAAGGGGTTGCAATACCATACATCTCCCACCACAAATTTTCGGGCATTATCATTGACCGCGATCTATCATGAACGAGGCATGCATACGATAAAGAAAAGACTCACTCTTTTTTGCCTTGTCCTTCGCTTCGTAGCTAGCATAAAATGGGGCCCAAAAGAGCACTCCTTGCTATGACCTTACTATACTCTCTTTACTGTCTACATTCGTTACAGCCTTCCTGTACTCTCTACCATGAGCATTTCCTGCTTGCGGACATTAGAGAGGGCTCAAGCACAGGCGCTCAAGATATGCCTCGGATTACGACGTTGTGCCTCAAACAAAGGCACGATGGATGAATCTCGTGCGTGCCCAATTCGATCTACCTGTCACATGAACCACTTCGTGTATACGCGCGCTTACACGGCAACCTTGTCATCCGCTGACGAACATTTTTGATGAGCGACCGGACAGCACAGCAGTTTTGCACGTTCACTGCGCTGACATCAATCCGAATTGCCATCAGACTATGCCCTATCGCATCATTACCGCATCTTTATAGGATACAGTCGTTACAGCCTTCGTGTACTCTCTATGATGACCATTTCCTGCTTGCGGACATTAGAGATTGTTCAAGCACAGGCGTTCAAGATATGCCTTGGATTACCACGTTGTGCCTCGAACAAAGGCACAATTGCGGAATCTTGTGCGTGCCCAATATCGATGTACCTGTCAAACGAACCACTTTGTGTATATTTACGCGCGTTTACACGGCATCGCTGGCACCCGCTGGCACCCGCTGACAGCAGTTTTGCAGGTGCTCTGCGCTGCCATCAATCCGAATTGCCATCAGACTATGCCCTACCGCATCATTCCTTGCAGCCACCATGGGTGAGGGATCAGCCTTCAGTATGCCTGCATGTCCCTGGCATACTCTAGAAATCTGTGATGCCGCTAAGCGGACTGAAGCAACTTGCTCTTGCCTACATCTGGTAAGAATACCAAAACTGTGTGAACGTATATACTGATGGATCTGCGTTGCCAAAGGCATCGACAGCAAGTTAAGTAATCCCCGCTCAGCAGGCGACTCGGAGAATCATTTTAATACATAATACTACTTCAACCGCTGCAGAGCTTGCGGCCATTCAGGAAGCGATTTGCCACGTCTGCGGAGAACCGCCTCTGTTGTGATTCGTTTTGACAGACTCTAAACCTGCGCTACAAATTCTGGAATGGTTCCTACGCCACACCGCTTACCAGACACTGGATCTTGATATAACTAGACACCTTTCATCTGCTCAGGAGAAAGGCAACCATATAGGGTTGCAGTGGATCCCTGGTTCCTGCAGACTCGATGGAAATGAGACCGCGGATGCTGAAGCAAGGAGAGCCTTGAGCAGTGGTCTGCTCACAGCTGTGCCGTTCTCTAGACCGGACACCACTCGACTCCTTTCAGGATCTGTGAGGAGTGCTACGGCTAGATTACTGGGGCCCTGCCAGACACTCGACACATCCGCCTTAAACGGCTAGATCCGGCAATAGCATTTTTAGTTCCTCGCAGAATACCTTGACCTCTTACTTGCCTAATACATAGTTACGTTTAAACGTCGCTTTCACGCCCAAGTACTTGAATATAATTGTACAAGAGGACTAACTGGACTGTTCCACATGTGGCGAGCTAGAGACTGTAGAGGATGTTTTAGTGGCGTGCCCAGCATATGCACGAGAAAGGCTCATGCGAGCATCTATTTTGCAGTCTTTTGACACCAGGCTCCTCTAGGAGGACTCGGCGGACTTGATCCTCGGCGCTTAGCCAGACAGTTCGAAACCTCTACAGGCTACGCGAGCGCTCTCGCGCTTTTTAAGCCACACGGCCCTCGACTCGTGTTTTTGTTATGTTAGCAAGTGTGCCTTGTCTTTTTTCATCTGCCTCCCCCCACCATCATCATCCCCCATCGTGACCCTCTTTTTTCTCATTCCCCAGTGCAGAGTAGCAGGCCAGTTATTCATTTTTTCAAGACAGCCTCTCGGCCTTTGCCGTCAATAACCCCCCCCCCCTCTCTCTTTCTCTCTCTTCTTCAACATATAGATTGATTTGAAACACGATCGTCAAAATCGTTTGAAAGTTGCTTTCAAAAAGAGCGAATGGCCGAAATTAATCAAGAGTCTACAACGGCAATTCTCACAGCGCACAGTACAGCTATGAGGCGCAAAAATGCATCATTCGTTATTAAGTACGAAACAAATAATAAAAGTAAGCAGTATTTCCACCAGTTTCCTTCGGTGCAAGTAACGCAAACGACAAGAACCGAGCATAACGTAGCCAGAAGACATCATATAATTTATTATTTAAGCAATGCGTACAGAAAGGCTCCATCGAGTCAAGAAAGAGATATAATGGCCAAGCCTAATCTGCTCTTCTTGATCTGATCTGTGCTATTCGGATCTTGTTTCCATTTGCGAAAACAGCGCACTTCATATTCATATTCTCAAATTCGTAGGCATTGTAAACTGGTAGAACGCAGGCAGAAAGCAAGATGGCGTTGCAGTGTCCAGGGACGTCTTTTACCCGGCTCTCTTTCACCCATAACATACATGCACGGTTGTCTGAAACGAAGACAAAAAAAAGCAGATATTGTCTGTGTAGGTAAACGCTGGCAACGAAATATTTGTGGCAGCTATTCGCGAGGCGCGATTCTATTCCACCAGAAGCTATTGATTGTCTACAGTTCGTTGAAAAACTCAATTTTTTTATTGCGCAGGATCAAAATACTTCAGCATTTCACATCAGAAAAGTGTCGCAAAGAACCTGGGGCAGTGTTTTGCAATTCACAGAAATAGCATAATTGGCAAACTGAACTGAAACGACTAAGCAACTATCAACAGGAGGGAGTACTGCAGCCCTGAATAGGTGGTACACTAGCTGGAGAAGAAGAGCAATGTTTAGTGACATGGCATTCGCTGGTAACTTAAAACATCGTTGGTCAGATGTTTAGGGGAATCTCCCAAGGTGCAGTAGATTAGTAACAATGGAGTCATTACTATCCACCCAAGCGAAGACATACGACTAGAACGAAAAGCTAGTACACTTCTACAGAAACTTCATAGTTAAAAAAAAAATCGTCCTGCTTCGGGGCTCGAACCCGGGACTACCGCCCCAGTCGTTCTACCAACTGATCGAACCCGCGGACGGCTAGCATATGGTAGACCGAGAGCCATGTGACCAATAATTCGAAATGGGAACCGTGTTTACTAAATATTTAGGGGAATGCTCCAGGTTGGAGTAGATTTGTAATACGGGAGTAATTACGCATTGGCATCTTTCTTCCTTTCCTTGTAGCCGTAAGGCAGCACTTGGGAGGATGCCAGTGAGTAATTACTCCCTTGTTTACTACCTTTTAACTCATTGAGAAATTACTCAATGTGTAATTACCCTTTGGCGTCCACCTAAGCGCCGCCATACGGCTACAAAGGGCTGCTCCGGTGAAGCGGTGGTCCCGGGTTCGAACCCCGGACCAGGACGAATTTTTCATTAACTACGAAGTTTCTGTGAAAGCTGTATAGCTTTCCTTTGTAGCCGTATGGCTGCGCTCAGGTGGACGTCAACGAGTAGTTACTCCCTTATTACAAATCTACTCCACCTTGGGGGATTCCCCTAAACATTTCACCTACCTTTTAACATGATAACCAAATCCATCCATATTCTCAGCTTGGTTTATGGCCTTCTAAACACGTGCTCTATTATTAAGTATACTTTGAACCAGTGTCTGTCACCTCGGCTGCAAAAGTAAACTGTTGGCAAGAAACATTTCTTGTGAGAAGGAGCCCAAGTGGTTTGGTTCTGAGTCCTGTAGGGTGCTCTTATAGCTTCCGGGGACGCTGTGACTTTTGGAAGTGTGAGGGCGAGGGTTCATTTTTCACTTACTTCGTGGGCCCAGAACCCAGAACCCAGGGCCCAGAATATTCGACCGTGCGGCCGGCTTTTTTCTGGAATGCAGTGAAGAAAATCTATTCTCCAGGCTTATTCGAGAAAAGTTAGAGTTTTTGAATTCCAGGGTAATTAGGTAGTTTACCGCCGCTGGAGACCAGCAGAAAGAGGCCGCTGTATCCTTAAAACCTTTGAAAAGACGAGCGAAGAAGACGGGGTTGTCATCAGATGGTTTCTTGCGCCGGCATTGGCTGCCGGTACCGTGGCCCTCTCATTTTTGTTGAACGATGTACGACTAGCACACCAAAAGGCACTGAGGTGATATACAAACACTGATTAGACAAGAAAATTGTTGTCGCTATCACAAAAATAGATTAAAAAGAACGAAAATTTCCTTTCGGAACCATAGTTGACCGAGACCCGCGCAGTGGTACTTGCATTCTTTGGAACTTCGGTGTCCCGGGTGACGAAATTTAAACAGTGGAAGTTAAAAGGCAGCAAAAAGTGACGCTCCACGGTTAACGAAAATCCGCCAAGTAAGTGAACAGGAAGATCAATAAATAGTAACCGCATTCGCCTTTTGATTAATCCATAAGGTGCCTAGCAGCTGTCTATTGTCTAAAAAGCCTGCCATCTTAATTGTATATATATGTTTTGGTATGTAGCGTTGCTGAGCGGTCTCACCGTTCATACCGGTCAGATCATTCGGAGTCGTTCGCGGCTACTATAAATTAAGGAGAGAACGACTTCACACGTGACAATAATTACTATATTCTTTCCCGCTTAATTCAAACTTTCTGGTGAAAGCACGGTCCTTTTCGAATCCATGCTGCCTTCCTTAAAATACAGAGGCCATTGCGTATTCGGTCCAACCAGGCGCACTGCTATGCGGTGTGCTTAGGCGCTTGAGTAAAGCTGATTCCATCCATTAAGCAATTCACAAATCTTTAAAAGCTTAAATAAATGAAGAGAGAGAAACAATAAACGCCGAACAAGAAAAAAACGTACGACGGAGCAGGAAAGTCGCAGTCGTGCATGTTTAAGTGATAGTCCGCGTTCGTCTTCGTGCAGTTTGTGAGTGAAGAGAAAAAAAAATCAGATTTAGGCAGAAATGGCCTAACGACCCCTATAAGTATTATTCAGATTTAGTTAAACTAGAAGCGAATGCATTAATCACAAATAAACTAACCAGACATTCGTCTCATTTTTCCGGCGGCGTAATCTTAGTGTTTTTATGCAAAGTGCTTCTATTTCATTGACTGGTAGTTAGAAACCGGGGCTTAAAAAATTTTCATCTGTAGATACTAATACAAGACCTGGTTTTATTACCGATTAAAAGAACGCATGGCCAAGACCACTGCCAGGTTACAAGCAGTTCACGCTGCGCTGAACAGGCGCCGCCACTAGAACAGCTATCGTCTTCCACCACCTTGACCACCGTTTCTAGCGATTGGGGTACAGTGCAAATTATTCTTTCGCAGCTTGTGAACGCGAGTACAGGGTGGTTAAGCCACTAGTATTGTGCACACGAGTTAGAAAGAAATATTCGCATGGTCGGTTGTCGACAATAAAATTTACAATAGAGGACATGAGAGTTCACGGCACATAGTGTCGTTTTCCGATGACTGCAATGCGCATACAGGCATTTGTGAGTATTAGCAATCGAAGAGGAAAAACTTACCTCAACCCGATGCGCCGACTAGATACAGTACATGAAGTGACAATGGGAACGAGTTTTGCGGTTTTATGAAGTGTTACATGTCACTCACGCAGAAAACAAATCATATCGTGAAGTCAAATCATGTGAAATTTCCCTTGATATGCCTTTGTACACTTAAGCTCATTTAAGCCCTCTCACTACGGCAGCGAAACCTAAACTGGTGACTAAGTCTTCTTTCTCTATTAAGTAACCGAATAAACAGTGGAGAGTACTCAAACGTCACCTCGAGAAAATTGTAGTTTTCTGTGGAAGCAGGAATATTAGCCAAAGCAAATACAGCTGCCCATAAGTGGGCCATCATGTGCATGTGCAGGTTCATTTGTAAATTTTGCGCATTGCCAGGTGGTGAGGGCATTAGAACGTCTACACGCATCAGTTATTGAGACTGAAATATCGAGTCCGGGAAAGAGAGCAGTAAGAATATGCGTCGGTAATAAATGCGCAGCTCGACAGCGACTTTAATCGTCCACCACGAGCATCGCATATTGAGTACAGAAAAAAGGTCGCTGGAGGCTGGTTTTTCTAGCATAGTCAGGTCGTTCCCACAGTCAGAAGGTGAAGAGGAAAACTTTGGGGGGCCTTTTAAGCTACGCCTTAAGGGTATGGAGCAGTAGTGTTAATGGGTTACACTCCATATATGCGGAACTGGTGATTGTTGAATTTGCGTTCATAGACCGCTGGGAGTCCTCATGCCACTCCTGGCACAGTGGTGCAGCGGTTAAGCGATGCGCCTGCCACCGGCGAGGTACTGTCACCGGCGGGGCTTCTCAGACCCAGGTTGGTCCTCGCTACGAACCTCTAGCGACCAATCCTTAATTTAACTGCCGCCTGCCACGGTGGTCATTTTGCTGACAATCGAGTGGGCAGGTTGCCATGGCGCCGCAAAGTCACGTGACCTTGGTGGCCCACCTAGGTTGCTTCTCAGGAAATTTTTAAGGCGAAAGCCTTCAATGCCTCATTGTTGCCGACAGAAGGTTGTCAGCAGAAGGTTGTCAGCAGAGGTGTCACGCTTTTCTAGTCAAACCAGAAAAAAAATCTTTGTGCACGATGGGATTCGAACCACCATCCTCCCATTCCACAGCCGAGCGTGCTAATGGCTACTCTACTTCCTGCCAACGCATATGTAGTTCTCCTTGTCCAGGACGCTGGAGAGTGTTTGCAGAAAGGCGTCGAATTAGACGGATGCCTCCCAAACGCCCTGCAGGGTCTCCAGCATTTAAGATACACAAACAGTTATCTTAGCCACACACCAGTGACACAAGCAGCAACACCGCGATTAAGGCTTTCGCCTCACCGCACTTTAGGTCAACAAAGTGCCCCCCTCAATTTTTTTCGCTCACAACGCAGATCACGAATTTTCTGCAGGATAGGAGCCTCAGCGCTATCCCGTTAAAATCAGGTGGTTAGGTAAAACTTTCTGCAACAGTAAATTACCTTATTTGTGCGTCTACACGGCTCTCTTACGACTCCCGTTAGTTCTTAATGCACTATGAGTGGTAGAAGAGCAGCTTTCAGGAGTCAGCAAACTACTTGGCAGCCGTCGGACCACAAGGCCACAAGGCGCGAAATGCGGCCCTGATCACGTGGCTACAATGGCAGCGTCCGTCTAAAAATGCAAAATGCAAAAATAAGAGCCGAGCCAGAAATCACGTGCTCGATTTATTGCATCGGTTAAAGCAAAAAAAAATCTAAATTTTTTGCAAAGCCCGTCTTTTCTTTTGCTTACTTGTGAAGACAGGTGATGGTATTCGAGCTTGCGTATGCGCTGTGAAACTTGCGTATGGGCTGTGAGAGACGTGGTAGTGCAGAGCTAAGGTATAACTTCCTACAGCTAAAGTTCTTTAACTTAGTATTAGCAAGAAATAAAAAGCGAACAAGACTATGCAGCCACGGACAGAAAAATACGGAGCTCTTATTTTGGGGCAGCTCTAAACTGGCTCGGATTATTTTAATTTCAAACGCGCGGACTCTTCTTCAGAGGTATTAATCACCCTCGCTTGCATTTCCTGTCCAGGAGTTCACATGTGTTTCTTTTTGTGCTGCCACCTCGGTTGTCTTGTTCGCGTTTCATTCGTTGCTGATAGTACACTCCCATTGCACAGGGCTGGGGAATATTTTTCACAGGCTACAAGAATTGCATCATGAATGCGGTGGTACAGGAGTAAGCAGTTTCTTTTCTGCAACTTTCCTGTATTTGACAGGGTTCTGTTGTTTTGGGTTAACGGCTTTCATAGAATTTACTCCGTTTTTTCTGTAATTGTTGTAGTTTTGGGGCGAATGAAAAGAAAAACTCAGTATGGGCATCACTGGCAGCCTTTTTTCTTGTGTGTGCCTGCCTGGGTAATCTTGCTGAAATGTGAAATCGGAATTTTTGGTGCTAATGGAAACAAAATACCATAATGGTGGAGAAAATATGCTACCATAGATCGCCAGCATGCTTTTGCCGTTCAGCTAGGATAGCACTATACTCACTGCTTGGTGCTTCGATGTCTCCAAGAATGGCACACTCGGAATCCGCGAACAAAACCCTGTACACATTCACGGACTGCAGTCTCTGAGTTCCTGCGGTAGTAAAATACTGGTTAGGGGACGCCCTGCCGTAATCTCTGAGACAGCGTTAGAAACGCTGTTTACTTCAGCTATAAACACACAATGCTAGAAACTAGTTCGTCAGGGAAGCAGCCGAATTAGAATAAAAAAGCCGATTGCCAAATGAGAACAGCGCGCTCGTCATCAGGGTGCGAGTGATGGCATCTCGGCACCTCGGGCAGCACTGGGAACATCACAGGAGAAGAGCGTTGTAGTAGCTCTGCCGCATAGTTACACTAAGCTAGCTTCGAAGCTTCGGAGCCCCGTAACGGGCAGCCTGGCTTAAGTACGAATGATTTTCCAATAGCCACACTTGGTTTTTTTCACGAAGCTACAAGTCTGAACATAGTTTTTACGTACACGTACCACATATAAAAAATATGCAGCCTAAAGGGTTTGATCATGAGGCCTGCTGCATGCCTCGTTATGCACCCTTAGCGATCGTATCCTCTCAAAAGAGGAATGGCTCCCAAGCTTTGGACTGCTAGATATGCTAGGGAGCCCCGCTAAACAGCTTAGAAGTAAACCCGTTGGGCGGTATACCTTTGACGGAGGCTGTACGAGCGCCCTCGCTTCGGCTATGCCCCACTGAGCGCTTGCTTAAGTGGCTGGGCCATGCCGAGCGTGATCTACAGAATACCTCGAGGCAGACGCGCGTACTTCGACGTGTATAGAATTGGTATCGCGTTTGTAGCGACCCATGCGGATGACTGCAGGAAAATAACTGCCTGTGCGAGTTGGTAAAGTTCATGGCAGTAGGAAAAGCAACGCACACAAAAGGAGCAGGAGGAGAAGATAAACACTACGCAAAACTAGCAAGGTAAAGAGAACAAAAAATGTGAAGATTATGCCAATAAATATTTTCTCATGAAGAATTCAATGCACACTGCTAAAAATACATGACAGAAACCGCGAGATACATTGCGCCACAAAGGTCACGTTACCATCCACGTACTGCGCGTTATGTAAAAGTGGGCAGCAGTGAGATCGGCAGCCCGGAAAATAAATTGATGGCGACGTTTCAGTTCCCCCTGCGACACAGACTAAAGTCCACTGGTGGGTGCTGCTGCGCGTGCTCCATAGTCGTGTGTTTTTCGAATGGCGCGCGTAGTGGCCAGAACTTCTTCAGCCACAGAGCCAAAGTAAAGGCACGTTCTTGAAATTTTAAGAACTCTTGAGAAAGAAATCAGGGCAAAAATTACATGGCAGTTAGACATTTCATGACACATTCCAGCGAAACAAGTTGGTTTGCCCTCGATGATTAGGTTGATGTTTTTATTTTGAACCGTGGCTTCAAACAACCGACAAAATTCATATGGACGGTGAAGGTGGCCGCAAGTAAGTAGAGGGTGCCAGTGTGTGGGTGTGCATCTCCATAGCCAGGGAAGTGGCTGGTGGGCGGTTGTCATTTGGGCGTCTCTTTTTCTTTCCGCTTCTGCGTGGGCTTCTAGTGCATGTAGGCCTAGTGGATGCGCAGCTAGGAGGGTTGGTAGAGGGGCGCCTCTGCAGGGTTGATTTGGGCGGATGGGTGGTGAGTGGCACTTCCGCAGGGTGAAGGTTGGCGAGGTGGCGGGGCTGGAGGTTTCACTTCAACACATGACCGATTTTCCGGGAGGCTGGCAGTAGCATTACTCTCGCAGGAAAAAAGCTCGTGCAGAATCAGAGGGTTCGGACAAGGATGAAGCATCGTTCTTGCGTGGAATGTCTTAGGTGCACTTTCTTTTTCCTCTAGTTTTTTATTTTTCAGGTAACATGGAACATCTGCACCATCAAACCACGCTACTTCAATTCTAAAAAAACTGATCTAGATACTAATAAAGGTCAGATACAAGTCTCTATCTTAAACCAAGCGCCTGCTTCTAGTATTTAAAGCGATAACTATCAGAATTTAGTTATCTGGTTTTTAAGATTAAGTGATACACTTGTTTTCGCACTTCCGCCAGGTCTTTCACTTTTCTTCGTAGGAACCTGAGCCTAGCACTTTGCTCCGGACCAAATCCTGTTTTGGTCTTCCGCACAAGATGCAACTTGATCGACCCACACAGGGACGGTGTATACCTGTTTCCGCTTTGACTGATACTGGACTGCAGGTTTCTGTGATGTCTTCCACACTTCGTCGTCGGTTGCTCAAAGTGCTGACGCCCGACCCCTCAACCGTTGTCCGTGTGGCTGATGGAAGGACACCTGCCTTCGTTGGCAGGTCTCCGAATTTAAGTTGCCCGTACACACACCCTCTAGCCTTGCTTTATACTAACTGTGCCTACGGCTGAAGTCGGCTGTGAGTACTGCCGTTTTTAGAAATACTCACCAGAGGGGTCAGTATCTGTAATTTCAATACGTATTTGGGCATCTTTTGGTTTCTTCACCTTTATCTTGACTGAGAAATTACTGAAATATGGTTATAAAAGAAACATAGTGGTGAATGACTGTGGCACTTCGAACAATTAGACAATACGAACACTTTAAAAAAGCAATTTTTGCATATAGAAAGCCAAAAATAGTGAAAGAAAGTGTTCTTTCCTATCACAGCGTTAATCTTTGTTGTACTGTTTTTCGTCAGCGTTATTTATCCTCTCTGTTTAACTGCCTGAACATCTTAAGCAGTCAGTCAAAGCGAGTTATCATCCGTGTGAAGGCTTCATGCTAACAAAGTACGCTAGGCACTGAAATTCGCGAAGAATCGCAGTCACGCACTGGAGATTCTGCTGCGTGCACAGGTGTTCGCGAAGATATCTAGAACGTTCTGAGGCCTAGTGCAGAAAGCCTGTATTGTGCAACCGCGCCTTTTTCGGTAGCTCCATCGTAATAGGCAGCGATGAAAGCGCCGAACAGTCAATACGTGCTGCCAGGTGGAAGAACTAAATTTATTCACTGAGTGATTAATTTATTAATTGATTTTCCTTGCCAAGGCAACACTGTCCAAGGCAGGACTCTCCATAGTGGAGGACGCCGATTTTACTTTCACCAAGGTTGTCAGTGGAGCTTGTTCCACACTGACAACCTTGGTGAAAGTAAAACCGGCGCGCTCCAGTTACACATTGAGACAAAAGCATCGTTTACATGTGCTGGACAGAGCCGGCTTTAACTCGCGCATTCCACCTCCCAATGACTGACTAGATTTTAGCGTTCATACTATCGTGTGACAATTTCCTTTTCTTTTTTTTTTTACGATGACAATACGATCAGAGGGCGGTGTACAGCCAGAAGTAACACCATGCATAGCAAGAAAAGCGCTTTGTTCCTTCCCTTCGAGTGTTTTAACAATAAGTTTAGAAAGCAAACAAAAAATTTGTAAAGTGCGCTCTAAGAAAAGGAGTAAGGGAATTCTCTAGCCATGAATTGCCTAACCTGTGGCTGCACACCGAAATTTCATAAGAACTGCGACTATTAACGCGAGAGACTGCACAACCAGAACGAATGGGTAGATTCCTGACTGACTGTGCTAGTGTGGATAAACATTGTTTGTGGAATAAAACGCTGGCCCTTTCACTCATGCATCGTTGCTACCTGTACGTCTCGGAAAGCCTAAAAATTTGTTTATACAGTTCGCAATAAAACAAAACTGCCGAAATTTCAGCGTTTGTGTATGCCTCGACTCCGTGTACGGAATTTTGTCATTGCGGGGGAGACATCAGAATTGTTTCAAAAGCAACCCTTCGTCTCTCAATTGTATCGTATCCATGGAAATGCAGTCGCCGCTGCCGAGATGGAACTGACAAATTTGGCTCAGCACGTGATGGATGCCCTATGCACGAGCTGCAATATAACAGCTGCTCCGTCGTCTTATTTAGAGCACCACTAAAGTCAGACTGACTAAACAGCCGGAATGACAACGAATGAAGAAGGAACGGTCACAATGCCTCATGTCATCTACACTTAAATTTGACGTGTCTGAAAGAGCGTGTGAGCAGAAATAAGGTATAATTAATGCAGCCGTTGTAGGCGAATACCGCGCGCCGGTCGATGTATAGTAATACCGTATGCATTTTTCACAAAGGTTTCAAAGTAGAAAACATGCAGCCAAAGTTACTGCCTGCACTCCTCTAAAGAACTCTTAGATTATTCTGAATGTTTTGCCAGGCTATACCTCTTTCTGAACAGGTTCAAAAATACTCACGCCGACTGGATGGCGTAGTTATTGTCGTCCGGCCTGGAAAAACAATGAAAACGTTTTTACAGAAGACATTGGGACATGTCACTGTGGAAATTGCACAACGTTCTTTTGCTATGCGTTGCAAGTAAATGCTAAACACGGCACCAGAAAAAAAACATGCAGCGCAGGCATTTTGCTCGTTGTTCTTTGTAAGTCTAACCCGGGAATTTCTTTGCATGGGTGGCTACAGCACAAAGATGAAGTCAGACTCATCGGGTGATCTGACGTGAAATATTGCCGCCAAATCAAACTGCGCTTTTTTTAACTAAATGTAAAACGCAAAAACACCAGCCGAAAAATTTCCCATCGGTTACGCAAATATGAGCGAAAGCGGACCACGTGGTGTTGAGAGGATCACACTGTCACGAGAGACTAGTGTAACAGATAGATGTGGACTACAGCTGCCGCACCTTGCCGTGTCGCAGTTTTTTCAAATGGCACACAGTTCAAAAGCGTTCAGATCCGACACCGATAAGCACCGGTGCCGCCAAGAAAGGATCAAAGTACAACGGTTGTAGGAGCACCACATCTCACTCGAACCACACTCTCTTGCAAGCCGAGTACTAGTTACTAAACGGATTCATGCGAATCTCACGCTGCTATTCACAGGTTGCGCTCGCCTATTTACACCATCGCTTCTTTATAGGAGACCCCAGAGATGGCGCCACGTAACTCGTGCCATTAGCCTTTGCCGACGCTGCTTCTTCCTTGTGTTTTCACAGCATTCGCTGCTGCGCAGTCTTGTGGTGATGCGCTACGGCATACAACGCTTGAGGCAGAGTGAAGACTAAGGCTACCAACGAAGCCTCCCAGTTTGCGGTCACCCGTACCGATGGCTTGTAATTAGCGGCAACGCTTCGTCTGCCATGATCGCCTTGCTGCTAGCTACTCCAGTCCTCTGAGCGGTCAGATAAGCGTTCTTAATTTCCTTTAGAGTGTTATGGACAGTACTGAACTGTGGGAAATACCTCCAGCACGCACTATGGTTACCAGATGCTACACAATATACTCCCGCCGCTTCTAAACAAACGAGTTGTTTCATAGCCACAGTACTGTTTTTTTTTGTAAGTATATCAACAATAATAGCACTTTATACCTTTTTCTGCATTGCAACGTACATTGTATACTTCATTAAACACCCTCCTAATCTTGTAATTGTCTGCTTCTCTCTTGATTTTGTACAAGATCCTCCCATGTGTGATGCGTTGTGTTTGTATCCTAGTTTTGTTGCCAATGCCATGTTTTAGGGGCCCTGAACCCCGTCAAGCCCAGCTAGAGGCTTTTTGTTCACGGTCCTCAGCATCTGTAATGTTGATGTTGGAATAAAATGATGGTGAAATATGATGATGATACCCAGCTTTAAGTCTTTCCTTCGAAGCGCAGACTGGGGGGCCTAAAGCTGTGTTGTATCGTTTCTTGATGATTGCTGGTATGGTTTGGTTTATCAGAGTTTAACGTCCCAAAGCGACTAATGCTATGAGGGTTACTGTAGTGAAATGCTGCGGGAATTTCGACCACGTGGGGTTGTTTAACGTGCACAGACATCGTACAATACACGGGTCTCTAGCATTTCGGCTCCATCGAAATGCGACCGCCGCGGCCGAAATCGAACCCGCGTCTCTCGGGTCATCAGTCGAGTGCCATAACCGCTGAGCCACCGCGGCGGCTCTCAGCGCTGTGAACCGGCAAATTTTGGCTATTTGGACGAGTTACGAGCACTGGGGAAGTTGCTTTGCCTGCCAGCTTCTCAAAAGCACATGTATTTTGGAGAGATGTTGCCAACATTGTTAGACCACTGCACCAAGGGTAAAAGCCGTTCCGAAATTGTAAAAACTGATATGGGTATAAATTACAGTGGGCTACGGTCCTCTCAATAATTATGGAGCCTAACGGTAATAGTTGAAGAGTTGACTATTCAATATTAGTTAACCAGCCTACTAGCTAGCATGTCTCAGCCATATTTCGGTGTACTGCACCACTAACAATGCTACGACAAAAATCGCTCTGCTAGCTCAAAAACTTAAAAATTGCGTAAATTCTTAGGTGAAACACCCTGTATATCAGTTTATTGAGTACGGTTCCGGTGTCGACGCTTAAGACTTTGAAAGAACTAGACGGGGTCTAACATGTTATTAGTGCGAAAGCACTCATACGATCGTGAGAGGAGAGCAAAAGTCTTTCTTGTTCATTTTGCATCTTTTTCGTGCATCGCTCGTTGTCATAGCAATTGTGATGCCAAGCGGCAAGAATATAGCCCGCCCCATCCACAAAATTTATCTTAAGGAACGAAACAGCGCAACTAAAATGAAGGAACAGAAGAAGAGAGACACGAACATGCGCGAAATTTATCCTCGGGCGATTTGGACCAAAATCGATGTCAAACCATAACTGAGCGCTCCCGACACGATGGCGACCTTCATGATGGCTCGGGCGATTGCGGAAATTTGCCATCGGGCGATTTAGACCAAAATAAATGTCCAGCCATAATGTAGCGTGCCCGACACGTTGGCCGCACCAAATCTGGCTGTGGTCATTTTAAAAAATTTGGCCCAGGTGATCCCCCAATTGGACCTTCGACGAGTTGGACCAAAATCGGTCCCGCCGCGGTGGCCCAGTGGTTATGGCGCTCGGCTGCTGAACCGAAAGACGCGGGTTCGATCCCGGCCGCGGCGGCTGAATTTCGATGGAGGCGAAATTCTAGAGGTCCGTGTGCTGTGCGATGTCAGTGCACGTTAAAGAACCCCAGGTTTCGAAATTTCCGGATCCCTCCACTATGGCGTCCCTCATAGCCTGAGTTGCTTCGGGACGTTAAACCCTAATAAACTAAACCAAACCAAACCAAAATTGATGTCCAACCATAACTGACCGCACCCGACACGAAGGCGACCTCCGAATGTGACCCGGGTAATTTCCAAAATTTGATCCGGGCCACCCGCGAAAAGTAATGGACACCTTTGCGACTTGCGCAGTCTCGTTGCTATGGTGTCACTTGTGCGTCACCATTTAGGCCACTGCGCTTTCGCACGTCAGATATAGGTTCAGGCGGAGTGAAACCCTGATAATTTTTCGTTGCTTTCGGAAAGGACATGAGATTTATACCTCCCACTGGAGGTCTCATTCAAGGGGTAGATGATGTTATTAACATTCAGCTAGAGGAACACGAACTTTGTGATCTTCGCTCCTCTTTCTCTTTCTTCCAGAATCTTATTCAACATATTTTCCGGAATTTCAAGCAATCTTAATAAATAATCTCAATAAACAAATAATCATCTGAGCTGCTTGCCTGCTCTCCTTTAAACCTGAAGCAGTTTTTATATATCTTCATTTTGTGCATGAAATCAGCAGTCTCTGTGACTTATGAATTTCATGTCATGCTGCAGAGCGTCACTTTACCGACTAGCATTACAGCGCATAAGTCGCCGTCTATACTCCGACTCTCACGGACAAAATTGGAGACAATATTAGTTCCACATTATTTTGACATCACTCACCCTGTCACGTGATAGTACTCCACCGTGCGGCGAAACTCCCTTTTGTTCATTTTGTCCTGAAATCTTGTCTTGAGGCACATGCTGGCGGATCGGCTCCACTTCTCACTCGCCGTGAATAGCACAAGGGTTTCATCGCTTCCCAGGAGCTGCGCATCAAGGCAATGAAAAGTGTCACTGCCGTCTGAGTGCGTACGGCGGCCCATATCAGAAGATTCACAACCGGCGGTTACCGGTGGATACCCGCCGTTATTTTCTTAATACTAGTAGCAGCAGCTGTACAAAGCGACTGCAAACGCTGTCAGGCGCAGCAGAGATTTATATGCAAGGAAAAGTCAGGTGGCCTTCAAAAGGCGTGGTCCCTCCTGCGTGGCACCATATAGAAGGGACTGCTGGTATATCGAGGGGCCTTCTTTCTGCACTGTAGTGCACATGCTAACGATGATGATCAAATGACGATGGAAATTAGTGACACCTGGCAAGAAAAGGCGTTACCGAGCATCTTGCTAGCGCTATATCACATAAGAATCCCAGAGCTATGACGAACCAATAAAATGCCTAATTCTCTAATGGGCTCGCTTGTCAGAGCGACAAGTTTCTCATGAACGCTTTTGGCTGATTGCGGTTGTAATCTCTATTCTATGTTCAAATTGAAAAAAGGGCTGTTGAGTAGTCTTTGCTCTCATTAGACAACGATGGCGTTCATTTTGCTGCCACCACATTCCTTAAATGCATCTGAGATCATATCGAACGACACTGTTACTAAATAGCTGCAGCGAAGCAGGAGGATAGCTGACTGGCCGGAAACAGGATTGAATCCTCTGCTCCCGTCGTCCCGGCCTCAATCCTTGCGTGGCTGGTTCGCAAAGCTCGAAGCTGCTCTGTACCGCAATGACGCCACGACATAGTCATTGAAGCACACCGTTCTCTGCGAAGTGAAAGCAGCTGATCTGCTGCAAATTCTCTCCCGTCCGACTTCAAGCTACGACGATGCGGGCCCGCTTTCGCCACCACCACAGACTACTTTACTTTCATCCACGTCCATTTCAACGGCCCAGCTGGCCAAAACCACCTCCCTGCCACTTCATAACAGCGCTCCTTCAATAAACAGTTCTAGAAAAAGCTGATTGTTCTGCACCACACTTCCATTCACCGCTGTCAAATTCCACTTGTATGAAACTGGAGCTTGGTGTGCCCAACATGAGGCAGACATGGCTTCTTCGGCATCAGTCCTCAGGCTATAGGGTGCCTCCAATTTTCTTTTTCACAGCCGCGCTCCATCACTAAAAAGCGCACAATGCTTACTGATTTCAAGATAAAGTTCTAAAGAACAATAGCAAAGTAGATGTGATGTAAAGCAGAGTCGACATCAGAATCGTTCTAAAAAATCTTGACTCCTTGCCTGAAAGTAAGATTGAAGGGGCGCTGACGCACTGGTCTCCCTTTCAATTTCAATCCTCGCGTGTGCTTTGATAGCCATGCTACTGTGGAATGATTCAGTCCCTTTGCAAATCTTGCAATGCTCGTCCAAGTGTCCGCCGCTTTTATTACGTACCAGCCGGCCGTGTTCAAGAAGTCTGTCTTTGAGGCACCTGCCGGTTTGCCCAATATGCACTCTTCCGCACTTCAAAAGAATCTCGTAGATTACACATGTAGAACATTGCGTGAAACGATCTAATTTGTTTTATTGAGCAAGCCTTTTTCTTGTGTTTTGCCAGCGTGGTACAGACTTGTGTTAGTTTGCAGGGGGCTGAAAAAAAAGAATATTGACATGGTTCCATTTCGCGACTTTCTTTAAGTTGAGGGGCACCTTGTGTAGGTACGGGATTACGGAAAGAGGAGGCCTTTTAGCTTGCTCTAGCTTGCCTGCATCTATGCTTTTCGCTTTTAACTTCTGACGGAGGCTCTCCGAAACCCTACACATGAGTGGTGGAGTGTAGTCAGCACTGTACAGACGCTTTACTTGATTCGCCACGCTTCTCTGCATGTTAGGGGGACAGCTCTTCGTGAGCGCTGCCTGTATTGCGCATGACAAAATAGCTCGATTAATGAGTTTCGAATGAGCGCTATCGAACGGGAGAAGACCCTTAGAGCGAGAGTTGTAGGTCCCACTTAGGTGTTTTTTCATAACTAAATAGCAAGTCCAAAAATTGGACATACTTGCCTCTCGAAGGTTCGCACGTGAAGTTGAGCCCCCCTGATTTAGGAAGATTGTAACGTCGACTCTACTTTGCATGACATCCACTTTAGTATTTATTGTTCTTTACAGCATTTTTATCTTTGATTCCGCTATTCGTTGACTAACTCAAATAGCTTTTGCATCGTGTTTTGTATTGTTCTGCGATAGGCACCTGTGGCACTGCTTTGCTTCCACTTTTGACTCAGTTTTTGTGGTGTGTTTGTTTGTTTTGAGTTTTAGTGTTTCGGTTAGTCGTTTCCTGTTCCTTAGGTGGCTATAGTGTTATCTTTGCTTCTGGTGCCTTTTGGTTCTTCCTGTTTTTTTTTCTAGTTTTTTTCCTTTAGCTCGGAGACAACGTTGCGTCACTTCGTTGGGCTTCCTCGGTGTTGCGAGCAATGGTTTCTTTTTTGTGAAATAGTTTTCGCACGTTTGCTGCTTTTCAGGTCACGTGAGTTATGGATGACCATATAAAAGCGGCTCTTTGCTATGAATAAATGTGTTGATGGTAAGCGCCAGTCCTGTCAACCTCTTCGTTTGCCCTCGTTTTGGTCGTGCTGCATTCATTAACCATGATCACAGACCAACATGCCCAAACAGTGACGACTTCAGACCCGATAGATAACGGGGACGTTTGTTGAAGCACTTTGTGGAAACAAATATAGCAGCTAATAAATTTTTCGCATAACACTAGCGTGCGCACGAGTCTCCAGAGTAGAAGCTCATCTCATCACCAGGGAAAAGAAACTGCACAGTGGGTAAGGTCATAACTTCGTTTCCGGGAGGCCTGGCAAGCTTCTGTGTTCAACAGCGCAAGTTCACAGCAGTGGGCGACAGAGGAAGTAAATTGGTTGTGGGAGGGTGCTGAACAGAGAACCGGGACAGAAAAGAAAGATGCTTCCATGACTAAGTTAGGGGTCCGGCGATAGACAAGGAAAAAGGGTGGACGGTCTGTTTGTTGCAGCGCAGTATGAGGCCAAGTTAACTGGGAGCAGGGAGTGTCAATTTATATGGTCAGCTTGAATGTAGATAAAAAAAGCATGTCGAAAAGGGTCATGATGGAAGTGTTATTGGGGCCATTGGTTTGGGGGTTATAAGAAGTGGATATTGATTTGAGGGCGGTATTCGAGGCATGAAGAGCTTGCTCCAGGAGGGCGGAGAGAAACGCCTTCCAGCGGTCGCTGACAACACGAGGGGCTCCGTAGCGCAGAATGGCGGGCAGAAAAAATGGGCAATCTCTGCAGCGCAGCCGAAGGGACAGCAGCAGTTTCTGCATATCTGGTGAGGTGTTTTACGGCGGTAACTATCCACCGATTGTCCGCCGGTGTCAACGGCACCGACCCTTAAAGGGTCATGCCGACAACTTCTAACGGGGTGAATGGGCAAAGAAAAGGCTGTAGGAGGCCTGCAGAAGGATACGTTGGCAGAATACAGTGTGGGCAGGAAACACAGGAGGAGAAATATTTTGCAACGCTGGTCGAAAGGCCCGGCTAGAAGTGGCGGCCTTTAAAACGATAGGAAGTCTTCAGGAAGCCCAGGTTACCAGGGGCCAGGTCATCGCCGAACGCCTGCAAAAGCTGACGGTGGAGGGAACGGGGAAACAGGAACCCAGGAGTGGCCGAGAGCGTTGTAGTTGTGCCGGAGCAGCGTTCCATTCTCTATCGAAAATTGTTGAGTTGGCGGCGTAGTCGAGCGTTTGGAGGCTGTGTAGCACAGGTCAGGTGATCGACGAGCTGTCGACAGTACATATCGGACTGTTGTTGGGAGGCAGGATCTCTGGGCATGGCTGGGGAGACGAAATGAATGTGGGCTGTGGTCATTGCGAATGGGGGCTGTGGTCATTGCATGAGGCGGTGGGTCCTCAGGAGGGCCTGGTGACGAAGGAGACAACATTGGTTGGTTTGGCGGCGAAGTGAGCGGAAAGCGAGATAGAGCGTTGGCGCCTTTAGGTTGTTTGCTAGATATCTAAGTGACTCTAAAATCGAGTACTCAAAGGCGGAGGAGGATCCAGCGCCCGAGCCGCCCCGAAAGGTTCTTTAAGGAGGACAACCAGCACAAAGCATAGTGATCAGTAAGGATCGTGAAGTGCCGGCCGTACAGATGGGGGCGAAACTATCGAACGTCCCACGAGACAACATCCTCGTTTGATGAAACTTGTCGCTGAAGAAGCACAGCGCCAAGACCATGCTCGCTGGCGTTGGTGTGCATAATTGTTCAAGCACATTCATACAAATGGCAGAGGGCTGGAGCGGACGTCGCAGCTAATTTAAGTTCTGTAAATGTTGCCTCGCAGTCACCAGACCAGAAGAAACTTGTTTTGGCAATGAGAGGCCTGCGTAGAGACGACGCTATGAACGCCAAGTTTCCGACGAATCGACTAAAGTAGAAGGCCAGCCCTAGAAAACTGCGATGCTCTTTGGCACGGAACCGAAGTGGGAAATGCCGAGCAGCCGCAATTCTTTTCGGTGTCAGGGCGTATCCTATCTTTACTGACGGCATGGCCAAGCGTTTTAATAGATATTGTGGCGCGCGGAAACGGGAGAGTCGGGCTTTCTGGAGCGACCGTGCAAACAGCTAAGCAGGCTGTGCCAGCGGCGGTTGTGTAGGGGCTCCATTTCGTCCTAGGCTCGGAGCCATGAGGAAGGATGCTGGTGGCGGCCGGTGGAAAGACAGTGGACTGTTGTGAGCGACATGAGCCGACGTGTTCCATCGGGAGAGAGGTAGACAAGACGACGACCGGAACGGAGCTCCAGGGGGACTAGGCAGAGGTACGGGGGGTCCAAGAGCACCTCCACCGCGTGCGAGATTGAGAACGCCCGGAGGAGGCTTTACTGCCACCCGTAGGGATGGCGCTAGCGACGAAGACTAAGATGGGAGATGATGATCAATACAGACGAAGGAAGATGAGGTTGGCACACAATGCTTACATTATGTATTTTTTTTTTCCTGCTTTGCAAATATGTATGACACTGTTTTGTTCAGATCCTGTACTCAATGGATTTAAAGATGTCCAGAGCTGTTCATGTTACAATTTCTCTACATTTCTCACATATTCCTGCATATAAACATCTCTGTGTTACAATAATATGTTTATGTTTAAAGTAACAATCGGTTTTTTGTTTGCTGTTGAATTAAGAAAATCCATATGTACTTTCAAATGCGCTTGAATATTTTCTGTTTTTTTAATGCACGCACAACACTGTACTTCAGAGTAGCAGAGGCCCATCGCAGCCTGACAAGTAGTGATGCAAAACTAACGGAAATTGACTATCGATAGTATCGATGGCTTCTTTCAAACTATTGAAAGTGTAAAAAAACTGTCGATAGTGGTACTGTCGATGGCTATCGATGGTATTATGATAGTCTGCTATCGATAGTAACACTATCGATAGTGGAATCGATAGTATTACTTCCGATAGTGTTGCTGTCGATAGTATTACTAGCGATAGTATCGCTATCGATAGCAAGACTATCGGTAGTGAAACTGTCGATGATCAGAGTATTGATAGTAACAATATTAATATTATATTTTTGGCCAGCGATATAACCAAAACATTTGCGATACCTGATTGGTTTCACGGTCTCATGAAGCTTATCGTCCCAAATAGACTCAAGCTATGAGGGATGCGTAGGGGAGGTCTCGGGTAAATATCGACCAGCTGTGGTTCTATAACGTGCACCGGGACAGTGCTGAAAAACACCTGGAACTGCATCCGATGAAAGAACAAACAGCAGAAGTTGTGCTGGCTTACACGACACTATCGTGCACTGTAGACGTCGTCTTGCTGACGTAACCGCTGCATAAATGCTTTTCGCACACATGCTTCGCAACTAGTATTTTCGCACGCTAATATTTTATCCAGCAACTTTACGTAGGAAATGTCTGCAGAGCTCGGTGACGCGTAGGCCGAAAACGGGTGAGTCTTGTCAGTTACTCATAGCATCACCTCCATACCATATAGTTTAGATGGAGTGGGTACGCGTGGTAGATTTTATAGAATCGATAGTACTATATATAACCAGTAGTATCGATACGGCTTTCGATAGTGCTGTCAATAGAACTATCGAATGTACTATCGATAGTACTATCGATACTAGTATCGAAAGTACTAACTATCGCTAGGGCTATCGGTAGTCTTTTTTACCATCGATAGTTCGATAGTGGCTCAACTATCGATAGTTTTGCATCCCTACTGACAAGGCCTCTGCCCCTGTAGCAGGCATTGTATATGTCTGCTTGAAAATAAATAATTCATTTTTTTTTTCGAAATAAGGATGCCACCAGGTGCTCGTTAAAATGTGGAGGAAGCCCTGCCTGACAAGGAAGTGGCAGCCTGCAAAAGCGCTGCCCAGAAACACCCGCAATCTTCGCCCCATATCGAAAGGCAAAACGGACGAAGTAATAAAAAATCTCACAGCTAGGGCAAAATAGTCATAATACCTTTGTTTTTCCCCGCTCGATGAGGGAATGATTGGAAGAAAAGCTGGAAAGCCAGCTTGGCTAGCTGCCTCCCTCCTACACCGTAACCACATCTAGTGTGAAGGCGCGGAACGCATACCTATGTGCGTTCGCTTTGCCCGGGAAAGCAGCAAATGCCGCAGAGATCTGGCCAAGTTTAAGTCTGTAGCAACATAGCGTGTATGTTGTGTAATGTTTGCTTTTAGGTGATGAGACGCTCAAATTTTGTGTAACAACAAACAATCTTACCTCTGACGGGTCCTGGTATTTAATGGCATCTTTAGCGTCCAATTTCTCAAGAACTTGTTGAATGTCTTGTGTCGTGGCCGTAGCTATGAGCAGTACGTAAAATAAAGACGCTTCTTTGAGCATTTTGGACGGCAAGACTTCGTAGTGCAAGGCTTGGAAGCGCAGCCTGTTTGATTGGAAGTGGCGTCAAAGCTGGAGTGCAAATGTACTTTCGGCTCATGTCTTTTCGATTTATATAGTAAATGGTGAATGACGTCGGAAGAAATAGTTGGTCTTAAGGAAAAAAAAAAGCTTTTATTTTACTTCATCACTTGTAAATACTTGTACATTCAGACGTTCCTGAAGAAATTATGACCTTTATGCATTAAAATGTCGCTGAAGGAAAATAACAACCTGCCTGTCACTTCTTAAAACACACCATCGTTTATACTATGTCATTACCTAAAGTCTACTGCCTAGTTGATCTGGAAGATGCATGCCTGTTATTAACGAGTTTACGAACATAATGGAAGTGTCAAAATCTTAATTAGATTGTTCGTAGACTTCATTTTTGCTTTATCATTAAAGCACGGGACTGGTTTACCCAATTTATACATTCCAAAGCAGCATTCATTATAAAACAATTCGGCGTTTAAGCTTTAAAATGGGCTTATAAAAGGCAATTTTTTGGAAAAAAAACTGCTGCTCACGCACCCCGGTGGATTTTTTTAGCAAGCGGTATATCAAGAACGTTGGCCCCTATTGACGTCAGTAAGGCCAAAACAAGTTGCAAAATACATGTCGTTAGTTGCAGGTTGTTTATGTTCCTTCTGTAAAATGTACCGCACGCAACGAATGTTTTTAGAATCAAGGTAACTACACTTGTTGATTTTGGTAGCACTTTCACCTTTTCAGTTTCGTTGTCACGTCATTTCTGTTCACTGTACCTGCACAATTTTTTTATATGCGGCCATGTCTGCGCGCGGCAAAGAAATGTGGTGTCGTGCTGAGCCCAATTATCTCAGCTCCTTGTCCAATGGATCCCCATGCAGAAAATGCTTAGTATACAGTATAAAAAAGTGGTATGGTTTTAACATACTAAGCCAAAGAATAGACTTGCGAAAACATGCGCTTGACCTTGTTGGCTCGATATTAGTACAATAGTAGTATGAGTTGAGGAAGGCTACGATTGACAATGCACAATGCGAGAGTGTGTTGCAGCTTTACACGACCCGTCGTCGGCTGCAGTGATAGCTCAGTGCTATTGTGGAGCGGCCAGCGAAGCTGATCTGTTCACTTTGCTTGGGGTTCGAATCCCAGTTTCATGTACTTATTTATATTTGGCTAAGGTCCCCCTCAAGGCCAAGCGTCACACAACCTCAGTGAGCCGGTTATACCTCGTAAAGTAGTAACAATCTTGGCGCCACATTGATGGGTCATAAAATACGTGGCCTTTCTCCAGTGAAAACTCGTAACCTATGTGAAAGGACGAAAAATTTATAAGACTCCTATTGCTCCCCACAAGTGCTAAACTGCAAATTTACTATGCTCTGTTCCTTTCTCACGTTAACTACTGTACTCAAGTATGGGCAACAATGACTAAAACAAATATGAACAAGCTTCTTGTCTTGCAAAGAAAAATTATTCGACTCATCGTAAACTTAGAATCAACGTGAAATATTCAACCCATAATAACATCACTTAATATGATCCATGTAGATAATATTTATGAGTATCGCTTGTTACAATCAACTTATTTCGGTTCGGCAGGTATGGGTAATTTCTTGGTAAAACTTGCATATCTTGAACACCGCACTTCAAACACTAGATGCACTGACACATGATCCCTACCACATTTTAGAACAGACTACAAATTACAATCCTTGGCTCATAATCTTCCTGTTTCTTTCAACAAATATAATGACACTGTTGGTTTTAGTCCTAAGCAATTGAGAACCTACTTCGTGCAAATGTAATTTATCCATACATGCGTTCTTACTTTAAATATTGTACTCGCTTTTACAAACTTTCTGCCTTGTTGAGGATTTCGCATGGTTTTATTATTGATAAACTTTTGGTTTTGTTTTCATCTCGTGCTACAGTGGCGTGTGCATTGTATAACACTTTTTAATGTACTTCTGGAATTTGCTGTTTGCTCCTGCTATGCTGTGTACGGGTTTCCTGGGCCTTTGTCAAGCTGTTTGTACAGCTTTTAGCCCAGACGACCATCCATTTGTTGGAAAATAAATTTGATTTGATTTGATATAAGCGACTCCATCCAGCACTATGTGTTGTTATCCACCTTGCTTCTTTAGCTTTGATTCGGAGACACTTCACGCTGCCATTATATTAAGCAAAACGATAGTGTCGAATTGGGAGGCTGGAGAACTAAGGTGACTCAAGCTCACACTCCAAAATGTAGGTTGGCACATTTGAGAGATTACACGTACATGCTTGGCAGGATGAAATGTGGGCATGCTTTCATGTCACTTAAGTCTGTTCACTTAGGCTGACAAAATGACATCAAGCGCTTGGTAGTGCCACATTATACAGGGTGTTTCACTCAACTTTACGCATTTTTTAAAAATAGGTTTACTGAGTTAGAAGGGCGCATTGTGCGGCATCACGTTGTCAGCGGTGCAGTACATCAGAATATAGCTAAGACGTGCTAACTAGCAGGCTGGTTATCTAATATGTATGAAATTTTAACTACTAGTGTTAAGCTCCTTAATTGTTGAGAGGTGTGTAGCACACAGTAAATGATAACTATATCAATTTCTAGAATTTTTAAAACGCGGTTACCCTAGGCGCTGTGGATCTACAAATTCTGGCTCCATCGCGCCAAAATACATGCGCTTCGAGAAGCTTATAGGCAAAGCAACCTGTCGAGTGCACGCAACTCGTCGAAATAGACAAAATATATCGAGCCGCACCGCCGAAGGGTAACCGCGTTTTCGAAATTTTAAAAACTGATGTGGATATTACGTGCGGTGGGCTAAAAGCCTCTTAAGAGTTAAGGAGCCAAACAGTGATAGTTTAAAAGTTAACTAGTCAATATTAGTTATCCAGCGTGCTAGGTAGCACACTTTAGCTGCATTCTGATGTACTACACCGTTGACATTTTATTTGCAGGAAAAAGCGCTCAAGTAACTAAAAAGCCTAAAACTAAAAACGACGGTTGCGAAACGATGCGCGACAGATGCTCAAACGACTTGGCTACTGCTGCCGTAATATAATTGGTGGAGGAGCTCATGTGATATAGTCTTGTTTAATTACAAAAAAACAGAGTCTTCACTGAAATACTTGAAAATCGCGAAGGTAAACTAAAGGTGGACACAACCAATCTCCTTCTCGCCGAAAATTTCAAGCCTTGATACAGTTTTGCTCATTCCAGCAGAGGTGCCACGATGTTCGGATGGCGTGCAAGTTCGACTGCGTTAATAGGCAACTCATGGAAAACTGCGAGGGAGGGGAGCAAGATTCCTTTTCTTGTGTAATGTGTGTTGCGTTCACATCGCGGGGCGCCTCTTGTAGCTGTGGACGGGAGGACGCTGAGGGCGAAAAGCATGTTTTCGAGCGGCTGATGCCGTACGAACATCGCCAGTCATTTCTTCCCACTTATTTGCTCCTTTCGGTTCCGACAAAGGTCGCCCTTTAGACAAGTTTGCAGTGACACCTGCAGCGTCGAAAAGCTCGCGCAACGGGCGCCTTTCCCGAGAAAAACTAATTGCACTTCGTGCAAAAAAACAGAAGAACACTCTTTGAGAAAACAGATTTCTGGCTTGTTTATATATAATACGAGTACTTTTTTTTGCACTAAAGGCAGTAAAAGCTGCTAAAATGAAGTACCCGAGAAAAAAATTCCGACGAAAGGCCTACAGTCTCAGCCAACAACATTCAAGGTACTTAATTTCACCGCAGTAGTCCCCGCGGTGCCCTGTTTGAGTTGCCAGGTGTCTCGCCAAATTTTTGTGCGTTGTAAATAAACAAAGGCTCCGCAATTTAGCTGAAAGGTCGAATGGTATAGGCCATGCCGTTGACTCCACAATATACGGCCTATGTTTACTGTCTTTCGAGAGCATTTATTAATTATACATTCTTTCTCTGACGCTCCTCGCCGTTTACATTTCACTTTCCATCTCTTCACGAACCAGCTGCGTCGTCACATGATCGATGACCCTTTGCAGCGGTCTCATGGAACGCGCGGCGGGTGTAACAATATTTAGCTGGAAAGCAAAATAGTTCAGAAAGGGACAAACTGATCGTTAAGCATTTCCTAAGGCTCAGTTCTAGGATTTTCCTGTCTCTTTTCAGAGCAGAATTCCGAATTTTTTTGGTATGTACCTTATCTACCGTTTGTCGAGAGGTGACAGCGCAAAAGGTCGTGTTCTCAGCTACCGGCAAGCTGTCCAAAACATGGAGCAGTGTAGACGCTGTCAGTACACGTAGTCCAGCACGCTGTACAAGGCTTCCTCATAGTTCGTCCTATGCATAGCCCGAGTCGTCTATGTAGTCGATGTACCTGTGACAAGAAGCAGGTCTGTCAAAGCGATCGAAGAATTAAAGCTAATCTTCAGGAACATTACCGCAATAAACAGTGATGAGCAGTGCAGGAACGCTTCGTAGCGCACTGTAGCGAATGAAGGCGTTACATCCATATTTGAAAAATGAAATGTGCACGGCTGCTAATAATGCGCAGCAAATTATACGCTATATTGTTCAAAATCACTGGAATGGGTGGTTATTGTTAGCACGTCAGTGGGTCGCCTGTACGAGACGTATAAGGTAGATATCCTTCTTGCGTAGGGTAGATTTGGTCGCGCCTTCCGGTTATTAGCGCTGTAGCATTAGCAGAAATGGCGACCGCCGTCATACGTGGCGCGCGGCGCATCACATCGGATATGATTAACCTAGGTATGCCACCTAGGATATCACGGAATTTCGTTTGGTAGCCTCTCATGAAACGAAAGCTCTTATACTGCCTTCGGATATTGTGAAGTTTTGTTAGTTTCCTCGTATATAACGAACCTAATTATGCAACTTCGGATGTGACGAACTTAGTGTGTTGACCTCGGATATAACGAAAGTATGTGTACCGCCTCGGATATAACGAACGTCTGGCTGCTAACTGATTTAAACAATCCACCGAGTGTCACCTATGTTTTTTTTTAATCAGAGAGTTGTTAATGGAACCGTCTTTATTTCTTTGATGTTAAGACTCGCTTTAATTCGCCCACTCCACAGTTACAAGCTTTGCGGGATTTAATCTTCTTCGGCCAGTGTTTTTGGCATGCACTTGTTACTTGTTCTATTTTTGACTTTCAGTTCCCACCTCATCTTGACATGGTGGCTCTGGGCTTATGTTTTGTATATTGATTGGTACCGTGGTTTCATGACAATGCCGCAGGTAAGTTTTTTTCGACAATGTGGTGTCGTTATAGCAGAATACTGCAGTTAAATGAAGCCTGTGAGGAGCTGTGTGTAGTCTTTTAGGGCGAAAGCTCTACTGCTCTTGTTCTTCTAGGTAATGTTGGGATGCAAAACGACCTTGTCAGGCAATAACAAGTAAATAATGAAAGCGATGAAATGAAACAATGAAATAAAACAAAAAATAAATTAAAACAAAATTATATAAAATACAAAAACAGAAGTGAAATCAAACAAATTAAAAAAAACAGATGAGAGTAAAGAATTTCAGAAAGAAATGTGCAAAGAATTGTTGAAGGAATTGCAGAGAGAAATGTGTAAACAATTGCCGAAAGAACTGCACAAGGAAATGTGTAAAGAACTCCAGAAGAGCAGCTTTCACTCTGCATTAAGGTTCAACAGTATCGCGATGTACGACAATGTGGTGTCGTGAATTTTTTCTTCCCCTAACATCTTTTGAATTTGTTTTGCATCGAACATATACTTCCATTCACAAGCTTTGCTCTTGGAAATCGTATGGTGACTTGTCGTTTTTGCCGGGCAGCAGAAGCATTCCTTGGCTTCAAGGTCTGAGGCTGTCTAAGCTCGTACTGCATAAATGCTACGGTCTGAACGCCTTAATCGCACTACATGTCATCGGGCTTACAGATTCATGCTTTGATTTTTTTTAGATGCTACAGCCGTTAATTCCTGCCCAGCGCTTCTCAGCGCCTCCCTTGGAACCCCATGACACTGCTGCGTTAGGTGCGAGTTGTGTAAAGCCGCCAACGATGTATTTTGTTCCAAGCCTTGTTTGCGAATCACCTACCTTCCCTCTGTCCCCTTCTTTTATGTATATTTATGTATATTTATTATATTATATTATTATATTATTATATTATTATTATATATTATTATTATTATTATTATATTATATTATATTTATTATATTTATTATTAGTTTATGTATATTGCCACGTATCATTGTAGTGTTTGTTCGTTCACGCTCAAGGCTGCAGGAAAGGGTCGTTATCACTTTTGTTCGTGGCGCGAGAAGCGACCAGACTAATCTCGATTGTTCGCAGCCATGCAAGGCTGCATCTAGGTTTTTCCAGATTACCGTAGATGATCTTGACCTGTTATCTGGAAGTTTCCTTGCCGGCTTTAAATTGAGCGATGCCGCGAGCGGCGGACATTCGTAGTTCGACGATTGACGAGCACGCTTGTTGCTTACGCCGCCACCGAGTGATCCAGTTCTTTTGCGGGCGCAAGTCAGCCCAAATAAAGAGCTTCGTTTGCAAGTCTTTCTTGTGTCTTCCTGACCGCTGGACTGCCGTCACTACAACGTGACATCTGGTGGAGGTGCTGGGTAGCCTCCCATGTTCCGGACACCCTCTACAAGTCGAGACGCCAGCCCTTTGAGTCATCTACCGCAGGACCTGAGTCCAGTCCACCGCGCAAGCCGACGCCTGCAAGGGGACGCACCTGAGTTCGGGACCCTGCCGGACCCTACCCGGAAGCGAAAGCAAGTACCAACGTCCATCATGACCTTGCCCCAGACGACCACTCCAATCATTCTGCAGCAGCCCCGGGTGCCACCAACCTTCGACGCTTCGCCTGGCGCCGACCCCGAGGAATGGCTGGAGCAGTTCGACCGTGTGGCTGTCTTCAACAACTGGGACGACGCCATGAAATTTAGGTACGTCTTCTTCGCCCTGGAGGGACCAGCAAGAGTCTGGTTCGAGAATGAGGAAGCCAGCCTTGCCAACTGGGAAACCTTCAAGGAGCAGCTTCTAAAGACCTTCACGAACGTTGTGCGAAAGGAGAGAGCCCAGCAGCTGCTACAGTCTCGCATACAACACCCAAACGAGACCGTTGCTGTGTACACTGAGGAAATGAAGCGTCTCTTCCGGCGTGCCGACGCAAACATGAAGGAAGAAGAAAAAGTAAGGTTGCTCATGCGAGGAGTTAAAGAGCAACTCTTTGCCGGCCTCGTCCGAAACCCACCGAAAACTGTCGCGGAATTTGTAGAAGAGGCATCCACGATGGAAAAAACTCTGGATGCCCGAGCCCGCCAGTATGACCGCCAGCAGCGCATTTTCTCAGCAAGCTGCCTGGACACCGCTAACAGCAATGACCTGCGGGATATTATACGTCAAGTTGTGCGAGAGGAGCTCCGACGATTGCTGCCAACGGGAACGCAGCCGCAAATTTCATCGCTCACGGACGTCATCAGGGACGAGGTTCAACAGGCCTTGGGTGTGACGCCGACACCCACGCAGCCTCTGCAGCCCCCAGCCATGACTTACGCCGCAGCTGTGCGCCGTCCTGCCCCTCGACGACGGGACCCAAGCCCCTATCGCCCTCAGCCAGCTGCGTTGGACCGCCGCCCACTCGCCCCAACCCGCCCGTCCTACGAGCGACGCGCGCAGCCGAGGAAATGCGACGAGTGGAGAACACCCGACCAGCGCCGCCCACAATGCTTCCACTGCGGAGAAGCCCGTCACATTCTCTGGTACTGCCCATACAGGAGAATGGGCATCCGAGGGTTCTCTTACGACGCCCCACGACCCCGACCCGGCCAGCGACCAGCCGAAATCGAGGAGTTTTTGCGTCGGGAAGAATACTCATCGCCGAGCCGCCTATCACGTTCTCCGTCGCCATCGTCACCGCGCTATGTATCTCCTAGCCGAGGCTACGCAGTGCGTGGACGTTCCCCCAGCACCCGAAGGTTAAATTGAATAAAGCAGCCTCTGGAGGTGAGGTTGCTTCTGAGCGCAAGAACTAAGATCCTCCATCGACGAAAACAGAAGACCATGCCCCCTACGACGACGACGAACCCTACGACAACGACGAACCCTACGACAACGACGACCCCTACGACGACGACGACCCCTACGACGACGACGACCCCTACGGCGACGACGACCCCTACGGCGACGACTATCCCTACGGCGACGACTATCCCTACGGCGACGACTATCCCTACGGCGACGACTATCCCTACGGCGACGACTATCCCTACGGCGACGACTATCCCTATGGCGACGACGACAAATACGACGACAAATACGACGACAAATACGACGACAAATACGACGACAAATACGACGACAAATACGACGACAAATACGACGACAAATACGACGACAAATACGACGACAAATACGACGACAAATACGACGACAAATGCGACGACAACACCGACGACGACGACGACACGGCCAGACTTGAAGCTTTTACCGCTGCCCTTACACATTATTAGGAACGCTAAAGGACTCTAAGTTCTCGAAGCATTCTCCGTGTTTAATTTAATTTTAAAGCATCGAGACGATGCTTCTTTGGAAGGGGGGTAATGCCACGTATCATTGTAGTGTTTGTTCGTTCACGCTCAAGGCTGCAGGAAAGGGTCGTTATCACTTTTGTTCGTGGCGCGAGAAGCGACCAGACTAATCTCGATTGTTCGCAGCCATGCAAGGCTGCATCTAGGTTTTTCCAGATTACCGTAGATGATCTTGACCTGTTATCTGGAAGTTTCCTTGCCGGCTTTAAATTGAGCGATGCCGCGAGCGGCGGACATTCGTAGTTCGACGATTGACGAGCACGCTTGTTGCTTACGCCGCCACCGAGTGATCCAGTTCTTTTGCGGGCGCAAGTCAGCCCAAATAAAGAGCTTCGTTTGCAAGTCTTTCTTGTGTCTTCCTGACGACTGGACTGCCGTCACTACAACGTGACAATATTTCTTTTCATTGTGTTCTGTATCTTTTGAGTTTTAAGAATATATGCCTGTCCTGCTTGGACCCTGAAAAGGGTCTGCAGTATGTACTAAATAAATAAATAAATAAATAAAAAACAGCCGATCATACTGCAAGCTACGCCATCTTTGATAAAGACCGTCTTCTCCTTTCCTTACGTTATGGAACGACCTCCGTATCCTTTGCCGATGTGTATCAACTGTTGACAAAAACTGCGTGATTTCTTTTTCCATGGCAGTGCCATTTTAGTTTTTCATAGAACTAATTTACTGTGTTCGTTGCGTGCCATCTGTCTCGTCGATAGGCTCGGTGCTTCTCGCCGACCGACCTGAAGCCGCCGTCTTGCTTCTCCGGTTACAGGTGCCAAGATCACTACTGTGATGGCAAGAAGCTTTCCGGTAGCGCGAATGGCAAGGCAGATGCTAAGAAAGGTAGGCCTGCGATGGGACGTTGCAGACGGCTATCGCAAGTGGACTCATGATAATCGCTTTATCGCGAACTTTTGCCGCTTTTTAAGCCATGCTTGTTTGCACTCCTTTTTATAACTTTCTTTCCCTTTTCATTATGCCTAATGGCAAACGGCACGAATAAAAAAAAATCTTTGTAAACTTGGCCACATATTTGGTCAGCCATATTTAAGATCTGTGTGGCGCACTGTAGTTATCAAGGAACGAAGGAAGCCTCAGCAGCGCTGAGCGCACCTGAAGCGAGGTTTGACCCAATAGCCAGCATGCCAAACACCGTTATAATGCACCCCGTCGTTCTTTGTCGAACCATATCAAGCCGCTTTCCAGGACAGTGCTTCTAGGCATGCATTGTTGTGCTGGCGCCCACATTTCGCTGGCTGGCCTGTCTAAACCAGCGCTGCCCGCCCGCCGTCGCTCAAAGCAGGCCCAGACTCTCTCGGACATGTCGCGGCGTGCAGCGTGAATTATCCGCCTCGCCGGCGCCGGGCACGGACCCTTCCTCCTTCCCTCCTATCCCTCTGTGCGACGGCCGTTCCCTCCTCTCCGTCGCCGGCCGTCGCCTCTCGACCATTGGTCTAATTTGAACGGTGGCCAGTGCCGTGGCCTGATTGGAGGATTTGAACGGCTGGCTGCCGCAACGGACACCGGTGGCTTTAAAAACGGAGCCGCGCTGAGCCCGAGAAGCAGACGGGCAGCAGAAGAGCCATCACGCCGGAGCTACGCTCGCCTCCAGGGCCGCCCTTCTTTGTGCTAGTCCGTGGTGCTCTTGGCCCTTGTAAAAAGCCATTGTACATACTGTACATAAAAGTCCTTTGACTCACCGTTGCCTCGACCGTTTCCTGGCTCGGACTCCCAGTCCCAACAGTGGTGGCAGCGGTGGGATGCCCAAAACCCAACAGCATTAAGATACTGTGCGAGGAAAAATTTCAAAACTAATGATATCCTATAAGAAACACCGCTCCTATGCACACTACAATTTCCAGCCTCCCTGTTGATTAATACTGTTAGCAAGAAGTGGCCGGATTCTTTTCGAATAAAGAAAACAGGTTTATTTTAAGACTTAAGGATACAAGAATGAGGTAACTGGATTATTGATACGTAGGAGGTTCGGCGGATCTGCAGAGCTGGGAGGGCCTTGCCGACGCGTCTCGTATCGTCGGCGCCTCTCGGTCATCTCTCCTCCCAAGCTGCAGCGGTGGGGCTTTTATAGCCTGAGGAACGGTGGCCCCTCAGAACTGGCCAATCCAAAGGCAGCACTCGACGGCAGTCCGAAAGGACCAACCAGCGACCGCGCGGCCAACCGCTTCAAATTTTGCCGCGCGCGGTGGCGTCCGGGAGAGGAGGAAACGGCGCCTCGCTGTCTGGCCTCTTGCGACAAGTCCAGGCGTGTTGCTTGAAGATGCTTCTTCTTACGACTCCGCTGCCGTAAGGCGCAGCATCGTGGCTTGTCAAGGGGGACGCTCGCAGGAGAAAGTTAGGATGCGGGGCGCCTCGTGGTCGCTGAGCAGGAGCGTTAAATGTCGTGTGCTGGCGTGTTGGGGCCGCGTGGCTCGTAAGAAATGTGAATGCTGACAATACGGTCGGTTTGTTTTTTAGTCATTTAACTGATGGACAACAGTGTGTTGAAACTATCAGTTTTACTTGCTCACATGTTTGCGTTACAACTGGTGTTCTTCCGGATTCAGTCCAACTACCTAATTTATTTTTCCTCCTTGATAACAATTTTCCTTAAATTCTCACCTCTTGATAAGGAATCGTGCGCATCAATAATAGAGAGCTAATCTTTTCAGGCAAAGCACCTAACGAAATAAAGTACACTGACAACATAGAAAAACTTCTCGTTTAGCTTCATCATCATCATCAGCCTGACTACACCCATTGCAGGGCAAAGGCCTCTCCCATGTCTCTCCAATTAACCCTGTCCTTTGCTAGTTGCCGCCACTGTATCCCCGCAAACTTCTTAATCTCATCCGCCCACCTAATTTCTGCCGTCCCCTGCTACGTTTGCTTTCTCTTGGAATCCACTCCGTTACCCTTAAGGACCAGCGGTTATCTTGCCTTCGCATTACATGCCCTGCCCAAGCCCATTTCTTCCTCTTGATTTCGACTAGGATGTCATTAACCCGCGTTTGTTCCCTCACCCACTCCGCCCTCTTCCGATCTCTTAACGTTACACCTATCATTTTCCTTTCCATAGCTCGCTGCGTTGTTCTTAACTTAAGCTGAACCCTCTTTGTTAGCCTCCACGTTTCTGCCCCATAGGTGAGTACAGGTAGGATACAGCTGTTATATACTTTTCTCTTCATGGATATTGGTAAGCTACCATTCATGACCGTTTAGCTTGATTTAATGCAAATAAACAGACACTAAACAATGTCAAAACTAACCACATACTATCTTTTTCCAGAAATACGCATCTCAGTGCCGCATCTGCACAAATTTATCATGGCGGTGGAACAGCAGAGCGAGTGGAAACAAATAAATATTCGGGCTTCCCACTAGAAAGTAATTTGAAGTGGAAGCCTTACATCACAAGTTCTAATTTCACACTTTAAGATGACATTTTGTATCAATATAAATGGACTCTTTTTCATCCTAGATAATATATTCAGGCCTCAGTCCCAGCACAAAATACTAGCGATTGACTTTTTGTAGGGATGTGCTAACATTTGTATAAAGTTTCATGATTGAATAAAATAACAGCATCGAGATTCAGCTATCTATCAAGTGAACGCCCTAAAGGTCATGGATATATTTTTGGTAATTTATATTCAGAAGGTGCACATTAAGATTAAAATTTATGAAAAAAAATGATGTTAGTAATGGTGGGAAAATATGTATGCACAGGCAGTCAGGACGACGTGCTACCCCAATCGCTGTTTCGCGAAATATTATTCACTGCTTTCTCTATATATGGCATAAAAACTGGGTTATTTTTTTGATGAATGCAAAATTCACCTGAAACAAAGAAATCATTGCCAGGCGCAGCCAAAATTGAGAAAAAAGTGCGAGTTCACTTTGTACGCAGCTTTGTAAATAGCGTCTCAGATGGCGTTCGAACTTTAACCTGCTATGTTCTCCCAAAATCGAGGGGATGTTTTGATCTTTCCATATTAAAAATTAATGGCTTCTATATAATTCGTTTCTGTGTCGCATACTGTTGCGAATTATTGTCTTGAGCATTCTAAACTTATGTGAATCGCATTATTCGAATTTAAGAGGGAGCAGTGCGGTCAATCACATTTACTTGTTTGCCAATTGTAGTGGGTCCTCTTTTTGGTGGTTGAAATTACTTTCACGTTTTCTTGAGAAATTAAACTTGCCATATTCGTCAATAATATGCGTTGCAATCACTCATTATCCACACTATATTTGTGAATCCTGCACGAAACACAAGAAACGCCGCGAACATAAAGTTTAGTTTTCACGGCGCCCAAAACATCTACGTTCAAGTAATAAATCAACATCGTGGATCAAACATATGAAATGACTTATCATGGACGTAAAGACTACCTTAAATACGCTTCTTTATTTCTGTATTTCAAGGATCAATTTATTATGCTGCATTGCCTGTGTTGAAATGTTTCGTAGTGATATTACATTACCGAGAGGTTGACTAGCGTCACGTATTCTTTCTTACTCATTTCATGCGTACTTTAATCAGTAGAAATTTCTTAGATTTTCTAGTTTGCGCGTATATGTATACTTAACTTATAAACCTGTACTAGCACTGCAATGTCATTCTCTGGTGCTTTTGAGGGTAGTGTTTTGTACGCACTACTATTATAATTGTAACGATCTACCTGTGAGTATTAAATCTGCCCTCCGTTTGTTTGTTGATGATTGCATATTACATGGTGTAATTTATAATCCGGCTGACCTATCTTCCTCTACAGGAAGACGTATATCGTATAAAAAGCTCTAGGGACCAAATGGCTGTACACCGTTCACACTGATGAACGTAAACTAATGACTTTAGCGGCTGCGGACCCGAAAGGCGCGGGTTCGATCCTGGCCGCGGCGGTCGAATTTCGATGGAGGCCAAATTCTAGAGGCCCACGTACTGCACTATGTCAGTGCACATTTAAGAACCCCGGGCGATCGAAATTTCCGGAGCCCTTCACTACGGTGTCCCTCATAGCCTGAGTCGCTTTGGGACGTTAAACCCCCCTAAACCAAACCAAACGTTTTCGTTCTCCTGACACCGTAGTCTTATATGGAGCCTGTGAGGTACATGAATAAGTAACTGAATAGTTACTTAAATGAATAAATTCATAATGGACTACACCTAAAGAAACAGGCAAACGATGCTTGTATGCAAGTACGTTCTCATAATACGATGCTGAGATCCGTCCTATGCGTCGGAAATGTCTGTATAAACCATTAGAGAACATTATTTCTCAGCAAAACTCGAGCGGCCAGGTCATTTTAGACGCGCTTGAGGGAAAATTAGTGCAGCGAATTGGCGTTCTTTGAAAACTACGTAATAGTGAAGAAAAACTGAACGCATTGTCTGCATTTAACAGTTTATAGTTGATGTATAACCTAAGATTTGCACGTTTTAATGATGAATTAAAGCCATTGCTAAAAAAGATTCAAGAATGCATTAGCGAAAAAAAATTCCAGGACTAAACCGAGTTCTATTCAAGAGGATAAATCACTTTACTATGCGGTAGTCGTATATGAACAAGGAGAACAAAAGAAAACATATGACTACATCAGTGTTGGAATGGAACATTTTGCTCGGCTAGTTGGTCTATTCTGACATAAGTGAAGCAGCACGAAAGAATATACCCGAAGGCGAAACACAGAAGGGACGGGAAAGGGCGCTGAACTGATAACCGGCTCTTCTTAAAGCAACGCGAAACCAAACACAGGACGTAGTGGACGTGTCGTCTCTTGCTTCTTCCACTACGTCCTGTGTTTCGCGCTGCTTTAAGATGAATTCGTTCGAACTTACCCACTTTTCTGTTCTCGTTATCCGATTCTTATTGAGCGAAACAGCACAATGACTGCAGACCAGAGAGCGGGAAGACAGCGAAAATTGCTTCTCAACAGAACTCTATTTGGGCTGACTTGCGCCTGCAAAGAGCTGAATGAGTCGGCGGCGGCGTAACAACAAGCGTGCTTGGTGGTAGTCGAACCGAAATGCTCGCCGCTCTCGGCCGAGATCAATTTAAAGCGGATAGCGAAACTTCGTGATAGCTCCACCGTAGATTCGGCTCCACCTGGATGCGATCCATCGAGATAAATCTGGTCGTGTGTTGCATCACAAACGAAGCCATAAAGCGGCGTGCCGGCAGCTTTCAAGAATGAACAAACAAACACTACAAAGATTCTCGGCAATATATAAGAAGGCCGTGGCACGGGTAATCGGATGCAGTCAACCTCATATGGTGTGAAGAGCCATAAAAGCGATAAAAGACATAACAGAGTGATGAAGGTAAAGGACAATCAAAGATCAAAAGGGACGATTAAAGAATAAAAGTGCACTTGGATTTCTATACACCATTTAATGTCATATGGTGTAAAGAGCTGTAAAATCAATAAAAAACATCTATAACTTTGTGACGCCAGTTAAACTAATAAAATGTTACTAAATCTAGTCCAAGCCGCAAGCCATGCATTCAGGCCAAGAGACTCGTTCGCCGAGCGGCAGCCAGTGACCCAGCTTCGCTTAGAAAGCAAGGCAGTAGGAGACGGGTTGGACACAGTAAGCCACGTGACTGCCCCCTTGAGTGACGCGAGCTTATGGGTGTCGGCCACAAGGTTTCGATTTCACGCGCCGCGAAGACCAGAATATCACGCCGCGTATACTGATAAGCAGATTCGCATTTTCGAAATTCTAAAAACGGATATTTTTATTACTAACGGTCGGCTACAAATCACTAATTGCAAGCGTCCGCCTATCGGCATTAGTTAAATAGTTAACTATCAGAATTTAATGAAAAACTTTACTAGTTAGCATGATTGGTCTGTTTCTTGACGTCCGCCAGCGCTGCAATTACTATGCTGCAAATAGCTACCCTTTACTTCCAAAACCTTATTTTTAAAATTATTAGTCGCCTTCTCAGAAACACCTGGTATAAAAAAAATGGCTGAGGCTTACCTAAGGTTAAGCCTAGTCAGATGCAAAGCATATTGATGGCTAGGCTTAGTAATACATGGCTTTCCTTGGTTGAATACTTGGTCAATTTAATACAACCACTAGAAGTGTAGGAATTGCCGTGGCAACTATATACGGGATCATCGGTGAATTCAATGCAGAGTGTACAACCGCTGCCCCATCACCGGCTTCAACGGTATTCTTGGCACCCATGCAAAGTACATTGGAAACACCCTCAGTTATTCCACCACCGCCACCATTCCCTATAGACTGTATTGATGTACCCCCAGCAGCAGCAGCAGCTGTAGTACCGGCGGTTGTAGCAATATTTCCCCTCGACGTACGAGGAGGTGGTTCTACAGTAGTTGCAAACCTACTCGGCAAATCAGCCCTGCTTCCTGCTCACATGGGCCTTGAGGGAAATGAGGCAGCTGACGCCGCCGCCCGCGCGCTCTCTCACCGGACATTCCCCTCCGACCCCGACGATCAGGAACTCGAATTCACTCCAGCTTACTCGTTTAAAGACATTTCTTTATCAATCTGGCCATAGTCTTTATCCCCGCCCGTGTAAAGGTCTCTCAAAGGCGGAGGAGCGGCTTCTGCTTCGCCTATATACAAATACTTTGCTGTGCCCGGCAGCTCTAAAACACTTTGACCCTTCTTTCTCTGGCAGCTGTCCGCACTGTGCGGAGAAGTCTTCGGACATCTACCACATGGTGTGGGCCTGCCCCTCCAACCCTGCTATCCCCCCTCACCCCAACCCAACCCGGGAGGACTGGGAGGCGACCCTGCTCGGCTGCTCTGACCTGCAGGCCCAACGGGCCTTGGTCGCGCGAGCCCGGGCAGCGGCCGACGCCACTGGGGTCCCGAACTAGGGACCTCCACCCAGTACTTGTGAGGGCTGGCCCCCTTTGGGTCAGCTCATACCTCACCTCCCGAAGTTTATCTGTAAATAAATGTTTTCCACCACCACATCTAGGCGGCATCCCAACACCTGGCCGCCTCGTAAGTGCCCGGAGAGCGAGGCAAGCTCAGATTTATACCGCTGCTGTAGCGTCACGTGGTCAGCTGCAGCGCCTCTGATGTGGAGCCTCCACCGCCGCGGCCGACCGCGCGAGCCGGCAGCCCATCTCTCCTCTGCTGTGACGTCATGTTGTCACGTGGTCAGCCGCCGCGCCTCTGATGTGGAGCCTCCACCGCCGCGGCCGTCCGCGCGAGCCGGCAGCCTATCTCTCCTCTGCTGTGACGTCATATTGTCACGTGGTGTCACGTGGTCACGCTAAAGGTCAATGGTAGCTCACCGCCGCGCTCGACGGGCTGTAGTGTAGCTCTAGTAATATGCTTCGCATAAAATTCAGGGGGGCACTTTGTTGACCTAAAGTGCGGTGAGGCGAAAGCCTTAAGAGCGGTGTTGCTGCTTGTGACACTGATGCGTTGTAAAGATGTTAGGCTTCGCCTCTAAGTGTGAAACGCGACAGCATCTTGCAACGCTGCCAGGGAGTCCATAGAACGCCATCGCCCGTTTGGTTCTACGCCTTTCTCGTCGGTAAATTGGTTTTTGAGGAAAGGAAATGTATCTGTCTCGCATATCTGGGTGGATACCTAAACCTCGCCGTAACGGGAAGGGAGGAAGATGGGAGTCAACGAAGGCACCGTATTGTTGTTGTTGTTGTGACTGAGAGAAGGATGAAAAGGAAATTGCACGGGCCTGCTACTGGCTCGAGCCAAGCCACCACCGCTGCCACGTGCAGATAGAGGAGAGTTAAAAGATCAGAGGAAGGAGAGAGAGGAAAGGAAAGACGCGCGTCGCAGCAACAACTGCGTCCGCCGGAGCGGACGCTGCTCAAAAAACAGATAAGCGGCCGAAGCCGCGCTCGCCGAAGCGAGAACAGACTAGACGCGCCTTTGTTCATTCCAAACCATCGAGCTGGCATGGGGGTGCAATAAAGACAAAAGAAGAGCTGGCATGGGGGAGTGTTTAGCATGCTCGTCTCGCACACCGGAGACCGGGGTTCGATTCCCAAATTCTACCAATTTCCTACTCGGTTTTATTTATTTATCTGGCTAGAAGGGTACGTAAACTAGGCTAATTGGGTATATAAGCAATTAACTAACCTCATTCCAACTTACTTGGAGCATCTCTATAAGATCCCTTTAATTGGTTGCTTGGCCCCGTTTGAAATTCGCGCACTTTGGCGTCATGACCGTTTCGACCAACTTGAAAAGCGTGACATTTCTCTCGACAACACCTGCCTACAACGATGAGGCATTTCGCCTTCATACCCACGAATATGCAAAGCTCAGGTATATATACCGTAAGCGTATTGATTACAAGGGTTCCAGAAATTGAATTCCACCATGACAAGACAGTGTCGTTAACAACGCATCAGCCAAAATATGTGGTCTGAGTATCGAATTCACTTGGGCTGTCAGTCACCTAGGAACCAAGGGAAACGAAATTTCGTAGACACATTTGAAACGCGGCCTCTAAGCCGAGAAAAAAAAAGCTATGCCTTATAAAAGACTGTAAGTATGCACTAAAAATTTTTTAAATGGTCAAGAGGGAAGCAAAGGCGCAATAACTGTCTAAATCTCGGTCGGCGCCTCAGCGATGCCGTAACGAAACGGATGAAGGAGCAATTGAAGGAAGTGTAAAAGAGGTACGTAATGCAATGCTCCAGATTCATTTCGACCAGCTGTATAAAATACTATATCATACGTTGACTCGTACTGAAATGGCAAACTAAATCTGTTAAGAAACTAAACAACGCATTGAAGCTTGAGAAACTACGGCCAGGAAAGTGGGAATCGGACACTCACAGAAAGCGTTTCTTAATGGTAGTTACACTGCCTTCGTACTTTACACACATGTTAAAAAAAAGCTCCTCCAACAAAAAATACGACGTTCAATTGTGAATATTGTGAGTACACAGTGTCAGTAAAGAACGCCGTATTTTCATGCCGAAAATCAATTAGGAAAATGTATTTTAGCTATTTTACGGTGAAATCACTGGATTTCATCCATGATTGCTTTTAGGGACGACGCAGTTTTGAAACTCGATTTCGCTCTAAGGGTTTTAATAGAAGCGAATGTTTTAAAACATTTTTATAAAGCTGAACTGATATTTACCCGTCACCGGAAAAAAATAACCTGTTCAATTCTGTGCTTGGAGTACGTGGTCCGTATAGACGCAGCAGAGGTACCTACAGTTTCGCTTTCAATCGCGTATTGCTTCTTAGACTACTAAGTTAAGCTTGATTCTTGCATTCACAAATTGTGGTGTCATTTTTTCCGACAGCTTTTCTTTTCTCAAAAAGTCCCACTAATTGAGAGCCATTCCTTGCGCAGCATGGATGAAATGTAGTTATACGAAAAATTACAGCACGCTATGGTTCATATCAGATTCCGTTTACAGTGCCACATCTTTCACTTCGTTAGAGAAAGACTTTCCCCGAATACTGAGAAGTGCGCCCCTGTTTAGTGTAGTGCCGGCCAGCTTGAATGTGAAGCATTTACCGCGAAAGGAATGCCACACTACTGAAGTTTTCTTTGATTAGCGTGCATTTCCGAAATTTCCGGTTTTTATCCTCCTGCAGCGTCGCTTTGGCGACAACGAGTCGGGGGAAGTTGGTGGCGACGGCGTTCTTGGCTGAGCAGGCGCTCTTGTTGTAGACTTCGAACGCCAGGTCAAAGAAAGCCCAGCCCACACGACGGAATACCTTGTCGTCCTGTGGCATCACGAACCGGCGCATCTGCAAGGAGGGAGCCCAATGTAAATGAGTGGACTGCAACTCACGTCAACAGCACTCATTTTGCTTCGAGGCTTCCTCCTGGACTTCAGTTACTAACTAGAGAGAACACCTGGGATGCCCCCTCTAACATCTGTATGATTTATTTATTTATTTACTAAATTTCGTTTGAGGTTTCTTTCTTTACCCTCAAATGGAGTAGCGTGACTGGGTTTAACTACCAGGCACACCTCTCCTGTAATCGTAAAAATGTCTCTCTCTCTCCCCACTTGTGCGTCCTTGCTCATGTGGTCGCAGAAAAGTATTCCTAGTGTTTTGATAATGTTTTTAAACTATGATGTTTTTCCAATCTTATTGCCGAAGTTGTGCCTAATTGATGATTACCTTGCGGTAGCAAGAATTGCTTTAGTTTTTTCAATATTGAAGAGTAGCGCATTGTTTTCTGTTCAGGATTTTAAACGGCCAATTTTCTCAATAATAACTGGAAGAAGAACTTGAAAGGTAGTGCCTTGAAAAATAGACACGTATCATTTGCGCAAATAATACATTGTGGTTTGCATAAAATTTAAGTGCGTCATATATGAATAATATGAGTACAAGAGTCCTTAATGTCCTACCATATACTACCTCGGTAGAATTTGCGTGAAATGATGACTATATGACCCTATTTGGACTCTCTAAAAATGAAGTTGAAGGTGAGATTTCGTGAGGTGAAGAGGCGTTCAGCGTACTCCGTATAACTCTAGTTTGTGCAATAAAACAGCATGATTGAGACGGCTGAAAGGCTTTGAAAACTCACAAAGTGTGATACAAATTTCCCGATTTTCGATGGCAGCTAATATAAGTCCTTTCCGCGTCAAGAATGCTGTTTGGTATGTTTTTTAGTGAATAAAGCAATGCTGTGAAGGAAAAGATGCATGAACTTGAAGCAGAAATCAATTAGTATTTCGCTGGTGGTTCTCTCTAATACTTTTTCAAAAGGTTCATCAAAAAAAATATGCCCAGGCTTAGCTTGGTTAAGCCAAGAATTGTTCAAATGTTTAGGGGAATCCCCCAAGGTGGAGTAGATTTGTAATAAGGGAGTAATTACTTATTGGCATCCACCCGAGCGCAGCCATACGGCTACAAAGGAAAGCTATACAGCTTTCTCAGAAACCTCGTAGTTAAAGAAAAATTCGTCCTGGTCCGGGGTTCGAATCCAGGACCACCGCTTCACCGGAGCAGTCGCTCTACCAATTGAGCGAACCAGGACGGCAAGCTTATGGTAGGGCTAGAGCGAATTAATCAATAACTCGAAGTTGGAACTGTGTTGGTCAAATGTTTAAGGGAATCCCCCAAGGTGGAGTAGATTTCTAATAAGGGAGTAATTACTCATTGGCATCCACCCGAGCGCAGCCATACGGCTACAAAGGAAAGCTAAGGAAAGGAAAGCTTTCATTTGTAGCCGTATGGCTGCGCTCGGGTGGATGCCAATGAGTAATTACTCCCTTATTATAAGCCAAGAATGCGTTGCATATTGCGCGGTCTTTTTGCGCGAGGTATTGCTTGGCGGCACTCGATTTTCTCAGCAGCTTTTCCTCCGTGACGTATGGATGGATGGATGGATGGATAGGAGCGCCCTCTTTGAAACGGGGCGGTGGCAACCGCCACCATGCTCAGCCGACCTTTTTTTCCTTTCTTTCTTTTTTCTTTCTTTTCTTTTTTTTAAGTGGTTTGGTGGCTGCCCGGCCGCGCCCAAGGGCTGAACTGAGTGATTGCAATATGCTACGCATAAAAATTGCGCCTCTCCCGTAACCGAGAGTAGATTAAGCATGAAATGTTTACGGGCCTAACACAGGCTCCATTGCTCGGCTTAAGCAGTTTTGACGGTGGCGGCATTGAAATCCAGGACGATGCAGAAGCGTACGCGGACACGACGAGACGCAGGCCTGACAAGAATGTATATGCAGCGCGTTCGAATACTCCGCGAGCGTGTATACATCTGCCTGCCAGAGGGGCAAAGGGCATGAAGGTTGGTTGGTTGCGACTGAGAGAAGGACGAAAAGGAAAAGTGCACGGGCCTGCCAACTGGCTCCTGCCGAGCCACAACCGCTGCCACGTGCAGACCGAAGAGAGTTGAAAGATAAGAGGACAGAGTAAAAGACAAAGTAAAGACGCGCGTCGCAACAACCGCGTCCGCCGGAACGGACGCTGGCTGAAAAATACAGATACACGGCCGCAGCCCGAGGGCTGCAAACCGAATGCCACAGATATATAGGGCATGAAGGCCCTGCGGCCGGTCATTTACATGCGTGAGTGTGGGACCGCAGCGCCATCCTTGGGGAGTAAGCGAAAGTTTTCCGCCGAAAGCCCTTCTCGCCCTCTTTCTCTAAGCGGCCTTCTCTCAAAGCCCCTAACAGATCACGTATGAAAACGAAGTGTATTGTGGCATGTATGTGCTTTTTCCACGCGTTATTAGAAATCGGAAATTATAATTCCGTGCATTATCAAATGCACAGCTCGACTGATATCTTGATAAACATTGAAAAGACACTGGCAGCAGTTATTTTTTGTGACTCGTTTGGAGAGCAACCGGCGATTGTATGCTGGTCCCGTAGGAGGGCTTAGAGAGTCTCGGTGAATCTCGGTAAGTCTCGTACGGTACCCGGATGTTCTCGTTTAAGAGCACTGATGAGTGGAATTCAGTGCCCGGATGATGGCTCTCCGTCTCGGCGTGACGTCACCAAATGCCGACAACGGGAGCTAAAAGCATTTCATGCTTAATGGCGCGTTATTAACAAGATAAAATTGCGTTTTTGATCCTCCACAGAAACTAACAATTCAAGCCTGTTGCAGAAATATCTCGAGGCTGAAATGTGAAAATTCAAGTTTTCAGAGCTAACAGTTCATTTGTGTCCTCTATATTACCCAATATGCTACGTACACACCTCCCCAATAGAAGAAATGCATAAATACTAACCCGAAAGAAACGTTAGCACTTTGTGGCAATGATAACCCAATCAAGGGACACGACGTGCTGGAAGTTTTCCTCTTGAAATGGCACTGAGGAGAAATTGAAGTCTACCTCTATCAGCAGACTAGCAAATTCTAACGACATAGACACAAATCTCGCCGAAAATGGAGCTTTTAAATCTAGAAGAGTCTGAAAACCCAAATAAAGCGTTGCCGTCGCCATCCGAATTCGCAGTTGAAGTGCATGCATCGTTATTGAATTTTTGAGCGGATCTCTGAGGCTATGATACGCCGCCATTCACTTGCAAACGATGGCAACCAGGCCTCCTCGGTATGGACGCCAAGAGTTTGAATCTAGTAGTGTAAAAATTTTTACACAACTTTTTTAAGCCACATATGAGCCAAACGTTAGCATTCCAACAAGAGCCACATATTTGATTGCCACTAAGAGCACTAATTGGATGTTGTTGTCCTAGGTGTCCCTTTAACATTTAGTTCTTTTTTCACTCGTAAAAAAGATGAAGATATTTCTGACTCCACTTTCTTTAAGTTCTCGGCTATGCCTTATATCACTTTGGAATATAAAAACATTATTAAAGAATAGATACTTGAATAGTAACCTCCTGAAAAAGTGCCGACAGCATCAACGTAATGTGCTAATGCCTTCTCGCCTGGAAATGCCCCCATCGATATGTTTGAAATAAAACCAATGTCTACGCCTGTGTATGTTTTTTTCCTTTGGACAGCAAAGAGAGCCTTCAAAAGCCAGCGAACAGAGACATGCTTCCCTCTCTTGAGGTTACAGCACCCTCAGAAGTTGGCATAAATGTTGACGTTCAGTGGACCATGTACCACTTTCGCATAGAAGCGAACGAGAGAGGGAACCGTCTCGTCAGTTTAGTCCTCAATTACGAGCCATCTGTGATCACTCGGTGGTGTCAGAGTGAACACAGGCAGCACAGTGCCGCTGTTCGCAGCTATCTTGTGTTCCACTCCCCTGTGCGCTTTGCAAAAGAGGTTCATCGAGTCACGGAAGTCTTCCGATGTTTGGAGACTCACGCTGTTCCGCCTACACAACGCAGCCCACGCACACCCGCCTGGCTGCGCAAAGTAGACCACTTTCCGTGTTGTTCTCTTCGTTCCGTGCTTTCGTTATGAACGCTACGTTTGCCATCAGAGCAACAAACTCCCTCGCCAAATGGCTACCCTGACCACTTTCCGTCTCCACTCTCCGCCTTGTGCCAAGTTATAGGAGGCCATGGGTAAGTCTTGGCTGAGTATGCCAAGTAGTACAAGGATATACCAAGTTAAATGAACGTACTGCCGTCAGCACGCTTAACACGAACGCTCGAGTGCGTGTCTTCCGCTGAAATTATCACCGCTGGGCGTCGGCCGCTAGATCTGAGACAATATTAGGGTGAACGCAGAGCATGGGCTCTATCGAATCGCCCCAAACACACCATGCAGAATGGTCTCGGACTCAGCGCCGAGCGTTCAAGGGCTGCGATACCAGTGCAGGAAGCTCAATTGAGCGTTCATGTTGAGCTTGCTGACGGCGGTACATCTGCCTCGTCTAGAACTGCCTTTCCAGGACGTCCAGGAGGTCCTCTTCTCTCACTGAGGCTTCAGAAGACGCAGAGTGTAAAATGTATGCTGGACTTTATGGATGAGCCGTACTCCTCAGGATGTTAGAACACCTACTGATACTATATGTAGACTCCATGGCATATTTTATCTCTCATTACCATGATGTAATCAAGGTTGTTGTTGTTGTTGTTGGCCTGTGGTGGAGTGTTCCATGCCCACAGTGGGGAATTGGCCAGGGTGCTTTGCATAATCATTAGGAACACATCGACGCATTAAGGTTGACGCGGGTGAGGTTGTTTGGTTGATTGGTTGGTTGGTCTGAAATGAAATGGCACATCACATACCCACTACGGGGGAGTGGCCAAGACCAGGCGGTGAACTGCTGGAAAGAGGAACGTTTATAGAGGACGAAACGGAGTAGTAATAGGGAACAGGCTGAGAGATTCGACAACGCAACGACAGGGGACCTGTTAGCTGAGAGATCGAAGACGGGACGATGGCTTTATGTGCAAATTCGAATGCAACGAATGTAATGGGTGAGGTGAGGTTCTTTCCTTTCTTTTCTTCCCCACCAAGCAGTGCATGCGTCTTTGTGCGCATTGTGGTACTTTATGCTCATTTTTAAAGATCTTCCAAAGGTACCAGATACTCTGGTGAGCTAACAGTGTCTTCATTTTTTATTCTTGGGGCAAAAGGAACAAACTTAACAGCAAAAATTAACGCAAACCTGTATTCTACCTGTAGTTGTTCCAGAAATGCGGCACCTGAAGAAACGTTACAGCATTTTTCTCGTGCCGACAACTACACGTAGAAGACGCAGAAGAAGACTACCAGCTGCTATGTTCACAAGGCGCTAGCGGTAAGTCTGTTTTGCTTCGTATGTGTCATGCAACGATCGAGCTTTATACCGTTGATATCCCTACGATTTTTATTTGGTTGATTTCCTTCTTTTGCGACTGTGCTAATTTGGTTTCGATTCCCAATATAGCCTGCATTGTGCCCAGGACACCGCGATGTGGAAGCACTGAAAGCGATCGGCAACATTCACGTGTTAACAACGTATCGCTGCTTTAGTGCTCGTATTGGCCGACTGCGGCATAGAGGCTTTCCGAGAGCAAAGCCTTATAACGTATTCTCGTGCTGTTTAACCCAGTGAAATACATGTAACCTTTCCTTTACGTCGGCGAGATCAAGTGCGATTTGCTGAAGACCGATATTCTGGCTCCAAATTTGTTGCCGTCGAAGTGAAATCCAAACTACGAGGTGCTTTACAAGCTGTTAACACGCTACAGCAGCAGGCTAGTGAGGCGTGCTAGAGCGGGAAGCTGAGGGCGCGCTACAGCACAGCTTGGCGAATGGTTTTTATGACAGCCGTTCCTTGTGCAAGATACCCCACGCCCTGATTTCCTAGTGCGCGTGTTATTTGCCATTTCAGGGTCACCGTAGTGTGAGCATAAAACCCGGTTTTCAGTCGAAGCTTCGAGGCGTTGTCCAGACCCTCGGCGCGCACCACGAGATAACTATTTCCGTTTTGTGCGATCTTATTGGAAGTATACGCAAATATTTGTGTTTTTGCGGTCTGTTCTGCGGCGTACGCAAATGTAAGCCGAAGAACCATAGCCTAAAATCTAGGATAAGGCAAAAACAGATGAAATGTGCGCACAATAGCGCACAAATCTGTGTGCGGTCGATGAACAGCGCTAGACGGGTGCAAATTACCCGGTTGCATGTTCACCTTCATGAGTCACAGCATTTCGGTTTTGTTTTAGTGTTTTATAGCTATGGATGCATTTCCGATGGCAATTCACTCGCCTTAACCTGGCGGTTTCCTTACTCGTTTCGTAAAGGCGCATTTGCATTCTGACATAGCATGCACACGCACGACAAGACGGCCTCACGTCGGCCAAAGAGAAACCCCTACAATCCTGCGGCGTTAGACTGCCAGTGTATTCGGCGGCTTCCGGTGGGCTACGACAGCGCCCTGGGGGGGGGGGGGGGGCGGAGGGGGGAACAAATTTTCCAGGTGACATAGTTTCGCGCCATCAGTGCCGAGCCGGTCTACATTGCCGTCATTGGCTAGCTACCTCGAGTGTTTCAAGACAGATGCGCACTGGACGTTCTCTCATGTATATACCGTAGTAGTACAAGACCTTTACTCGACCATAATTTACAGGCCGAGCATGTCGACCGCCTTGGCGACCAGAAGTCGCTGTTCTTCCTCCCCTTCAGCGCCAAGCCAGTCGAGCCAGGTGGTGATGGATAAAGAAGATGGGGGGTAGGAACCCGACTGCTGAGCAGCCGGGCAATAGAAGAGGCAATGGGCCAGGTCCGCATAGATACAGGGGCAGTTGGGACAGGAAGGGTCTGATCGATAGCGATAGAGAAAGAGGCGAGACGGGGTGATGTATAGCATTGTATGTGGTGTATAGCATTCATTTGGATGTGCCGAAGAAGGCGAGCCTCCGGCACCGTGTGCGATGGATGAGGGGGAGGGTAAAGGCGTTTGCCTAAGCGGAGCTCGAGGTAGACCTCTTTTATGGTGCGGCGAAGGGTGTCTCCCACCGTCCTCCGAGGGCTTGTGCCAGGGGATCAACGGTGCCCGGAAAAGTCTGTCGCGGGCGAGCTGATGGACCAGCTCATTGCCGTCGATCCCTGAATGCCCAGGGACCCAGCGGAGGAAAACGATGGAAGGCGGCAATGCGGAGACCGCTCGTTCGACCTCCTGTTGGAAAGAAGGGCTTAGGGTGCGTTTCTGTATGTGGTGTATAGCGGCTTGTGAGTCTGATTAGACTGTGTACTCTTGAAGAGAGGGAAGGAGAGCAAATTACTGAAGGGCATGTGCAATGGCGAGGACATCGAGGGACACTGCATCCGGAGAGTGTAGATACGGCCCGCTGGTGTGGGTTTCAGGAGCGGGGAGGTGGGGATGGTACAGGGCGTAGCCGCAGGAACCTCGAGGAGCCACGAAGGAGGCAGCCGTGTAGACTACACCCTGGGTATCAAAGAGAGGGGAATGGTGCTGCGCGGCCGCATGACGACGGCCGGCGTGCTGGAAGGGGAGGATACGAAGATTGGGAGCCGGGGTTGGAATAGGAGAGGTAAAAAGAGCGATGGGAATGGGCGAGATGCCGTAAAAGACTTAGTATTCGCCAACCGAATAGTTGCGAATGCGAGAGCAGTCGTAATATTGGAATATTTCACAAGTACTAATTTTCTTGAAGCAGTGGCGACTGGCCCCTTAGCGCTCCTTTTCGAAAATTGCCGAGAAAATCGCAATAAAAAACTCCCTTATTTCTTTATACTTAGGGTTAGTTATCTGCTGACAGCTAAGTTATTGTTAAATATTCCTATTCAGGAATGGAATATTGCAACGCACTTCTGCGACAGGCGTAAGCCGCCGTACTGTAAGCTGTTTTAGAGAGCTGTTTAAACGAACCCCTCGTTTATATTCCACCACAGCGTTTGGTGAGTAATAGCGAGTTGCAAGCGAATCTTGCGCTGTGCCAGAGATACGAATGCTTGCGCTGATTGATGTCAAAGCGCGGTGAGAGGATTATGCTAGACAAGGACAAACCATTTGACTTGCAAGCACTTTGTTGAGCCACACCTCACAGGTATCTACGCCGTGGCGCAAGGCAAGAATACATTAAGAACAATGCTTTTATCTGTAATTAAGTTTTCTGAGTCAGAGATCTCGATGGACAGCTTATCAACGCAGCTTCCTCTATGAGTCATCTTTAAGGCATCTATGAAATCGCGTGCGCTTTTTCCTCGCTGTTGTTGATACTGAAGAAGCACTGATTCTGAGGGGCAGCCAGAAAGGGTATGCACCGGCCGGCTCTCCAGTGGCTCTCTGGAGAGGCTCTTTATTTTTCGTTAGTGCACTTACCCCATTTGTCTTTATTAATTTTGACGCAGAATAAATGAATTAGTATATAGAAGTAACAGTTCACAGACTTCTAAGCGTACGTTTGTCCCAGCACCCTTTTTCTTACATTGAAAGGTTAAGGGTGACGTTTAGCTTTTACGTGGTTTATTATCCAAGGGCGGCTGAGGCTATGAGGGACGCCGCAGCGGAGAGCTACGAATAATTTCACCCAGCTGGTGTTCTTTAAAGTGCACTGACATCGCACAGTACACTAGCCTCTGGCATTACGCCTCCACAGAAATGCAACAGCCGCGGACGGGGTCGAACTCACATCTTTCGGGTCAGCAGCCGAACACCATAACTGAGCCACCGCGGCGGCTTCGGAAGCTAGGGTGAAGAGTCAATGTTCAGGGTGCATCGACGGGCCAGCGCCGGAGGTGCGCCGGTCACCAAGGCATCCTATCAACGTTTGAAGCGTTGTGCCCGTTTTTATTAAACTTTTATGGATGGCGTGTCTTTACGCCGTAATGAGCTAGACAGCATGTCAGCTTATGAAAACTGCCCTTTTGAAAAGTGCTGCTCATTTCTTCATTTTTGTGGCTTAGATTACCCAAGAAAGCTCCTATAAAGGAAAAATAATGGAAGAAATTGCTGTTTACTGCCAGTTTTTAATGATAAAGCATTACTTGGCTCGTTGCACGAAAACCCCACCCGTGAATGGAAACAGGTTTAAAGGCGCCCCTCCTCTTCTCTGCGGTGCTATACAATAACCACTCACATGAATAACAAAGGAGACTGCCCTCAATATGGGGGAGCAAAAACATGGCCTTCATGTGCGTCGTCACCCCTCCTGGGTCAATAGGCCATCACAAGGCAGGGGTGAATTGAAAAAGGAATCTTTCCGGTTGAATGGAAACAGGTTTGGACGATTTGAAGGCGCCCTTCCTCTTACCTACAGTGGCTATACTATACCCCCTCAGCTGGATAACAAAGCAGACTGCGTTCAAAATGGGTCGACTTGACCCCTCCTTTGGATGCACTGGGCGAGGGGTCACCCTGCCAAATTGATGTGCTAAATGTACACAGTACGTGTCGGCTCCACGAGATTGGCTAGGAAATGCAATGCCCATTGTCGTATTCATGTAAACGCGGCTCGTGGAGTCATACTTCGGATGTGCGCGTCTACCTGACGGCACCTGACACAGGCACCACAGGCACCTGACAAGGTGCCTGTGGTTTTGATCCGTTTTGCCAACCGATCCACAAAAACAGACTGGATTTCAAAGCGCAAAGAATGCGAAGATGACATTCGATTCTTTGATAACCTGACGGCTTCTAGCAGGAATTTACTGTGGCTCGCTAAAATGAAGGCTAAGGAAATGAAGTACGCTTTCGTCTGGTCAAAGGAAGGAAAGATCTACGCTCGAAAGCAACCTGGTGCACGAGCCATCAGGATAGCTTGTGAGGAGGACATTGATAAGATGGTTTAATCACTGTTGCTGCGAGACTGCGCAGTACACCTGCTCAACAATGGCTTATTTTACTGCCGAGTCATTCACCGACTTTCTAAAGGACGGTGCTTACAATCCTCGCAACACACTATCTCTTTACCACTTGAATTGTCAAAGCCTAAAAAATAAATCAGAAGAAGTAGAAGCTGAATTAACTAAACTGAACTTTAATTTTGACCTTATTGCCTTCACTGAAACATGGTTTACCTCAAATGCAGATGTCAGCGAGTTTCCTGGTTACAAACCTATTTCAGTATTTCGAGATGGAAAGCGTGGTGGTGGTGTATCTTTATATGTGCAAAATTATTTGTGCTTTGAGGTCTTGTCGGATTATTCACTTGTTTGTACTGATTTTGAAACTGTCTGCATTGCTTTTCATAGAGTTGCTATTATGGTTGTGTATCGCCCCCCTCAAGGAAATTCTGACAATTTTTTTCGCTTCATTGATTGTTTTCTGAAGTTTGCAAACCAAAACAACTGGCGTATCATTGTGCTAGGTGACTTCAATATCAACTTTTTGGAGGATAACGCTCTGAAGATTAATTTAAATGAAATAATGCTGTATAATGGTTGTGACAATACTATTGAATTGCCTACTCGCATATCCTTGCACTCTGAAACATTAATTGATTTGTGCTTCACTAATTTCCCACCTCAGAGTTGCATATCCGGTGTTTTTTCTTCTGGGATTAGTGATCACTTGCCTTTCTTTTCACTTTTTCCTGATACGACCAAATTGAACAAACCCGTTCGCGCTCGTAGAGTTAATGATGAAAAGAGCATCTCCAGATTTTGTCACTTGTTGTCTACAATTAATTGGGTAGATGTATATGGTGAAAATGACTCGTCCCGTGCTTATGATATATTTATTCAAAAGCTGCTTGAATGCTATTACGCTGCGTTCCCAACTCAAACTATAAAAAAACATAGAAAGGCTAGAAAAGAATGGATGACAGGAGCACTTTTGAAACAAATTAAAGAAAAGAACAAAATGTTCTCTTGTTTTTTGGAAACGCGATGCCCGGATGATTTAGTTAAGTTTATGACGTTTCGAAATAAATTAAACTCAAATCTAAAGAAAGCTAAATCTTTTTTCTATATTAATAAGTTTTCGTCAATCTTACACAATCCTAAATTACTTTGGCAAGGTATTAACGTTATTATAGGGAACAGGAAGAATTGTCTTCCCTCTGAGCTGAAAGTCAATGGGGTGAATTATGCTGGAGTTTCACTTGCCAATATGCTGAATGAACACTTTTTAGCTGCTTTTCCTATCAAATGTGCTGTAAATATTATTGCTGGCCCTCTTACGCATATTTGTAACAGAATGCTACTTTCTGGTGTATTCCCTAGCAAATTAAAAGTCGCACGAGTTACCGTTTTATTCAAAGGAGGCAACAAAATGACCCAAATAATTACCGTCCTATTTCGGTATTGCCTTTGTTTTCGAAGTTAGCTGAGCGTGTACTCTATAGGCGACTAAACAATTTCTTACAAGCTAAACATCTTATCTGCCCCCAACAGTATGGCTTTCAGGCCGGTAAATCAACAGAATCTGCTCTGTTAGATATTAAGAACTCTATAATTAACAATTTAGAAACTAAGCTTTTTTCAGTTGGAATGTTTCTTGATTTGCGCAAAGCTTTCGATTCTGTGCAACATACAATACTGCTCCATAAATTAAAGACTTACGGGATCCGTGCAGTGGCAAATTCACTTTTGGAAAGTTATCTAACTGCACGGATACAGTACACTCAGATTCATGATGTAAAATCCAGTTTTGGTATGATAAAATTCAGTGTCCCTCAGGGTTCAATTTTGGGACCACTTTTATTTATTCTCTATATTAATGACATTGTAAACATTCCATTAACTCCTAATATCATGATGTATGCCGACGATACTAATGTCTTTTTTTCCGGCTCCAGTCTCCAAGTAATTGAACACCAATGTAATGCCTGGCTTGATGAGTTAGCGGTTTGGCTCTATGTTAATCAACTTCAATTAAACGTAAACAAAACAAAGTTTATGCTCTTCCATCCAAAAAACAAACCATTAGATCATCACATCAAACTATTTTTTAATGACTTTAACATCGAGCAAGTTCATAGTTGCCGGTTCCTTGGTGTGTTTTTTCGTAGCGATTTGGGTTGGACTGATCATATAAACTACATTAGACTAAAAATGGCCAGATCTATTTATGTTATTTATCGTGTTAGACATCTCCTCCCACTACAAGTTAAAAAACAGCTATATTTTGCCCTTGTTCATTCTCTCCTGGTGTATTGCAACCTAGTGTGGGGTACATGCAACAAAACTGATTCATACAAATTGCTTTCTCTCCAGAAAAGAGCTCTACGTTTATTAAGTTCAAGTTCATCTGTTGAAACAAATCTTTTCGAAACATTTCATGTTCGCAATTTCTTTCATTCATACAATTTTAGTTTGGCTCTTCATATTTTTTATAAAGTCAAGCTCTTTTTCTAACACTTATAATTCAAGAAACGTTGCGTATGGTCTACGTTCCGTTGCCCTATCTACTGCAAGACCCAGAACAAATTATGGTAAACAAACAACCGATTATCAAATTATAACATTGTGTAATACCTACCAGTCTCTTATTCAGATTGCTTTAGAAAGTTATAGTGTGTCTGTATTCAAGAAAAAACTGACGATTCTTTCCCCCCCGGTTAAATTTCAGCTAATTCTGTATACTTAGTTGTTTTTTTTTTAGTGTGTGTTTGTGTTCTGCTTTTTTTTAATGTGCATATTATGAAATGTTTTGTTTATTGTTAATTGATATTTATTATTGTCTATCATTAACTATTTTCTATTGTGATCATGTTTGCTCATTGTTTTTTTTATCTTTTGTCCATTCGGCCCCCGTTTACATGATGTGTGATCGGGGTGTAGGCCTTGTCAGGAGGCATGCTTGGTCTACCTCCTTTAGCCTCACCTCGAGGGCATATTGTATATAATATGGCCAAATAAACCTACTACCTACTACCTACCTACATCGTTCTCGCGTCAACATCGTCAGCAGTTCTCTGCCGACGAGGTAGGAGACAGTGCAACGCAGCGAAACGTGCGAAACGTCCTGCTGCAGTGAAGCAACGTTCACCGCCCCGAGCCCCCGACAAAAGCTCAACGACACACTCAGCCACAAGTGACACATGAGCGACACATCATAACAACTGCCTAGGTGCCCCACAGTTAAAAATGTTTCTTTTTCTAGTGCTCACAGATTCTTAATTATTTCTCTTTTCCGCCATAAAAGCACGCGTGGTAAAGTTTATAAGCAAATAGGCTGCTTATTCCGGATAAAAGCTTGTCCCAGACCGCCCCTTTAAAATAAATTTGTGGGATACTGTACAAATACAAAAGTTTTCCGAAATATGTAGTTTACCCTTTGAATGCTAAGTAAAAGGATGTGTAGACTTTCAGAATGGTTCGATTTTATATCAAGGGCAAAAAAACCCTGGAACCTAAGCTGAAGAGCAAACAAGATTGACGTAGACGAAAGTAAAACTAAGACCGTGAAAGGAAAGCATAGAAGCCGCGAAAAGTAGCGTTTCTATTAATCACAGTATAAATTCGTTTTTCCTGCCACTCATGGCTCACAAGGCTGGCAGTAAGGACTCTGCTAGCAGTAACTTCTTTTGAATGCACTTTTATGTGTTTCTTCTTCAGTCTAGAAACAAGGTCCTAAGAGGACAGAAAGCTCAAGACGATACAGGGATTCGATCGGCCTTTTTGCTACCGCGCTGCGCGTTGAAAAGTTATTAAGGCGAGAGCCTTTAATATCTCATCGTTGTAAGCAGCAGTTGTCGACAGAAATGTCACGCTTTTCAGTTGGTCGAAACGGTCGTGACGTCACAGTGCGCGAATTTCAAACGGGGCCAATTGTACTTTGGCTAGTACCCAGGCAACCAATTGAAGGGATCGTACAGTGATGCTCCAAGTAAGTGGGTCTGAGCTTAGTTAATTGCTTAATTACTCAATTGGCCTAATTAAATTTTCTAGTGCGGCCATATAAATAAATAAATCCGAGTAAGAAATTGGTCGAGCTCGGGAATCGAACCCCGGTCTTCGGAGTGTGACATGAGCATGCTATCTACTCCGCCATGCCAGCTTTTTTTTTGCTTTATTGAACTCAACCAATTAGCCTAATTAAATCCGCCATGCCAGCTCGATGGTTGGGGAAGAACAAAGGTGCGTCTAGTGAATACGGTGTCTTCGCTCACTCCCATCCTCCTCCCTTCCCTTCCGGCGAGGTTTAGGTGTCCACCGAGATATGAGAGACAGATACATTTCCTTTCCTCAGAAACCAATTTACCGACGAGCGAGGCATAGAACCGAATGGGCGATGGCGTTCCATGGACTCGTGGCAGCGTTGCAAGACGCTGTCGCGTTCCACTCTTAGAGGCGAAGCTTAACATCTTAACCACGCATCAGTGACCGCACTTTAGGTAAAAAAAAGTGCCCCCCTGAATTTTGACGGGTGTCCACCGATGTGTGAGACAGTTACTGCGTAATTTCCTTTCCTCAAATACAATTTTCATTTTCTTCATTACGGGCCATCTTTGTCTTTCTTCTTCCACTCCCACTTGCTCCCTTCCTCTACGGTGCGGTTCAGGTGTCCACCGACATGACGGAGAATTACTGCGCCATTTCCTTTCCTCAAATAGCGTTCAAAGGGCAAGGCATCGCGCCAAACGGGTGGTAGCGTTCCGTGGACTCCCTGGCAGCGCTACAACACGCTGTCGCGTTCCACTCCTAAAGGCAAAGCTTAAGCGTCATTAATTAGCAGTTAATTAGTATTCAGGCACAAATCAGTAATTAACCAATAATTAGTGATTTTTCGTCACTTAGTAATTAGTACTCAATTACATGTGACGCCACCAGTGCCACAGAAGCAGCCAAAGTGGTGCGGAAAACGCTTTCGCCTCTACGCACTTTACACAGTCAAAGTGCCCCCTGAAATTTTGGGTTCAGCCGTCGATATCTCAAGCGCCACTGTCAGCCGGAAAAATGCGGTTTTCTTCATTTCTGCAGAATTGATCATGACAAAATATCCAAGTTAGGTCCTTATTAGTTCACAAACCGAACACAGCCGAAATCTGTTATATAGATGTATATTTTCTTTACCCAAATGATTTTCTTCTTAATTTCTTGAATAAGTTTTGCGAGCTTGTTCGGTATCCGGGAGACCACAATCTCACTGGTTTTTCTCATGAATCATTCGATTGTGTGGCAGACCTTAGACTACACCGCACTGTAATAACGTAACTATGCTTATGCAATTTGAGAATCTAACACTTCCTGCCGTTGGTGGCATCATGCAGAAGGGACTAAGCTGCAGCTAAAGCATGCCCTGACGAAACAAGTTGTCTGCAATTGTACGCCCATGCCCTGTCGAATCCTTTGCCTCAATCTATCGATAAGCTGTAACAGCTGATGAGCTGCGCTCAAATTTCGCATAAGGAAGCAACGTAATCGTCGGCAATATTTTATGCGAAGCATATTAACGTAGGTTTCGGGCCTTCGCGCGACGCCCGGCGGTGGCCACCATTGACCTTCAAGTGACCTTCAAGTAGGTCACGTGACATGACGTCACGTGATGACGTCACACCGGCTGCAGATGGGACCTCATATCGCGCCGTCGGTCGCCTCCCGGCGGTGGCCACCATTGACCTTGAAGTGAGATCACATGATGTGACGTCACGTGGTGACGTCACACCGGCTGCAGATGGGGCCTCATATCGTGCCGTCGGACGTCGCCCGGCGGAGGCCTCCACTACAGTGAACTAGAATATTGGGTAGTGTGCTCACAGGCCCGCTCGGGGTGACCCCGCCGGTGTCGACAGGGCGCGGTGGCGCGTGGTGGCGCTGCACGCGTCTTCACGGGTGAAAGCGAGTGGCGCATTCGGCTGGCGTCGCAGTAGCCGTGGTAGCCGCGCCGACAAATTGAATTATTATCGCAACATTCGCGTGTGTGTCATCGAAATGGCTCGGCAGATCTTGAATGGAACTTAATTTCTGGCATGTGCACATGTTTACTTATTTCTCAAAGTTCCACAAGGGACATTGCATGAGGGGTTACATGAGCAACTTTTATCAGTATACGCTTGGCACGCAGGGATGATCACGTATTGTCACTCGTGCCTGCAATGTTTCCTTGCAGTTACAACGCTCTGCGTACCGAGGGGTCATACAGCTTTTTGTCTTAATACTTAAAGTTAATAGTAGTAGCATGTGGTGTGGCGGAATTTGATTATATGCCAGGGACAAACGCGGAATGGAGAGTGTGTCGGCGGCAGCAGTTATTTCTATTCGCAAGGAGCCAAGCTGCAGCACACATAACACAGAGGGGCAGGGAGGTAGAAGGGAGACACATAAGTGAGCGAAAGTACAAGGAAGGGGGGGGGGGGGGGCATATACATTATTTAAAATTAGCTCTTTGCGCTAAATACGATCGAGGCACGCGTACCGAAACAATTTCGACACAACAGTAACTGACTTCACATTTTTTTGAACAGCCATGCAGCATCCACTGCTATTTAAAAAAATAAAGAATGAGGCAGATTTGTCATCACTGCATGCATTTATGCTCGCTCATTTCGCCTCTGGCAGCGGTGGCTCAGATGGCGCTCGGCTGCTGATCCGAAAGACATGGGTTCGAACCCGGCCACGGCTGTCGAATTTCGATGGAGGCGAAATTATAGAGGCCCACGTACTGTATGATGTCAGTGCACGTTGAAGAACCCCAGGTTACAGTGAGTTGTACCCATGTGGTGGAAATTTCGGAGCCCTTCACTATAGCGTCCCGCATAGCCTGAGTCGCTCAGAGACGATAAAACCCCGTAAACTAAACCACTTCGCCTCTTTTTCGTTCAACTTTTTCTAGCACTTCAGAGCAGCGTCAGCAACGGCTCAGTTTAAGGTGCTTCGCCCGTTCGAGTTTTTCTTCGCTGCAATGAATTACATTCCGAAAGCATTCTTCATATGTTGGAAGTGGTTAGAAGCAGACTTCAAAAAGAAGTTGGTTCTGTGAGGTTTTCTGTGGAGAGGTTTTCAAGCTTCAACACAAATCCATAAAGCTGCGCCGGTGGGTAGAGCAGTCCTCCATGGTCGCGGTATTTTGTCAGCCTCGCAGGAAAACAGTTTTCATTGGGAGACTGCATTGTAAGCAAGGTAATGCACATTTGGCAATTTGTCTCCAGTACACACTTCCGTGCAACATACCCTATTACGTAGAAAACAAGTCTACAGTCACTTCTACCTACGTGCTCATCGTGGTCATGCGCAGGCACCCAAGTTTGAATCTGGAGGGCCCTGCATTTGAAGGCCGCTTATCTGGGCAAGCTTGAACAAGCACTGGCACCATACGTGAACAAAAACGTGAAATGACCCCCCGAGAAGCGCTCAAACCAGTGCAAAACCACACAACAGAACAACAACGAGCCCACAAATACACACGGCGCACTGACGGCGACGGCAAATCCTACCGTGAAGTCTACTGTGGCGCCACCTCGTGTCGGCGCCGCGACACAGAAACCTGTCGACATTCGCTGGGCCACCGCTCCCCCAGTGAGCCGGCGCGGAGTGAGCACACTACTCCACGCTTCGGTTCGCGCCGTCGCGCGCGACGCGGCGGCGGCGCCACCATCGCTGCATCACGTGATATGTGACGTCACGCCAGGGATGAGGCGGCGCGCGCCCGCCGTCTCGTCAGTCTCTGTGCCCGCAACCGCGCCAGCGTCCTTGCGCCGGGCGTGTATGCGGTCGAGATGCCTCCAAACGCTAAGGACATGCTTCGCATCCACTGGGCTTAACCTTGATAAGCCTCCAATTTTTGTCCCTCTCCACTCTAAGTACGTGATTTGGTGAGTAGTGGCACAGGTGTTACTCAAGGCGAGGGGAGTAGCAGAGAGCAAGGAACGTGATCTGCCACATTCGTGCCCATCATAGTTGAAGTTCATTATCAAGTGGTTTTGACTTGGCATCGAGCTGTGTATGCGGGGTGGGGGGTTCAGAAATTTCCGCTTTAAACCTCCGTGCAGTGGGGTCGTGCCCCTAATTGCGTTTTTTCTTTCGCATTACGCTCTCAAGAGAATTTTATTGGACCCCATGGTTACACGATAAGGGACCACAGTCCCTCAAAAAATACAAGGGTACAGTTCGCGACTAGTGCCGCTAGATTACGGAAAAGCGATCACTCAAGACACGACGGCGACTCCTGTCGCCCTGCAAACAAAAGTCATTCACTGCACGTAATAATGTCCACAGTGTCCATAATGTCCGGATGCCGCGGGGGAAGCACGCTCCCTAACTAAATAAGAAACGCGCAACAACACCGCGCACTGCACACACTCAATAAGGCAGGAGCCGTACGGTCACGCGGCCCCTGTCGACGGCGATGAAGCGAGGTCTAAAGAGAATTTTATTGGACCCCATGGTCACACGATAAGGGACCACAGTCCCTCAAAAAATACAAGAGTACAGTTCGCGACTAGTGTCGCTCGATTACGGAAAAGTGATCACTCAAGACACGACGGCGACTCTAATGTACAGGTAGACAATGAGCTAATGTACCGAGAGGCAATGAGCATGACCATTCCATCACTAATTTTCTGACGCACAAAGCTGGACGGAGAAATCTGGCAAATTTAGGCATCATACTTTGAAAATCGCTAAAATAAACCAGTCACGAAGCATTATCACTCTGCACTCATACTCAGGCGTTAAGTTGTTAGTTCAATACCGACTCAGCGAGTAGCGAGAAAGCACAAATGTTTCCGATAGTTCTAGAAGTAGTGTCCAGCGATGGTTACAGTTTTGTAATGGTTATGACAAAAAAAAATTACCGATGATTACTTTCCTTCCTAATGCGAAATTTGAGCGCAGAGAGAGAGAGAAAACTTTATTTACAGAGGAATTCGGGGCACGCCCCAGGGTCCCCGCACGACCCCACTGCACTTAAGTGTTTATGTTCCGAAGGTCCATAACACTGGCAGCACGGCCGGTGGCGATGGTCTGCACGGCCGGGTCCTCCGAGCGCAGCAGGGTCTCCCAGTTCTCCCAGGTCTTGAGGTTCTCTAGGTCCCGCGGGGGAGGGTCCGCCGGGCAGAGGGAAAGGATGTGGAGGGAAGAAGCGAAGGGTTCTGGGCATAGAGTGCATGCCGGAGTGGGGAAGGAGGGATGATAATGGGCTAGGGTAAGGGGTGAAGGGAGTGTGTGTGTCTGTAGTCTGCGCCAGAGTGTTGCGTGTTTGTTATCTAGGGAGGGGTGGGGCGGGGGGTAGAGCTGGCGTAAGGCTCTGTGCGCCTGGGTCAGCTCACTGAATGAGTGCATGCGCTCCTTCGTGAATCCCCGATCCGAGGCCACCTGAGCCCGGTTTAAAGAACCTCGGGCTAAAAGGTTGGCGGCCTCGTTTCCGGGATTCCCGGAGTGCGCGGGCACCCATATCAGCTCCACTTGGCGGGGCGGGGGGGCATCGGGCGAGTCCAGTATGCTAACAGCAGGGACATGGACTCGCCCTCGAGCAAAATTTAGAATCGCAGTTTTAGAATCGCTTAAAATGTACCGGGCTTCCGTGCGGGTTATAGCAAGGGCAATGGCGGCTTCCTCTGCAGCCTCTGGGGACATGTCTGGAGGGAGAGGTAGTGTGAGGAGGGCGGATAAAGAGGAGTCCACCACAGCTGCTGTCGCTTCATCACCCGTGCAGGCAGCGTCCACCCACACGGCGTCCGGCTGGGGGCCGTACGCTCGATGGAGTGCCTTCGCACAGGCTTTGCGGCGCTGCTCATTGTGGGACGGGTGCATATTCCTCGGGAGCGGCCTGATGAGGAGCTCTCGGTGAAGGGATCGGGGGATGGCGAGGAGCTCATCAGCTGTTTCATCATCAAGGCATGTAGTACGTACAATTACAGCCAACTTGTTATTAAGCATGGTAGTACGATAACTTTATTTGGCTCTAGCACAAGTGTTTTTTTTGTTTTTTTTATGTGGTCAGATGAGTCCATCCGCAACGGTCGGTTGCCCCTATTCCAGGGCTCCGCTGGATGCTGCCGTCAGCTGAGCTCGCCGTATCAAACCGATCTGGTCATCGCGGCAGTCGCTGGAGAGCAGACCCTCCCATTGCTCCACACTTGGGTTTTGTATAACTGGGACGATGTCGACTTTTTGACATGCCCATGTGATGTGATACAGTGTAGGTTTTTCATGGCACCACGGACAATTGTGTGCGTAAAGTGTGGGGTGAATTTTACTTAGTGTGTTTAGATTTGGATATGACCCCGTTTGAAGTTGTCTCCATGTGACAGCCTCTTCTTTGTTTAAAGATTTGTGCGGTGGTGGGTACCGCATCCTGCTGCCTTTGTAGTTGTTGAGTATGGCCGAGTATTCCTGAGGTACTGGCAGGGATTCCTCAAGGTCGTTGACGTTGGATGCTCGGTAGTTAGTATATCCTCGAGCTATCCTGTCTGCCTCTTGGTTTCCTGCCACCCCCGTGTGCCCCGGTACCCAGATGATCTTATGTTTGATCGCCTTGTGTGGTTTTGCATGTGTTTGTTGCGTCTTGCAGTCTACAGAGCGGAGTATGCGGAGCGCTCTGTGACCGACTCTGCCGCAAAGATAGTTGCGGCAGGCTGCTTGTGAATCAGTAAGAATTGTCAGTGACCGCCCAGTACGATAGCCCTCCGCTGCCGCTAGAGCGACGGCCGCTTCTTCAGCCTCAGCTATCGTGCAGTCTTGCAGTGAGGCGCTGGTAATCTCGTGTAATTCCGAGTTGACTACAGTTGCCACTGCGTTGTTGGTGCCTTGTCCCCTTGTCATGGCATATGTGGCAGCGTCGACATACACTGTTGTATCCTGGGATGCGTGTGTTTTCTGTAAGCGGTCGGCCCTTGCCTCTCTTCGATCTTTGTGGAGGTTCGGGTCCATGTTTCTTGGTATTGGTGCAACCCTGAGCGTGCTGCGGTACTCATCGGGGATCGTTTCAGTTCTCAATATTTCTCGAATTTGTTCGGTGTAGCCCAGTTTCTTTAAAAGAACTCTGCCTGTGGGGGTCTGAAAAGCATGAAATGCTTTTAGCTCCTTTGTCATCTGCAGGATAGTGTACGTGGACCCGTACCTTCGTTTGAGGAAGACCGATCTAAACCACCTGGACGTTATCATTCGAACGGCTTATGTAAGGCACTCGGCCTACCCATGAAAGCATCTACGGAGCGTCTACTAAAACTAGGGGTGGTGGTGGTGAAAACTTTTATTTTAGGAAAAAGAGTTTGTGAGCCACAGAGTGGCCCCGCTACATGGTCGGCGTCCCTAGTCCGGGACACCGCACGACGAGGCCCCGTCTCTCGCCCGTTTCACCAGAGCCCTTTGGGACTCAAGCGAGGAGCAGTTGAGGAGGGCAGTCTCCCATGCCTCTCTGGAAGGGGTAGGGGAAGGGGGGAGGTGGGGATTTTGAGTACATGCCCACACCATGTGGTAGATATCACAGGTCTCCCCACAGTGTGGGCATCGCCCATCCGTGTTAGGATCGTAATGTTTTATTATTGCAGGACAGAGTAGAGTACCTGTCTGCAGGCGCCTTAAAGTTCGCTCCTCCGTCTTATTCAGCCCTTTTGCAGGGGCCGGGAAAAGGCGGTGGTTGTCGCTATAATGTGTTAATATTTCCCTGAATCGCAGCAGCGGCTGGTTAGTCTCCGAGCCAGAAGAGCTGGGATGAGGAGCCCGGTGAGTAAGCGCTCGGGCAGCCGCGTCAGCGGCCTCATTACCTCGTAAGCCCTGGTGGCCAGGAGCCCAAATGATTCGTTTGGGTGTTGGATCAGTGGCAGTCCGTCGTAGAATACACGCAGCTAAGGGGGAGATCTCCCCTGCCAAGTAATGTTCACATGCTTTTCGGGAGTCCGTGATGATTATTCTCGAATTGGCGTGGGCGGCAGCAAGCGCTATCGCTACTTCCTCGGCCCGCATTGAATTCGGGGCTCGAAAGGAGAGTCCATCAACGTGCATTTCCTGGTGAACGACAGCGGCCGAGTAAAATCCCGTGGGCGATGGCCCTGCTACGTCAACATAGTATACACCGGGTCGGGAGCCGTGTTGTCTCTCAAGAGCCCGAGCCCGCGCTTGTCTTCTGTTTTCATGCATGTCGGTGTCCATGTTACGGGGGATCGGGAAGACCCAGAGCATATGACGCCACAGTACTGGGATAGGCTCCTTTGTCATCTGCAGGATAGTGTACGTGGCCCCGTACCTTCGTTTGAGGAAGACCGATCTAAACCACCTGGACGTTATCATTCGAACGGCTTATAAGAAGGCACTCGGCCTACCCATGAAACCATCTACGGAGCGTCTACTAAAACTAGGGGTACACAACACGGCTGATGAATTGATTAGCGCCCATCTTACAAGCCAGGTACTGCGACTGGCCACAACTACGACCGGCCGCAGGGTCTTAGAAGATTTAAACATTAGCTTTCCGCAGCAAGTGGCTGGGAGACAAGATATACCTAAAGAGTGGAAGAGCAAATTCCTTACGCTTCTGCTTCCCAAAAACATGCACCCGGAGCATCATCATGCTAGACGAGTGGCGAGGAGCAAGAAGATGAACGAGTGCTATTCAACAAAAGAAGGAGCCTTCTTCGTGGACGCTGCGGGTCCTGTACAAGGAATATCAACAATCTCAGTGGTGCACCAAATGCAAGTCGTGGACGGGCTTTCAGTTCGTAACGGGGATACACAGGCTATGGAGGAAGTAGCGATAGCCCTAGCCGCAACGCACTCCGAATCTAAATACATAGTTACAGATTCCCAGGCGGCTTATAGAAACTATATGCGTGGCAGAATCACGCCGCTAGCCTGCAAAATTCTTAGTCAATGTAGGACTTCAGCTGAACGGAAGGAATTAATATGGGTACCAGGTCACCAGGGAGTTGAAGGAAACGAGCGCGCACACGCTTCGGCCCGAGCTTTTCTTCCCCGTCATCCTTCTACGTCTTCCCTTCCTGATTCTGGCTCCCCCTCTCCGCTAACGACATATTCAGAAATATTGCAACATTTGCGCCTTGAAAGGCAGACACTCCCGAGGCCCGCTAAGGGTCTCAGTAAATCAGAGGAATGTCACCTTCGCAGGCTACAAACTATGTCTTTCAATAACCCAGCTACGCTTCACGCCATTGAGCCCGAGTCCTTTTCGGCACAGTGCAAATTTTGTGGCCAGAAGGCAAACTTGTACCACATGGTATGGGCTTCTCAGAAAAATGACAGCATTGAGATCATAAATCAGCCAACGCGGGAGGGCTGGGAGGCGGCTCTGTCCAGCTCGGACCTCGAGGAACAACGAGCCCTCGTCGCCAGAGCACGGGCAGCGGCTTTCACCAGCGGCGTCCCGGACTAGGGACCCGATCAGCCTTCCCTTCAACTAAGGCTTTAATAAACGTTTTCATCATCATCATCATCCCGTTGTCGGCAGTGTGGTGACGTCACGCCGAGACCGACAGCCATCATCCGGGCTCTGAAACGAGAACATCCGGGCACCGTACGAGACAACGAGATTTAACGAGACTCTCTAAGCCCTCCTACGCGACCGGCATGCAAGCGCCGGTTGGTCTCCAAACGAGTCACAAAAAATGACTGCTGCCAGTGCCTTCTCAATGTTCATCAAGATATCAGTCGAGCTGTGCGTTTGATAATGCACGGAATTATAATTTCCGATTTCTAATAACGCGTACAAAGAGCACATAAATGCCACGATACACTTCGTTGTCATACGTGATCTCTTAGGGGCTTCGCGCATCGAAGCAAAGCCGCGCAGGCGCACAGGGGCCCGGGGGAGAAGCGCTGCGTTCAAAGGGCAAGGCATCGCGCCGAACGGGTGGTGGGGTTCCTCCCTTCCTTTACGGTGCGGTTCGGGTGTCCACCGAGATGGCAGAGAATTACTGCGCCATTTCCTTTCCTCAAAAAACCTTGCGTTCAAATGGCAAGGCATCGCGCTGAACGCGTGGTGGCGTTCCTCCCTTCCTGTACGGTGCGGTTCGGGTGTCCACCGAGATGACATTAGGCCCGTAAACATTTCATGCTTACTCTACTCTCGGTTACGGGAGAGGCAGAGATTTTATCGAATATCGGAGTAGCTTTTTCACAGAGAGAGAGAAAACTTTATTTACAGAGGAATTCGGGGCACGCCCCAGGGTCCCCGCACGACCCCACTGCACTCAAGTGTTTATGTTCCGAAGGTCCATAACACTGGCAGCACGGCCGGTGGCGATGGTCTGCACGGCCGGGTCCTCCGAGCGCAGCAGGGTCTCCCAGTCCTCCCAGGTCTTGAGGTTCTCTAGGTCCCGCGGGGGAGGGTCGCCGGGCAGAGGGAAATGATGTGGAGGGAAGAGGCGAAGGGTTCTGGCCATAGAGTGCATGCCGGAGTGGGGAAGGAGGGATGATAATGGGCTAGGGTAAGGGGTGAAGGGAGTGTGTGTGTCTGTAGTCTGCGCCAGAGTGTTGCGTGTTTGTTATCTAGGGAGGGGTGGGGCGGGGGGTAGAGCTGGCGTAAGGCTCTGTGCGCCTGGGTCAGCTCACTGAATGAGTGCATGCGCTCCTTCGTGAATCCCCGATCAGTGGCCACCTGAGCCCGGCTTAAAGAACCTCGGGCTAAAAGGTTGGCGGCCTCGTTTCCGGGATTCCCGGAGTGCGCGGGCACCCATATCAGCTCCACATGGCGGGGCGGGGGCCATCGGGCGAGTCCAGTATGCCAAAAGCAGGGACATGGACTCGGCCTCGAGCAAAATTTAGAATCGCAGTTTTAGAATCGCTTAAAATGTACCGGGCTTCCGTGCGGGTTATAGCAAGGGCAATGGCGGCTTCCTCTCCAGCCTCTGGGGTCGTGTCTGGAGGGAGAGGTACTGTGAGGAGGGCGGATAAAGAGGAGTCCACCACAGCTGCTGTCGCTTCATCACCCGTGCAGGCAGCGTCCACCCACACGGCGTCCGGCTGGGGGCCGTACGCTCGATGAAGTGCCTTCGCACGGGCTCTGCGGCGCTGCTCATTGTGGGACGGGTGCATATTCCTCAGGAGCGGCCTGATGAGGAGCTCTCGGTGAAGGGATCGTGGGATGGCGAGGAGGGTTGGGTCGTTGGCTGGTATTTTGATTCCGAGGGTGTCCAGGATATACCGACCTGTGGAGGTTTGTGTGAGCCTGATGTATTGGGCCTGTCGGTGGGCCTCCACCAGTTCCCCGATCGTATTGTGGAGGCCCAGGCCTAGTAATCTGTCTGTGGGTATGTTGAGGGGAAGGTGAAGTGCTACCTTGAATGCCTTGCGAATCAAAGCATCCAAAGCGTTTATGTCATTTTTGCATAGGTTTAAGTATGGGGTAGTGTACAGCACACGGCTGAGGACAAAGGCATGAATGAGGCTACATAGGTCGCGCTCCTTCATGCCTCTATGACGTCCCGAAACCCTGCGGATGAGGTGCGATATCGCGCCTACAACCTGCTTGAGTTTCTTGAGGGTGGTGGTGTTTTTGCCATCGTTCTGGATGTGCAGGCCCAATACACGAAGGGTTCCAACCTCACGTACCGGGTCACCATTCAGTTCAATGGCAATGGGGGAGCGGGGGCAGCGGTGGTTCTTAGGCCGGATGAGGAAGAGTTCGGACTTCTCTGGGGAGCAAGACAGTCCGATGGTCCGTGCGCAATTTTGGGTGAGGGTGGCTGCTTCCTGTAAGGTGTTCTCTATGTCTCCATCACTGCCGTGAGTGGTCCACAGGGTGATATCGTCGGCATAAAGAGTGTGCTTCAGGTGGGGAATAGTGGCCAATTTTCGAGCGAGGGGGATGAGGGTAATGTTAAAGAGAAAGGGGGAAAGGACGGACCCTTGAGGGGTGCCGATACTCTGAAGAGTGTAGGAGGGGGAAGACAGAGGGCCGAAGTGTATCTCAGCTGTGCGGTCAGTGAGGAATGCTTGAATGTAGGCATACGTGCGCACACCCACATTCAAGGGGGATAGAGCAGTCATGATCGCCTGATGTTCAATGCGATCAAAAGCATTGGAGAGATCCAAAGCTAAGACTGCCTTGGTGTGACCCGAAAGAAGCGGGTCGAAAATGTCGTGTGAGAGTTGCAGCATAGCGTCCTGTGCGGATAGATGGGGGCGAAATCCTACCATGCTATGCGGGTAAAGATTGTTGTCCGCCATGTGACTTGTGAGTCTCGCTAACACAACATGCTCTAGGAGCTTCCCAAGGCATGAGGTTAGCGAAATAGGGCGAAGGTTTCGAAGTGTAAGTGGTTTGTTGGGTTTAGGTATGAATATTACCTTCGCGTGGCGCCAGGACTGCGGGAGGTTACCCTCCCTCCAGCACTGGTTGAAGTATTTCGTAATGTGGGTGATCGATTGGTCATCCAGATTACGGAGCATGGAGTTTGTGATTTGGTCTGCACCAGGTGCGGAGTTGGCGCGGAGAGTCAGGAGGGCCGCTCTGTCTTCCGTTTCCGTGATGTCGGTGTCGAGTGTTGGATTTGCTTGTCCTGTGTAGTGCGGTAGAGGTATGGGGCCGCCTGGAGATGTGTACATGGTTTGAAGTGTGTCTAGAAGGGTGTCAGGATCGTCAATGTGTTCATGTGTGAGGCGTGTCACGTGGTGCTGTGTTGCTGATTTGGTGCGCGTGGGGTCAATGAGGTGTCGGAGGAGTTGCCATGCGCGTTTGCTGGACAGGTTTCCGGCGATGCCGTCACATATCTGTCCCCAGTTGGATCGGCAGAGCTCCTCAGAGTGCTGTTGGATTTGTGTCTGCAGCGCGGCCAGCCGCTTCTTAAGCGTTCTGTTGTGTTTGTTGCCTTTCCAGCGTTCTAGGATGTTGTGATAAGCCTCCCAGAGGTGGGCTAGGCGTGTGTCAAGGGTAGCTGTTTCGGTTGTAGTTTCAATGTCTCGCGTGTAGTGGTGAACGTCATGCTTGAGTGACTGCACCCATTCGTCGATGTCTGCGATGGGAGTGTCTGGGAGGGCGGTGCGTAGAGCGCGAAAGGCATCCCAGTTAATGAGTTTGTGTGTTGTATTTGCGTGACGCGGTGCTTTGTACGGGACAGTGATTTGTATAATGTAATGATCACTGCCCAGTGTATGTTGTGTTCTGTTCCAGGTAACGCCGGGGATACAGCGGCTCAGCGTCAGGTCTGGACTGGTGTCCATGCTGACACTGTTGCCGACCCTCGTAGGCGTCTGAAACGTGTTGTGCACAGTGAGTTGGAGGTTCTGCAAGAGCAGCCAGAGCCTGCGACCTCGATGTGTCGTGGTTGTGTATCCCCAGTCAGTATGCTGACTGATGAAGTCCCCACCGATGAGTAGGGGATGTTTCCCTGCTAGATGGTGTAGCTTTCGCAGAAGTGATTCTAGCGGGGCCATCGGCAGGGACGGGGGGTGGTATATGTTTATATATATATAGAAGGAAGTGAATGTGTGTGATGTATAAGTTCTGTGATCACGCAGGGCGTCTCAGACGTTATGTGATGAGTTTTGTAGGTGAGGCTGCGGTGGATGAGAGTGGATGCCCTGGGTGTGTTAGTGGTATCCGAGTGTGCAGATGTGTAGGAGAGGAGGGTTGCCCGGTGTGCAGTCTCCTGTAGAAGTAGTATGTGGGGCGTGGGTGTGATGGTGGGCAGGAGAAGTTGCAGAGGCGCGCGCTTTGCCCGGAAGCCGCGGCAGTTCCAAGTTAAAATGGGTAGATAATTAGTGTTCCCCCCCGCCATATTGGATGGTAGGGGGATTGAGGATGGAAGTAAGACGGGTTTCAATTGGTATGTGTGGCTCAGGATAGGTGGTTTGTGCTTGCGGAGGAAGGATGGGGGGAGTGGAGGGGGTTTGAAGTTGGGTGAAGCGATGGTTAAGATTATGTTCCAAGAGCTCCATCATCTTGGTAAGCATAGCGTCCATGCGCTGCTCAAGTTTTTCGGTGAGGGTGGCGGCAAGGTGATTGAATCTGGCCTCGAGGCGTGCGTCTAGCTCTTTTAGTTTGTGGTCAAATTTGGCTTCGAGTGCTGCTAATTTAGCGTCTATTTCTGAGGGTACGGGAGGGGGTGTGGCATCTGTGGTGCGTTGTTTCTTTGCGGGAGGGGTGCTCGATGTGTCTGTGGATGATGGGGTCGAGTTAATGACAGCGGGTGCGGGTTTAGGGGGCATGGAGGGGGCGGGGGTGCTTAGAAGGGAGGAAAGGCGGCTTACAAATTCCTTCTTCAAGAAACACTTCACTAACAGTTCTTAATTGTCATGAAAGAAGCTTTGTGGTCGGAGAAATAGATGGATATATGCTCGACTTGCTGCACCAATGCCTGGTTCTGAAAGACGAGGTCTATGCAAGAATTTCGCAAGGTTCTGACCGCCGTGGGAGGCGTTACGAACGAGAGGAACGATATTTTCGCCCCCGTAAGTGGTTAGAAATTTCTATTTGTCTCTATATCTACATTAAAATCCCCACCCACCTTGCCACCCCGGCAGGTGGCAGTTAATGGTTGATCGCAAGAATTCGCTCACCGTTGTCAGCACTAACGCATGCAGCCCACATCTCTCTCTCTCATCACCCCACGTACCTATAAGCGCGATTCGGGCATCCATTCACCCAGGGAGCCATCTATGCGCACTTCCTTCCTTAAAATGATAGCAGTGTAAAACCTTGTCGACGCCAACGCCAATGAACACAATAAAAGCCCACGGCCTATGGCTTCACCGCCAAGTTTCTGGCACAACGTTGTCAATGCTTGGAACCGACATCTCTCCCTCACCGCCCCACGTACGAGTTCAATGCGAGCCGAGGATGTGGTGATAGCGCTTGGTGCCGCCCACGCCAATTCGAGAATCATCACGGACTCCCGAAAAGCATGTGATCATTAATTGGCAGGGGAAATCTCCCCATTAGCTGCTTCCTTTCTAAGACGGACAGCCACTGATCCAACTCCGAAAAGAATCATTAAAGGCCCATCTCCATGGACCCATCCGAGGCGCACGAGCGCAGCGCCTACGCGTACCAGCGTACGCCGGAGCCGTTTTGCGCATGCGCGACGCGCAGACGCGAGCTGGCGCTGGCGCTGTCCATGTCAGATATTCGCGCCTCGCTCGCGCCGGCGCCGGAAGTGGCCGGTGGTTTGCGGTCGGTGTAACCAATCAGAGAACGCAGTTCTCTCGGCATCCGGTACGGCCCTTCGCGCCGTTTGCTTCGCCGAGCCGAGCTGAACGCGTAGCAGCGACAGGCCATCGAGCTGCATATGTTTTCCGACGCTTGTTGCGGTGCGGCGCTGGGCGCGTAAGCGCTGCGCTGGTGCGCCTCGGATGTGTCCATGGAGATGGGCCTTTAGGCTTCTGACCACCAGGGCTTACGAGGTAATGAGGCTGCTGACGGGGCTGCCCGAGCGCTTATTCACCGGGCTCCTCATCCCAGCTCTTCTGGCTCGGAGACTAACCAGCCGCTGCTGGGATTCAGGGAAATAATAACGAATTATAGCGACAACCACCGCCTTTTCCCGGCCCTGCAAAGGGGCTGAGTAAGACGGAGGAGCGAACTTTAAGGCGCCTGCAGACAGGTAATCTACTCTGTCCTGCAATCATAAAACATTACGATCCTAATACGGATGGGCGATGCCCGCACTGTGGGGAGACCTGTGATATCTTCCACATGGTGTGGGCATGTACTCAAACTCACCACCTCCCCCCTTCCCTACCCATTTCAGAGCGGCATGGGAGACTGCCCTAATCAACTGCTCCTCGCTTGAGTAAGGGCTCTGGTGAAACGCGCGAGAGACGAGGCCTTGTCAGGGACGCCGACCATGTAGCGGGGCCATTCTGTGGCTCCCAAACTCTATTGCACCAATTAAAAGTTTTCACCACCACCACCACCTATAAGCGCTGTTCAGGAGTTCACTGACCCAGGGAGCCAGCTATGCGCACTTCTTTTCGTTAAAATGAGTGGAGTTTAACGTGCACAACGTTGTCAATGCCAACGCGTGCAGCATACATCTGTCACTACTGCCACGTAGTTTAAAGCACGATTGATGTGTCCACTGTTCCAAGAGGGCAGTTTCGAGCCTTCCCTCTGTTTCAGGTGTCGACCGGGATGTGTGAGACAGATACTGCGCCATTTCGTTTCCTCAAAAACCAATTTCCGAATTTTATTCACTGCTTTCCAAGCTCCCGCTCCATTGGTTTCACAGCTTAAGTTGTGTCCACTGCAGGTTACAACGGACAACGGCGACGGCGACGGCGCGAAACGCAGAAAGGGTCGCGAAAGAGCTGCGCTCAAAAAAAAATTGCTGAGGCTCAGCTTGGCTAAGCCTGGGGAATGCGAAGCATATTAGTGGCAAGGCTTGGTAACACATGGCTTTCCTTGGTTGAATACTTGGTCATTTTAATACAACCACTAGAAGCCTTCGTCGTGGGGGAAGACAACGGCATGGCTACAGCGGAACGCCGACTAACCCCGAGGCGCGCGTTGGGTGAGCGCCTGGATTGCCACGGAAGCCGCGTCTGCCTGCCCGGTGGAGCGAGCGTTTCACCTACACCGAGTGTGAACGCGCGTTCGAAATGCGCGGGAATGCGCGGGTGTGACGGCTAGGGGTCCCACGGCGACGGCGCGAGGTGGAGGCCGGCTCTCTCATCCGATGTCACGTGGTGTGACGTCACGGTGTCACGTGGGGGTCCCATGGCGACGGCGTGAGTGGTAGCTCTAGCAATATGCTTCGCATAAAAACTACTAGGCTAATGTGTTATTCTGAAAGTCGAAAGAGCAGGTAATCTAGTGCACTCAAGCGCGACTTCCTAACCTAAGCGGGCACTCAGCTCACCGTGCCTTCACCACAGCCAGACGTTCCAACACAACTGCCCGATCATATTTCGCGAGTTATGAGCGTTCGCGCTCTGAAGAGCCGCACGTAATGTGCGTCTGAGTGCGCAGTTCATTCTCGGAGCAGCAAAATGAGGAACGCTGTAAGCCAGGAGCGCGTCTCTTAAGCAACACCCGTTCGCCACGAAGCCTTGCCCTTTGAACGCAAGGTTTTTTGAGGAAAGGAAATGGAGCAGCAATTTTCTGTCATCTCGGTGGACACACGAACCGCACCGTACAGGAAGGGAAGAACGCCACCACCCGTTCGTCGCGATGCCTTGCCCTTTGAACGCAAGAATTTTTGAGGAAAGGAAATGGCGCAGTAATTCTCTGTTATTTCGGTGGACACCCTAACCGCACCGTACAGGAAGGGAGGAACGCCACCACCCGTTCAGCGCGTTGTCTTGCCCTTTGAACGCGACGCTTTTTGAGGAAACGAAATTACGCAGTTATTCTCTGTCATTTCGGTGGACACCCGAACAGCACCGCACAGGAAGGGAGGAACGCCACCATCCGTTTGGCGCGATGCCTTGCCTTTTGAAAGCAAGGCTTTTTGAGGAAAGGAAATGGAGCAGTAATTCTCTGCCATCTCGGTGGACACCCGAACCGCACCGTAAAGGAAGGGAGGAAGGCCACCCCCCCTTCGGCGCGAAGCTACCGGCGCTTGTATGCCGATCCTGTAGGAGGGCTTAGAGAGTCTCGTTAAATCTCGTACGGTGCCCGGATGCTCTCGTTTCAGTGCCTGGATGAGTGGAATTCAGTGCCTGGATGTTGGCTCTCGGTCTCGGCGTGACGTCACCACACTGCCGACAACGGGAGCTAAAACCATTTCATGCTTAAAAATGTTGTCGCGCTTATGTCTGACCCAGCTGGCGGCCAGCAAAAATTCAGGGTCACTTTGGTTGTCTAAAGTGCGTATAGGCGAAAGCGTTTTCCGCACAACTTTGCCTATGTGACACTGGTGACGTTACCACTGGATGACGTCACACATAATTGATGACGAAGTAATGAAAAATTACTAATTAGTGACTAATTACTGATTAATGACAATATACTATTTAACTGCTAACTATGACGCTTAAGCTTCGCCTTTAGGAGTGGAAAGCTAGAGCGTGTTGTAGCGCTGCCAAGCAGTCCGCGGAACGCCACCACCCGTTCGGCGCGATGCCTTGCCCTTTGAACGCGACGCTTTTTGAGGATAGGAAATTACGTAGTAATTCTCTGTCATCTCGATGTACACCCGAACTGCACCGTACAGGAAGGGAGGAATGCCACCACACGTTCGGCGCGATGCCTTGCCCTTTGAACGCAACGCTTTTTGAGGAAAGGAAATGGCGCAGAAATTCTCTGTCATCTCGGTGGCCAGCCAAACCGCACCGTACAGGAAGCGAGGAGGTGGGAGTGAAAGAAGAGAAAGAGGGGTCGTAATGAAACTGAAAATTGTATTTGAGGAAAGGAAATTACGCAGTAACTGCCTCGCATATCTCGGTGGACACCCGTGAAAATTCAGGGGGCACTTTTTTGGCTCTCTAAAGTGCTGCAAGAAAGAAAGCGTTTCCTGGCGCACTGTTTGCTTTATTTACTTTTTTATTTTTCATCTCTTGTTTTTTTTGCTCCTTTTCTTATTTTTATTGTTTTTATTTTTATTTTCATATCCTATTTTTATTTTGTCCTTATTTTTGTTTATTTTCCTATTGTATTTTCCTTTTCTTCACTATATTACTTTTATTTTATTTATGAAACCTATGCATTCACTAGATGCGCCTTTAGTCATGCTCGAACTTTAGCCCGAGGTTCTTTAAACCGGGCTGAGGTGGCCTCGGATCGGGGATTCACGAAGGAGCGCATGCACACATTCAGTGAGCTGACCCAGGCATACAGAGCCTCACGCCAGCTCTACCCCTCGCCCCACTCCTCCCTAGATAACAAACAGGCAACTCTCTGGCACAGACTACAGACACACGCACTGCCCTCACCCCTTAACCTAGCCGACTATCATCTATCCTTTCCCACTCCCGCATGTGCCCTATGCCCAGAACCCTTCGCTCTTCCCTCCACATCCTTTCCCTCTGCCCGGCGGACCCTCACCCGCAGGACCTAGAGAACCCCAAGACCTGGGTGGACTGGGAGACCCTGCTGCGCTCGGAGGACCCGGCTTTGCAGACCATCGCCACCGGCCGTGCTGCCAGTGTTATGGACCTCAGGAACACTTGAGTGCAGTGAGGTCGTGCGGGGACCCTGGGGCGTGCCCCGAATTCCTGTGTAAATAAAGTTTTTTCTCTCTCTCTGGCGGAGTGGTAGCGTCTCCGCTTCAAATGCCAAAGTCCCTGGTGCGATTCCCACCCTCGGCGCAGTTTCTTTTTAAGCAGTGACGCCGAAAGGCGGACAAATCTGCCAACGCGTCGGTCGACACGGCTGCCGACGCGTCTGCTAACGACAGTATGAGGCATTAAAGGCTTTCGCCTTAATAGTTTTATGGCACAGATTTTTGGCGCCTGTTTCTGCCTTTCGCGGCGTCGCCATCGCCGTTGTCCGTTGTAATCAGCAGTGGACACCTTAGTCACGCTTTAAGCTGCGAAACCAGTGGAGCGGGAGCTTGGAAAGGAAAGGCGCATAACTGTCCTCTTGGAACAGTGGACACATAAATCGTTCTTTGAGCTACGGCGGTATTGACTGATGTGCGCTGCATGCGTTGCCATTGAAAACGTTGTGCCATTTTAAAGCAAGTGTACAGAGAATTCAGTTTTTATGTGCGGGAATTTAAAAAATTCCTGTGAGCAAACTACTGGCCTAATCGAGAGCAAACTTCGCTCACGGGGTAGCATATTATGGTCTACGTTATTTGAGATGTAATTAAACGTCGGTACTTGCCTGCATTTCCTGAAATTAAGAAGAAACTGCTGTCAACTGCGAGTAAAGCTGTCGCAGACGCGGGCCAAGCTGCTGGTTTGACAGGGCGCGCCATCTGCCGGAAGGCGAGGCAAACGACGTGCCGGCTCAGTGGGTGGAAGGGTAGCGCGTTGTCTTCGAAGATGCGGCTCGTCTGCTCGTCGAAATGAATGCGACAACAAAGAGTTGTCGCTGAGAACACTAAAAACCACGGTGAAAATGTGACGTCGATAGCACTGCACACAATAACGCTAACATGTCGCTTGTAGTCGCGCGTTCGTTTCGGCGTCGTGGTCCATGAAAGGCACCGCAGTTGAAGGCTCCGGAATGATTTCTACCCGAGGTTCTTTAACTAGCTCTGACATCACACAGTACACGGGCGTTCTTGCGTTTCACCTGTGTCAAATTGACATGGTGCTGCAGTCTGAAAAGAATGGGTAGAGGGTGGCCTGGGTATCTTAGGTTGCAAGAAAATGTGCTTAAACTTCGAAGTGCCCTCCTGCAGCGTTAATACATCTTTGCAGCCTTTCTTAATGCCCTCATGCGGTCCGTGACTTTTGAGCACGCATCCTCAATCTGCTGCTTGAGCTCGGTACAGGTTGGCACTCGACCCCGGCTGTAAACTCTGCTTTTCAAATAGCCCCACAGAAAGAAGTCGCACGGAGTTAAATCAGGCGAACGGGGAGGCCATGGCATGTTGGGCGAGCCTCGTCCCATCCATATGTTCGGAAAAGTGCTGTTGGGCCAGTTGCGGACGCCTTTAGCGTAGTGGGCCGGAGCTCCATCCTGTTGGAATATTCATACTTCCTTCTGCGTGTGTCTGTCTTCCAGTTCGGGAAGGACCTGATTTTTGAGCATGTCCAAATATTCATCAGCGGTAACTGTGTCTTAGAAAAAAAATGTACAGACGACTCCTTCGCGCCAGAGTCCACACCAAACAACTGTGTGTGGGGACTGCACATTCCTTGTTGAAAAAAATCTTGGGTTAGTGTGTGCCCAATACCGTGTGTTTTGATTATTGACCCGGACGTCAAGATGGAAAACGGCGTCATCTGAAAATAACAGAAACTGCAGATGTCCACCCGCGGCTATGCGTTGTTGTTCCGGGCGGCAGAAGTCAAGGCGACGCTCCTTGTCACCTTCCGACAGCTCTTGCGCAGTTCGCATTCTGTACGGATAAGTAGCCTTTGAGTTTCAAAGCTCGATGAACAGTTGCCGGCGACACGCCGAACAACAGCGCAGTACGCTTGCAGGACAACTGCGGGTCAGACAAAAATGCGCCTTCCAGGGCATCGGCGATGCTGCGATGGGTTTTACCTGCATCGGTTCTCTTCTTTCTCGCGACACTGCCTCTTCCTAGGAAGGTGCTTTTCCATCTCAGCACAGATCTTTCAGAGGGAGGGCGACGGCGAAATTTTTCTTTGAATTTTGTGCGCACGAAGTGGGTCGAGCCAGATTCAAGGAGCCACGACACAGCTGCAGCCTTTTGGTTCGTTGAGTACGCTGGTATATCAACGCACTCGTAATAGAAAATACGATACGTGACGATTCAAACACAAACTATTGATCTTTCCCCCAGACACAAAACGGAAAGCAACTCAGAGTCGTCAGAACAAACCAACAGTCGCAAGCAGACGACGCCGAAACGAACGCGCGACCACAAGCGACAACTTAGCGTTATTGTGTGCAGTGCTATCGATGTCACATTTTCACTGTGGTTTTTAGTGTTATCAGCGACGACTCTTTGTTGTCGCATTCATTTCGACGAGCAGACGAGCCGCATCTTCGAAGACAGCGCGCTACCCTCCCACCCACTGAGCCTGGACGTCGTTTGCCTCGCCTTCCGGCAGATGGCGCGCCCTGTCAAACCAGCAGCTTGGCCCGCGTCTGCGACAGCTTTTCTCGCAGTTGACAGCAGTTTCTTCTTAATTTCAGGAAATGCAGGCAAGTACCGACGTTTAATTACGCCTCAAATAACGTAGACCATAATATGCTACCCCGTGAGCGAAGTTTGCTCTCGATTAGACCAGTAGTTTGCTCACAGGAATTTTTTAAATTCCCGCAGATAAAAATTGAATTCTTTGTACATAACTGGCTCCCTGGGTCAGTGGACGCCGGAACCGCGCTTATGTCTACGTGGGGTGATGACAGAGAGAGATGTGGGCAGCAGGCATTGACAATGTTGTGCCAGAAACGCGGCGCTGAAGCCATAGCGCGTTGGCGTTTATTGTGTTCATTGGCGTTGGCGTTGACAGCGTTTTAAGGCCCATCTCCATGGACACATCCGAGGCGCACGAGCGCAGCGCCTACGCGTACCAGCGTACGCCGTAGCCGGACTGCGCATGCGCGACGCGCCGACGCGAGCCGGCGCTGGCGCTTGGCAAATATCTGTCCATGTCAGATATTCGCGCCTCGCTCGCGCCGGCGCCGGAAGTGACTCGCTGGTTTGCGGTCGGTGTAACCAATCAGAGAACGCAGTTCTCTCGGCATCCGGTACGGCCCTTCGGGCCGTTTGCTTCGCCGAGCCGAGCTCAACGCGGTAGCCGCGACAGGCCATCGAGTTGCATATGTTTTCTGACGCTTGTCGCGGTGCGGCGCTGGGCGCGTAAGCGCTGCGCTGGTGCGCCTCGGATGTGTCCATGGAGATGGGCCATTACACTCCGATCGTTTTAAGGAAAGGAAGTGCGAATGACTGGCTCCCTGGGTCAGCGGACGTCTGAATCGCGCTTATAGGTACGTGGAGTGATGAGAGAGAGAGGTAGGCCGCATGCGTTAGCGCTGACAGCGATTAGAGAACTCTCGCGATCAACCATTACCTGCCACCTGCCAGGGTGGCAGGGGGGGGGGGGGGGGTTAATAAACATATGGAGACAAAGAGGAATTTCTCAAAACTTATGTGTACTCTGTCCTCGCTTCGGCGAGCGCGGCTTCGGCCGCTTATCTATTTTTTGAGCAGCGTCCGCTCCGGCGGACTGCGACGCGCGTCTTTTCTTTCCTTTTTCTCTTTCCTCTGCTCTTTTAACTCTCCTCTATCGGCACGTGGCAGCGGTGGCGGCTTGGCTCTAGCCAGTAGCAGGCCCGTGCAATTTCCTTTTCATCCTCCTCTCAGTCACAACAACAACTTAAAACTTATGCGGGAGGACATCCCGTTTCTCTCGCTCGTAACGCCTCCCACAGCTGTGACAACCTCGCGAAATACTTGCGTACACCTCGTCTTTGAGAACCAGGCATTGGTGCAGCAAGTCGAGCCTATATCCATCTATTTCTCCGGCCACAACGCTTCCTTCGTGACAATCAAGAACTGCTAGTGGAGTGCTTCTTGATGAAGGAAAATGATTGAAAAATAACAAGTTGTCTCTACATACATGTCTTGCTGGAATTGTTTGCCTCAATGTACCGAAAAGCTGCAACAGCTGACGAGCTGCGCTCAAATTTCGCATTACGAAGTAACGTAATCGTCGGCAATCTTTTTGGTGGCACAGCCAATCAAAGCGTCACTTGGGATTTGGTAAAAAGTTATAGCGCAAACACACACAACCTCAAGATGCGGCGCATTTATCGATTTTATTGCCGGAAGATGACACCTTATGTAAGGCGAAGAGATACGTGAAAAGGATGGGAAATATACATAAGGATTGATGACACAGCCAACATAACAGGACGCATGCGCAGGCAAGCAGAGGCATAGCGCACGAACTGAAGTTTCTTTAGTTTTCTCTTTTTATTTCGTCAACAGTTAGCCGCTTCTAGAAAGTCCAACTGATCAACAATGAGAGTTAAGGATGGAGTGTTCAAGCACTTGAAGCACGCTTTGGAAGCGCAGTTTTACAATGCTCGCTCTACCGCCACCTTTCCGAACAAGATACAACTGCGGGCGCAAGAGGGTAGAACATCATCTCAGTCCATTTCATAAACGAACACATCATTCTCAGCAAAATGAAATACCTCAGCGACGATGTCACTTGGGTTCGCGGCACGTTTCGTGTGTTCTCGGTCTTGTACAGAGAGAGAGAAAAAACTTTATTTCAACGGGAATTCGGGGCACACCCCAGGGTCCCCGCACGACCCCACTGCACTCAGGTGTTTGTGTTCCTGAGGTCCATAGCACTGGCATCCCGGCCGGTGGCGATGGTCTGCACGGCCGGGTCCTCCGAGCGCAGCAGGGTCTCCCAGTCTTCCCAGGTCTTGAGGTTCTCTAGGTCCCACGGGGGAGGGTCCGCCGGGCAGACGGACTCGAGCAAAATTTAGAATCGCAGTTTTAGAATCACTTAAAATGTACCGGGCTTCCGTGCGGGTGATAGCAAGTGCAATCCATGTCCCTGCTTTTGGCATACTAGACTCGCCCGATGCACCCCCTCCCCGCCAAGTAGAGCTAATATGGGTGCCCGCGCACTCCGGGAATCCCGGAAACGAGGCCGCCAACCTTTTAGCCCGAGGTTCTTTAAACCGGGCTCAGGTGCCCTCGGATCGGGGATTCACGAAGGAGCGCATGCACTCATTCACGAGCTGACGCAGGCCTACAGAGCCTCACGCCAGCTCTACCCCCCGCCCCACCCCTCCCTAGATAACAAACACGCAACGCTCTGGCGCAGACTACAGACACACTCTCTTCCCTCACCCCTTACCCTAACCCACTATCATCCCTCCTTCCCCACTCCAGCATGTGCCCTATGCTCAGAACCCTTCGCCTCTTCCCTCCACATCCTTTCCCTCTGCCCGGCGGACCGTCCCCCGCGGGACCTAGAGAACCTGAAGACCTTGGAGGACTGGGAGACCCTGCTGCGCTCGGAGGACCCGGCCGTGCAGACCATCGCAACCGGCCGGGCTGCCAGTGTTATGGACCTTATGAACATAAACACTTGAGTGCAGTGGGGTCGTGCGGGGACCCTGGGGCGTGCCCCGGATTCCTTGTACAATAAAGTTTTTCTCTCTCTCTCGGGCAGACGGAAAGGATGTGGAGGGAAGAAGCGAAGGGTTCTGGGCATAGGGCACATGCGGGAGTGGGAAAGGATGGATAGTAGTGGGCTAGGGTAAGGGGTCTTGTATGTACACGGTGCCCGAGGACAAGCGCGATGCATGAATCGTACTTCTTTTTGTAGATTGAGTTGATCGTTTTCGGGTCAATTTTATACGTGTAACCAGGAGGTGGCACTTTATGCTTGAGGTCCGGAACGGCGCTTATATTTGGGAAATGCGTTTCTGGAATTTTTTTGCGCCGAGAAAACTTTTTTCGCTTTTTTATTACGACAAATTACATGTAAATTTACACATCAAATAAGAACATGCTGTTCTCACTAGAGTTTGTGAAAGGACGACAGACTGCTTTAGTTCGCGATGCGCAATGAGTTCCAGCTTTGAGAACAACCTTGGTTTTATGATATAATCTGGCAGCCAAGCGTTCTGAAGTCCGTCGTTCGAATTCATGTAGTTCTCTGAAAGGGGCTGGTTCTTGGTAGGTATTAAGCATATAAACTAATCTCAAGGAGGCTTCCTTTCACGCCTCACAGAGAAAGCTAAATTTTGAGCCTAATTTTTACACACATCTCAACGGCACTTATTGTACCGCTTTTATTAATTTTTTTCTTGTGCTACGGTATAACCAACTTTCAGACATCCCGCTGCAGCACTATGGGCAGATTGCTTTTATTGTGCTCTTTGTGGACCTACGCCAGAACGGCCTCTTGTAATATATATATTAACTATTCTTTATTTTTTTAACCATAAATGTGCCTGAAAAGTAGAAGGGTTACAGACTGGTAAACTCTTTCCTCCTTTAAATTGCAAAAGCATTTGCGCCATGGGTAAAATTTACCGCACCGAAGCTGCACACTAGATATGACATTGCCGTTCTGGGGGTCTTAGAGATGACTTCCACCAGCTAAGGTTCCTCAACGCACACTGAAATTACGCGTAGCGCCGGAGTGTTTTTTCCACGTAGCTTTCATTGAAATGCGGCTGCAGCAGCGAGATTCGAGTCCACGACCTTGTGCTCAGTTGCTGAGCGTCATAGTCACTGAACCGCCGTGTCGGGTTGCGAAGAAAATTGAAGAGCTGCCGACAAAATCAAAGCGCTCTAGACCGTAACCTATGAAATCGTGAGATATGTAGCAGATCTTACGAAAGAGCCTGTAACACTTGAAATCGCCAAAATAAGCGGCAATATTTTGGAGAATGCAAATAAAGTAGGTAATGCTAGCGGAAAATAAATTATTCTCTGTCTTTTACCTGTAAATGGTTGTATAGGAAATAAGCTTACATATATGAAGTGTTAAAGGGTCATACGCCTAGAGCAGCGTAGACAATTGAATCATAGCAGAAACGCAAAGCACTGGTTCTGTTATTTTATTGTTATTTCTGTTTGTCTTTCGCGCTACATGCATGACATGCAATGCCGACATACCCAAGCTTCGATGCTTGTGAAAATGCGTTTGACCATTTATTTTCCTTGGGGACAGTAGCAGATGCTTCGTAAGTGGAAATGTGATCTGTGGGGCCAGCAGTGTGGTAGCACGTTAAAGTTATTAGCTAATGTCTATCTCAGAGAGGTTAAGGAATCAGTTTCCTTAGCTTCGAACATTGTTTAACACCTGTAAAGGCTTCGGACAGCAATGGAGGCGATCAAGTGATCAGGGCTAACTCTCAAGCCAGAAAAGGGCCATTACGCTTACGAGGAGCTGTTGTTTCTCGGCCACATCGTAAGCAACGATGGAATACGCGCGAACCCGCAGAAAACTGCTGCTATTGCGCAGTTTCCATAGTCGACGACAAGAAACCTGTGCGCCGACTCCTGGAGCTGCGCGCATATTACTGACGATTTACAAACAACTTTGCGCACCGTGCAACCCTTGACGTTGCTAGGTCGGATGTATCATTGAAATGGGAAGCTCCACAGCATGAAGCATACCAAGGACTTCGACGCAGTCACCGTCCGTGCTTGTGCACTTAGAAGAAAATGGAGACACCAAAACTCATGCAGAGCCGAGCAGCGTGGATGCAGTCGTTGTTCTCGTGCAGAAGCAGCAGCAAGGCTGCGAGAGAGTCATAGCGTACACCAGCGACTCTTTGTCAAAGGCAGAGGCGAGATATTCAATGACCGGAGACAGAGCGCCTTGCGATAGTCTGGGTCAAGTCCGAATTCCGCCCGTGCTTGCACAGCAAGCCTCTCAAACTTGTCCCTGGCCATTACGCGTTGTGCTGGCTCACCATCTGCAAAGACCCATTGGGCCGCCTCGCTCGCTGGAGCTCACGACTCTAAGAGTTGGACGCCACCGCCTTTAAATGTCTGGTAGCAAACATTGTGACGCCGTTGCCTATCCCGAGCCCCTATCGACGCACCCCCTTGCCCTTGTGACGACGACGCCTCTTTTAGATTTATTAGTGCAAGCACATTCGCGCAGCAGCAACGCTTGTTCCCCGACCTCCAATGTCTCATCTATTACTTGACTGGCAAGGCTCATTCACCCCTGGCGTCGTTCAAGCCCCAATCTTCATCCTTCTATGTACAGAACGATGTCCTCGTGAACAGGACCTTGGCCCTGGACAAGAGCACTTGCCTTAGTATGGTACCTGCAAGGCTCCGGGATGAAATTACAGAGGCTTCACGCGACCAGCCAACAGCTGGAAAAGTGGTGTGATATCTCTCACCTCCGCGTAATGCTTGTCCACGGCAGAGAAGCCTCGACCATTCTCGAAGCCATGTTGTGCAACTTTACTGAAGAAGACAACCACGGCGTTACCGCCTACCTGCAGCGCGCGAAGGAAGCCGAACGCCTGGCCTGGCTGAGCATTGACGACCAACAACGTACCGACGCCCGACGCTGCAAGCTGCGCCGAAGCCACGCGGAATGCAAGCTGGGTGACCGCATATGGCTGTGTAAGTCCATTCGTCACGGCATACTAAGTGAAAATGAATGAATGAATGAATGAATGAATGAATGAATGAATGAATGAATGAATGAATGAATGAATGAATGACAAACTTTTATTCTTCAAACGAAGTCAGCTTTTGCACTGCTACTTCGGTCCGTACAAGATCAGCCGTCGACTCGCACTGGACAACCAAGTCGTCCTCGATGTAGTCGCAGCATTACAGCGACGGCATGCTATATCAGAACTTTTACCTACAAGTCTTGTGCCTAAGGTCTCTTTAAGCGCTCTAATGGACGCTTTGTGTTCGCGCTCTCAGTGGTTATTCTGCAAGGTGCGTATTTATTTTTGCCCGCCTTTCTTTTCGTTATAGCGTCTTGCAAAATATAGGTGCTTATCTTTGTACTGTCTGTCCGTTCACGCTCAAAGCCGCTGGCACGCTGGTGTATCACTGGGCGCATTTGTTTTTCAGTCCCGGACTGTCCGGGACTACTTGCGGACTCGAGTCCGGTATTTGTTTTTCTCGGGCAGCCCGAAAGCTCCGCCCACCTGCTTGTATCGTCATAGCAACGCGTTCGTTTTTAGCCTATGGCAGTCCGCGGGCTGCTTGGGGCTGCTGAGAAGGCAGCAGACGACAGCTGCTCGCCGCGCTGGCAGCCATATTAAGTTAGACTCCGTGTGCATTTTGAGTGCTTTTCGTGTTCCTGGAGGTCGATATCATGCGTTAAACCTTCACATGAGCTCCGTAGCTCCTCTCTGAGCCATCGCAAGACTTTTTGTTCTTGCATCTTCGTTTATTTTCTTGAAATCCACCGCACACGGACGCGCGTTCGGAGCTGCGAGCGCGTATTGTTTGCTCGTGTCGTAGAGAGGTTCTTGTTCGCTTGTTTTGCCACATGCTGTCTGTACGCTTACCTGAAAGCATCGCAGGTGAACCACTCGTATACTGGAGCAGCTATAGAGCTTGTTGTCAACATTTTTGCGGAGGCTTTCGTCTATCCGCCTTTCCGCAACGAGTTGGGCTACTTTGTGCGAACTTCGCCGCAAGCAGTAGCGGCGAGCATACTCCCGAAGCTGAGTTCTGTAATGCACCTACGCTAAGCTGACAGTACAGTCTTTAAATCGACTCAGTATCATGATCGAGCGCACGGCGTTGCTTCGGCGTCGTAGTGGCCGTGGCTTGCATCGTCTGCTAGCAGATGACAGCGTCCTTGTACGGTAACCGAGGGGGAGCCCGGCTCTGGCGGCGAGTTCGAAAGCAGCCTATGGCAAGTAGGTCATGTGACCATGACGCTTTTCCTGTCCGAGCGGAAGCCGAGACCTGCCAACAAGTAGTCCGGGACTGGAAAAACAAATGCGGCCACTTTGTGACGCGATATGCGACCAGGTTTATCTGGAATGAGCGCAGCCACTTGCAACTGCTTTTACATTGTTAGAGACTGGCGTAACTGCTTCTGGCGGCTTATCACGAAGGGTGTTGGCTTTAAACTGGAAGCGGCCGGCAGAGACAGTGGTTCTGTCCATCGACGAACCACCGAGCATGTTTGTTGCTAACACCGCCGCCGCGTTCATCAGTTATTTGTGGGCGCACCAGCTCAATAAACAGTTTCTGTGACGCCAGTCTGCTAGCCTTTTTTTTCCTTCAGCGTTGTCACCACCACGTGACAGCATTTTTTATTTTTGATCTAGTGATTTGAACATCCGCCTCCTATGCCGGAGGTGCGGGCTTCGGCCTCCAACGCCATCCGCAGCCCACCGGTGATACAATGGGCACAAGCTTTCTCCTTGGAAGGTGCTCGGCTCTTTCAGGAAGAAAAGCTTCCAGAATCATTGAGCGCCCCCCCCCCCCCCCCATACGTTGTGTCATGGCGCTCTTTGGCTGAAGATGCATTAGCGCCAAATAAAGCGAATGATCGTTACCAGATTATTTTTATTTATTTCTTTTCAAAATGAGGTTATTTGGATGAAGTGGTTCAGTCTCTCTTACCAGCCACTCGCTACTGAATTCTAAAGCTATAGGTTTCGTCTTCAGTTGCTGAATTTATACATAGCAAAACAGTGTTTCAGGCCAACCGCTTTTTTTTTTACTTTACATTCACTCCCACATATCGCTGACGAAGGCCCCATTTTCCACCTGGTTGTAAGGTTTCAGCTTCTGTCTGTAATCGTTTAATATTCGAGCTGAGGTCATCTTCACTTTTTTTCAGTTTCGCGAAATATTTGCCTTGCTTGGTGAGGGGCAGTTGCAGTGTACAGAACAAAGAAATCTTAGCAGCATTGGACACTACCGATAGGCATCAAAAACACGCGAAGTACATTATCTGTTACCCCCAACCTGTGAGAGGGAGCAAAGCGCTGAGCGTCGCTCAAGCAAGCCATCATCACTGGCGATCTGCTGTCGATTGCCTGAAACACCCATTATGTCCAGCAATTCTTGGAAAGTCACAGTTTCGGTGCTTATATGAATATGCGCGTTCAGATCTTCCGCAGGATATCACCGACTCCTTCAATTTTCACGAAGCTAACAAGAAAACAGTGGATGGAAAACATGAAATCGCATTACAGGTCTGCTTCCGCGGTGGCTTAATGGTTATGGCGATCGGCTACCGACCCGAAAAACGCTGGTTCAATCGTTGCCGCGGCGGTCGAATTTCGATGGAGACAAAATTCTAGAGGCCCATGACTGTGCGATATCAGTGCACGTTAAAGAACCCAGGTAGCCGAAATTTTCGGTGCCGTTCACTACGGCGTCCCTCATAGTCTGAGTTGCTTTGGGACGTTCCCTTACAAAAAATATTTTAGACAGTCTACAGAGTGTCTATAGACTTCTATGAAGTGTATAGTCTGTTTATAGACAAATCCTAGAGAACAGTCTATAGGCAATACAAATTCCATAGACAGTCAATAGACAATCTATAGATTTATGGCCATGCACTTTTAGTAGACTTTTGTCTATAGACAGTCTATAGACTATGAATAGACAAAAATAAATATCTATAGGAAGTCAATACAGTCAATAAGAAGTCTATAGACTGTCTATAGACCATTTTTGTAAGAGTTAAACGTCCATAAATCATTGCAGGTGCGCTTGTTCAAAATAAATATGCAATAGCAGACACAAGAGCCTCTGAAACTGTCCTCTTTCAGCCTACAGAGCCCGATGAAAGCAGCTGCAGACAGGGGTCCCCCGTTGGGAGAGCGGGATGACAGCGCTGCAGATGACCCTGCAGTGGGGTCAACTGCTGGTGCCACAGCGCCCATGGCTGCGCCTTCGACTGAGGGTGCAGCTTCTTCGGACACGGCGGTTGTTGGCTCGACCGTGAGGCTGGAGCCTGACGTGGAAGGGGAGGAACCTGCACCATCGGACCAGCGGCGACCAGTAGGCACGAGTCCATTTGGCCCGGGCGGAGAAAACGAGACGACAGTGGTGATGCCTTGCAACTGCGGAGGTATGCCGCGCTAATTGCTTTGTCTCTTGGCACGGTTAGTACGCCGTTGGGAATAACTGGTCCACCAAAGCAAACGCTAGTGTTTTGTGGTTACAGTTTGTATTTTCTTCTTAGAAATTGTTTGTACACGAAACTGGACTGATGTAACAATATGGCGCGGCTCAACAATCTATCGAAGTGCGTAAGTTCTTGACTTAAAATGGAAAAAGGGCGTCGAAGCCGGTCAGCAGCATGTCAAACGTATAAAACTTTTGCTTAAATTGAAAGCCCTTGCTAATTAACGAACAGTGGCTTCAAAACAGAAGGAAGCAAATCAATGTTAAACGCTTTTGCAAATTTTGGGGCTCACAATCCCTGAAATCACATGCGTGAGTTAGTCTAAGCCTGTACACATGTTCGCGCATGTCAGTCGTGGAGAGTGGCCAATTTGTATGCGCCAAATGTGCAACAAAATGTTCGGCGACGCCAAAATATACTGGCTGGATATTGATACCGATAGCCTATGAATAGAAATTCGGTAGCTAACGCAAGGTGGTGGCTTTGCCGAAGCATGGAATGCTGTTTCCTGTTCAAAATTCGTCGTATACGTTACTTCCATATGTCTTGAGGAGAAGGCTGATTGCGCGCGCTGATATTAGCGATCTGTAGGCGTTTCCAAAGACAGCGTTCGGCATTGTGAACATATATACTGAACGGCTTCTTGAAATGGAGACCAACTGTGAAGCGTCTCATCCAGCTCCGCACACCCGACGCCTACGACAACCAACTCGGCCGAACGCATCGTTTCGTCAGAGCGAAGGTCGGAACTTTGTTGTTGGAGATGGATGCGCCCATTACGTCTCACGTCACGTCACAGCAGCAGAGATGGAAAATCTTTTCGTGAAAACACAGGACAATGACTCTGCTATGTGGATCACGTTTTACGCCCAGGTCAAAACCACCGGTGCTTTTCACACTTATTTTATTCTTGGTTGAGTAGCTCGAGCCAACGGACTAAAAAATTTAGAGACAGTTTATTTACTTGTTCAACACATTGCAAAGCCCTTGAAGCTGCCCAATTTGAAGGTTGCTCTTGGTCGACGGGTGACAGCTGAGGTGAGAATCAATGCCGCGCTTTAGCATCCGTTTGCGAGACGGAACACGGCTCTGGTGGTCGAACCTGTGTCGAACATGGTGAGCATTGTGATCAGCAAGGCTTCAAGGTTGGTCTAAATGATCATCAGCCGCCGTCACGGCAACTCCTTTTCAGATAGAAAGGAAAACTAAATTATACTATAAATTCAGCAGATATGTCGCCCATACAGCTGCAGAGACGTGTGCTCCACAGTCGCGTTGTAAGAACATCAGCTGCACAGTTAATTCCTTTATAGTTAAAAATATAATCACACAGCGTGCAGTAATCTGCGTAGCATTCTTCGTCTCGTGAGAAGGCGTTTGTTGAAGTACTATTCGTTCGCTTGCCAGGCGACTGCACGAATGTGCAAGGACGAAATAGGGGCACCTAGTTGCTTTCTCACTCATGCATTTCCTTTCTCGTGAAAAAAACAAACAAATTTACTGAGTAGCTTTCAACTTCTAGTCCACTTCAGCATTTCCCCGCTCGTTGTATGACGCAGAAAATGGCGGCCGTGACCGGCCCGGCTGCGTTCATCTACAGATATACCGTATCCGCGTCGACGCCATCCATGTAGACCCTGGCGACGCCGACACACAGCGCCATCAGAACAAGGTACGCAAACCGGCAGAAAAGGAGAGTTCACAGTTTGCATTGTGCGCCAGTATTGTTCTCGGTGTTCACGTGGCCTTCCCAGTAAAGACGCACAATTATCGCCATCGTCTCTAAACCAAGTCTTGACGCCACTGCTGTCCACTACACGAAAACGAAAAAACTGCGCGCAGCTAAACCAAGCGAAACAGGGCAAACAACGTGGTCGAAGTCAGTTATTAGTTCGCTCTCCCTATTCTCCCGCACTTACGCGGTTTCCTCGCTTATGTGTTCCATGCTGGCTCATGGATGTAAGCATCAGGTGTGGAGCGTTTCATTCTCTTGTTTTCATTCGGACAATCTGCCTCACAGAAACACTTTCAAACACACACGCAAAAACGTTTTTTATTCTGATGTCTTGCAGTGCAGTTGTAAAAGCAAGGAGATTACATTGTGGCTGTCACCCCTTACTCCTAGATCTCAACGTATCCCATACCTGTCACGTACCAACTTCGCTCAAGGACTGCAGCATCTGACTCAACACATTTTTTTTTATTCCAGATTTAGGCTCCAGTCGACGGATACTAGTAAACTACTACTCACGGTTCTTCACCAAAAACAATGCAGGGACTAAGGGCAGAGCGAATAGGCAGGATGGGCGCGGTACCTGCTCCGTCCTTTTTACCAGTGCTGTTTTTGGTGAAAGATAATTTACATACTAGCTCAACTTTCCGTTCTGCTAATCAAGACCTTAAAGTACCAGCCAAATGCACTGTACCCCTTTCTCATTCTCCTGTTTGCTTTCAAGGTTGGTATCTCCAATCAATCAATCAAATCTTTATTTCAGTTTGTACATGCAAACTGGGGATGGTGAGAAAAAAGCAGTGAATGAAACACCGCTTGACAGGCCTCACCATCCTTACAAGTCAGCAGTTGGCACGAGGCAAAAAGAAAAAAAAACACTGTTGAAAAGTGGATACAAGTGCGCTTATGAAGAACAATGTATTACGGAAACAGATATCTAGCAATTGGCAGTAGTAATTTTACTAAAAGACAGTGAGGTTATTACACAGAGTGGCATAGTACACCCAGACGCTTCGCATCACTGTAGCACAGATTGCTGAATAAAGCTTTTCCGGATGGCAGACAAAGACAAAATATTCACTTTGTCACTGAATGAGGTATTGAGGAACTTTGGCACAATATACCTTAACATACAGACTCCATAGTTAGTTCTGCATTTTGGTAGTACAAACCTACATTGCAATCGGATGTCGTACGATGAGTGGCGATATGTCATTGGCACAATCTGAGAAATAAATGAATCACCCTTTTTTATCACTGTTTTGTAAAAACATGCAAATCTGTAGTCAAATAGTTTGTTGACAGGTATAATATTATAATGTAGGTAAATGTGTCTAGTAGGTGAATCATATGACCCATTGACGATTGCACGAAGCATTTTCTTTTGCAATGTTTGCAGTTTTAGGACGCTAGATACAGTTGTGTTGCCCCAGACAAGGAAACAATAGCTTAGGTGGGAATATAAAAATGCATAATACAAAGTAATTTTAGTTTTGGTAGGTAAAGTATGCCTGTTACGCAACGTAATTCCGACGATTCTTGAAAGTGTTGATGCAATGTTATTAACATGTGCATCTCATGTCATCGTACTGCTGAATGTTACACCCAATGATTTAAAGGTGTCCACGTATTCGATCACACTGCCACTGAGGTATAGCGAGGGGCGGTGAAATAGTTGTTTCCTTTTAGGAAGGAACAGTACTGCTTTAGTTTTCTCTTTATTTATCTTTAGTGAGTTAACTGATGATCATGCGGGAAGCGATAAGAGCGTACGGTTTGCGGTATCTACTAAGCGGTGTACATCATTGGAAGAAAAGAATAGGCTGGTGTCGTCTGCATATATAATATATTTTGCATGGTTGCTAATGTTAGGGATATCATTTATATATATATTGAACAGTAGTGGCCCCTAAATGCTACCCTGAGGGACCCCATTCGAAATTCTTAGAATCAGAGAAGAGGAATGATTAATCACCACATATTGAGACCGGCAACTCAAATAAGATTTAATTAGGCTGAGAGCATGCCCGCGTATGCCGTAGTGCTCCAGTTTTGCATAAAGAACATCGTGATTCAAGCAATCGAAGGCTTTGCTGAAGTCAAAAAAGATACCAAGGGTTAAAAGCTGTGACTCAAAATTTTTTTATATGTATTCTTTTTGAACCAGTAGTGCATGCTCCGTAGACCTATTTTCTCTAAATCCATATTGGCAGTCAGTTCTTACGGAATGTTTAGACAGGAAATGTTGAAGACGGATGCGAATTAGCTGTTCTAAACCCTTATAAAAATACGGAAGTATAGACACTGGTCTATAGTTCCCCAATTTGTTTGCATCGCCTTTTTTATATATCACGGCTACCCTTTTATATATCACGGCTACCAGAATCTCTTTTTATATATCACGGCTACCAGAATCTCCTTGCCCTGAGTAGATGAATTCCGTTACTGTTTCGAATGCCTTGCTGCCTGTCTTTAACTTATGCCCCATTCCGAGACAGTTAATATGACTTTGATTTTCTGTGTTTTAATTTGAAAGCCCACTATTCCGCTTTCCCTGTCTAGCTCCTTAATGATGCTGTGAAATTCACCCTCCAATTGACCTACGAAGGCAATGACAACAGTTCCATTAATTTTTATCCCCAAGTGTTCGCAATCCAGTTCACTGAATATCTTCTGTAAGCATAATGTAAATAACAGTGGAGAAACAGTGTCTGTGTGGCTGACATGCTTCCCGATTAGCATTTGATCGCTTTCGCTGTGTAAGACTGGCGGATGCGAAAGAGCTATAATGATTTTCCTGTAGCTTTACATATGCTTCTTCTGTTAATTTATTGACGAGTACCCTAAGGGCCCAACATGGGATTAAATTAGCGGGGGGGGGGGGGGGGTGATGAAAAAGCAGGACCATAGGAAACAACAAAAGGAGACCAGAAGTGCACAACATTTTTTGCAAAATTAAAAAATAAACGATGCCACACATCTAAACAGGACAAAATATTTACAAATATTACATATAATACGTGATCAAACGGCATTAGATTGAGCACTGAGCACCTAGGAGCCATAAAACACAATAATAACAAAATATTGCTAGGTGTAAAGGGTGCAAAGAAAAGTTAGTAATGCAGAATGAAAAGGCGGCAAGTTCGCCAATGACACGATGCTGGAAGGCAAAGAATTCTACTCGTTTATGACGAGAACGAGAGTTGGGTTTTGGTACTTTTTTCTGCGCGCAAACACTGGACAGACTATATGAGCACCTTAGTTACGCGACGACTGCACGGATGCTGAGGTTTCAACGTAGTCAGATGTTTTCTCGTGATCTTTATATAAAGTCCATATGCACTCGTTGGCCACTCATGCCTATTTGATCCCAGCCATATTACATTGCCTTGTGTCCTTCATCTAACACTTGCTGACCATTCTCTCTGTCCAATCTACGAGATTCCATGCTTTCATATTTTGATGTTTCTTAATGAGTTATTTCGTCTCCTGGGCTCCTGGGCGAACTTCACCAGGAGACGACATACATCATATATAGCGCCTATTTTGCGCACTCTGTAGTTATATTTCTGTCTTTATCATTCTTCCCTTGGGCAGTAAGGTCGTCGACCTCATGTAAAGCGGAGTCTCTGTTCTCCAGAAGGCTCTAGAATTCACCTACTTTCCCTGCGACCACTATTTCATCAATGTGCTTCTTCCTTACTAATGCCCATCGCCCTCTCTACGCTCTATAAAAAAAACTGCATATCACGCATCTATCCCTGCATCGTGCAGGGTGTAGAAATCACAAGTAAGGTGAGCGGTAGCTAACATACTTAGGTGAAGTTATTGGATGAGCCTACAGGCTAATCCGTCATGGCAACTGTGGTCTAAGACCCTTTTCCCAAGCATCTCGACCTAGAAGAGCCGAGCATCAAGCCAGGGGAAATCTTGTAGCCACTAAAGAAACCGGTGGGTACCCGGCGGCACTGGGGATCGAACCCAGCACGTCCCGAATGTGAGGCCGATGCTCTACCACAAGGCCACCGATTAGCCTACAGGCTAATCGAATTAGTGATGGCCAATCGGTGAAGTATCGGATTAGCCTACAGGCTAATGCTATACTTCACCATACTATGTTAGCTACCCATCACCTTCCTTGGGATTTCTACATCCTACACGATGCAGAAATAGATGCGTAATATGCAGCCTATTTTTTAAAGCGAGAGCTCTACTCCTCGGGGTACAACTTCTTATTTCGATATGGATGAGACAATGACCTGCAATACCTGACAAGGTTCACCCGGATCGCGTGATGGAATGGCCTAAGCTATGGCAGTATGACCACGGGAGCATATGACTGTGAGCAATGGCTAACTGACATTTACCCTTGGCCTTGAGATTTGATTTGATACAGTGGAGACTGTTCTTAACAGAGCTTTCGCGGGTACAATTCGGTCCAAGCTACCCTGAAACCAAGCCATTTTTTTCATCTCCTAGCTTAGGCACTCCTAAATCCACTTCTAATTCTCCCCTTTTGTTAAAGAAGGCATTCGTGGTCTAAAATGCTGTTTTCAAAACCAATGGCCTAGTCCCATTGCCTGGCCGCCTGTTTACTTCTTGCCAACCTTGGCACTGAAGTCGCCCATCAACACAGTGTAGTGTTATTACCTTACTCATTGCCGACTTCATGTCTTCATAGAAACATTCGCGTATCTTCTCTTCAGTACTGGGTTTAGGTGCGTAAGCGTGCATAGCGTTCATTATGTATTATTTATCATGCTGAATTATGATAACTGCTACCCTTTCGTTATTCCTTCAGAATTACTCTGTCCAGCTTACTGGCCATGGATCGCAGGCTGAGGTCTCGCCACAACAGTAAACTGCTACTTTGGTGAGAAAAAAAACAGTCAGAAGACGGAACACAGCGATGAGACAAGGCACACGTGTGTGGGCCTCGTCTCTTCGCTGTGTTCCGTCTTTTGACTGTTTTTTTTTTCATGAATATTGACCAACTCACCCAGATTTCAACTCTACTGCTACTTTGAAATACGCGCCCGACCGTTAACGATGTATCTGCCTTCTTCGTCCTTCCTTCTAATCTTGGCAAGTCCGGTGATATCCAGTATAACAGAAAAGTTTGCCATCAGTTTGTTTGAACAATCAGCGGGCTGCGCTATAGGCATGTGCACCTTTTTAACGACGCATGCGAAACTGCAAGGTCATATGCTAACTTCGATATGAGATTTCATAATGATTTATCCCAAACGTAAAGAGTCAGCCTGAATGAAGGATGTGTTTGGTCTATAAAAGCAAAATTGTACTTGACTAACGATGAAGGCTGTCAGCGGCTCAGGCTTGTGCGAGCAGGCGGTCCGGTAAACCAGAGTCTGGGAGCTAGAAACAGTTCTGCGCGCGGACTGGTTCTTAGCCACCGCCTCGCGTCACCGCTTGCGTACGGTGGTGGACTCTGGGTGGTAATATATGACCATGCTAGATCTGGCGCGAAAAGCCTATTTTCGTGGCGTGTGTGCAGCGGAAACACCGACGAGCAAATTTCTGATGTATTATGGAGATTTTTTGTTCTATGGAGGTTAGGCTTATGTCGCAGACCTGCTGAAGAACAGGCCAGTGCTTACCTGGACAGCCTGTGTCTGTCTGCAGGGAGATGTCAGCGTAAACGGAATGTAGGAGCCGGAGGTCAGTGTAGAGCAGCGGTGGTCGGCGAAACGTCGCCATGTTAGAGTGGGTAGATCAGGGGATAGAGCCCATGGGACCCCGCAAGTGAGGGGACGGGGTTGGAAATTAGGGGTCGCAAAGTGAGGAACACACTAAGAAAAAAAGTTGCAGACGCAGGTGTACACCGTCACTCCAGACCGAATTTCGCGCGAGGGTTGCAAGATAAAGGCATGAGCGACATTGTGAAAGGAATATTGTAACATCATGCAGAGCGACGGCTGAGTAGTATAGTGCTATCAGTAGGACACGCGATCCTTTCTACAGAAGAAGCTCAGCCGCTAAAATTCCGGCCATGGTGCCTCAGGATAGTTTCCAAACCGATTAATGGGGGCGCAAAGCACATATTTGACTTCGACCATTCTCGACTTGGTCGACCCGTCGCCCCCCCGCCCCTAGCTACCGCATCAGGTTGCATCCGGATGCGCCGGCCTTTGTCATGAGGTCTTCCGCAATTTTACATTCATAGGTGCCTGAGGACCATATCACTCCTTGCGCAATGGTGCAGCGGTTAAGGAATCCTTAAACGAGGCGCCACTATCCTGCGATGGCAGGTGCTGCCAGTGGGGCGGTTGCGCTTCTAGCAATCTCTCGGCATCAGTCATTAATCTGACTTACACATGGCAATTAAGCAATGCTCCACTACCCTGGAATGGCAGATTCTGCTACCGGTGGCACTTATGTCCTACCGTTGTATCGTTGTCCCACGTTGTTACGAGCAACCGCGCGCGACCAGTCACCAATTTAACCGTCACCTGCCAGGTTACATCAGCACGCCATCTTTTATGGGCACCATGCAGTGTTAACACACACACGCACACACACGCACACGCACACGCACACGCACACGCACGCACACACACACACACACACACACACACACACACACACACACACACACACACACGGCATGTCCACGCTGCCCGTTCCCTGAGTGCCAACTTTTCGCGTCGTAACACTGAGATTATTCCGGTACCAGAGTGTCGAGTGCTTAGCTGTTCCAGTGCTTTTCAGTGAAGCCATAGGCTCATCTAGCATGGTAATGCTAATTCCAGCGGAGTCCAGCATGATTCCAGCGCAAGATCTAGTGGAAATCTAGCGAATCTCATTGAGCTCCAGTGTTTTTATTAAAACCCAGCGAGAGAAGTGTTTTTGCGCTGGGAGACGCAGGCAGACGCTGCATCCTGTACAATTAAGAATATGCTACAACGGTAAAAACAATATATAGTGATGAAATAACTATGGCAGCAGCAAGTTACAACCGCGAAGGGTGTAGTAATTACTTAGAGGCTTATACTACAACAATATACTACGTATATCGTAGCAGTTAACAATTGCTTTCCTAAACGTCGACGCTGTTCTTCCGCGGGCGCAGACGTTCCTCATGTGGCTGATGGACGAGGACCACCTGGAAGACCACGCCATGTTTGTGACCAGCCTGTTCTTCAGCGTCAGCCTCATCATGATGCTCACGTTCGCTTGGCTCGAGGCTGATATGGCGCTGGCCCGCATCTCGAGGCCGTGGGCAGCACTCCTGGCTCTACTGCTCATGGTACAGACCTGCACCTGGATATCATTCGCGCTCTACAGCCTATGGTGAGGAGGGAGCGCGCTGTCCAGGCACCCTAGGCTATCGAGACATTGATTCACAGCCACAGCTGTTTATATCACGATCGGGGAAACAAGGGCTTCGTCGTCACCGTCTGCTCTCTCCCAAACTCCCTCCCATCTCGACTGCCAAGCCGTGTGTGACCCACGCATAGCCTACAACACTGCAACCACAAAACCCTACCTACACCCGCTCCACTGAATCAGGCTGTCCCAACGCTCTCAGAAAAAAAAATTATTCACTAGAGCTTACCAGTGGCTTTAATGCGAATGCAGAAGCACCAACGCAACTGAAATCCTACACCCTCAACCAGAGTCACAAAATGCTCACACTGGTATGGGCCTGCCCCACCGCTTCAGCGGCCGCTGATATTCTTGTTAGCGTACGGTAAAGATGCGGTGAATAGTCGAGAGCTAGAAGACGTCTCTGATCTTTGTGTGTCAGAAGCCTCTCTCGTTGACCCTGAGGCTGCTCGGGAGGAGAAATGTGGGTCTCACAATTACCATCCGATGATAGCAGCTGCCATCGCAGGGCAGTGGTGCATCGCTTAACCGCTGTACCTCTCTGCTAGGAGTGATACAAGAACTCCTTGCGGTATATGAAGGCAAAATAGAAGATCCCCTATTCCGCATAAATGGGCATTACCTCGTGAACACTATCGCGTCGTACCCTTAAGGCGGAGCTCTTGTGCGGCTTCACCGACCTTTGTCTGAACCTTGAAAGCATAGCTTCGAACCGAAACCTAAGTGGAAACCGAAGTGCTAGCTCAAATAATTCAGATTTGACGTAACCGCGCTAAAGCGATTATCCGCCAGTTTTTTTTCTTTTCTTTCATGCCACGCGCGTGATGTAGCAGCGAACATCGTTGGCGGTCCTTGGAGCGAGCTCCTTAGAGTAGTGCGCCCGACGACGGTCAGAAAGAGGAGCAGCCCCGCATGCTTGCACGAATTAAGATGACCCACTGACATCTCAAAGCAGTTTGCATCGCGCTACTCATCTGGAGCACACTGTTAAAAATTTAGTGGTCATTTTTTGGCAAAAAAACCCTGTAATTTCTCTTATACTCGCTTGTCACATTCTGGGGGGAGTTTCACAAATTTCAGGCACGAACAACCAGCCAGAGTAGGGTGCATAGTATGCCCACCATTGATAGTATGCCCACCATTGGTCGATGCATCTATGTCGTCATCATACGAAATTTTTTGTAATGATGTGTGGTGGTAAATAGCATACATGTTTTCCCGTGTTCCTTTGCGACACCGTTTTCTTTTTGTACATGGAGCAGAAACGCAGAGGAACCGAAGAAATGGCCCTGGTGCCTCCAATTCCTCTTTTTCGCATAAGCATATACGTCTGAGTATGAAGAGAAAACAAGCGCGGTCTTATAGGGCGGAAATTCGGGACTTGGTACAGGAATTGTGCGGTCTTTGAGCCGTTCTATTTATTGACTCATCACCTAAATTTCAAACAGCTGTAAATTTGAAATCTGAATTAAAAAGTAGTACTTTATTCTGCGTTAAATTCTATCAGTGGGAATGTTTTACATAGGTGTGATTTAGTATAGAGCTCCACAAGGCTTTGATGTATTAGGCTTCGAGAGAAACGAGCTTTTTCCTTACCGTACACATGCAGTCAGAGTACCAAGGTTAAGAACCACGGCTAGGAAATTACTTTTTGATAAGAGGCTAGTACGGCAGGTTCAACAAGCTGTATGAAACACTCAGTATTCGCATGCAGTTAAGGCGTTAGTGTAAAGTAAAAACTAAAAGTCGCCTTCGGATATAACCTTCAGGAACTCGGCAGCTATTTTATGCACCTACAAGTTCCGTTCAGTCAAGCATTTATCCTCTGCTGCGTCCTCCACTCAACTCTATCTCTTAGAAGTAACTGATATGTTTCGTTTAAAAGCAATGCGCCAATTATAAAGTTACTATTTTTACTCATTAATGTAATAACCAACGCAGTTTGCGCCTCATACACTACATCAATACTAGTACTTTCCCGGCAAGGATCACGGTCGAAAAATCTTGTTTCTCAATTCCTTTTCTCTTTCTTGTACGGACGGCCTGTAAATTGAACAGTCCACTACCCTTAATTGCTCCCATATATTCTTCCACACTTGAACTGTCTTGTGCAGTTGCACTCTTTTTTGTTTCTGTGTTCTCTTGTGACTTCCTCTGTATAGCATGCGCCTTGCTTTAAAGCCGCAATTCAATCCTGGCATTCAATAAAAAAAACTCGCACAACTGTAAGTTACAGCCATCATCCACGAATTCGAGTTTAGCAAGCTCTACAGTGCCAAGGAAGACAAAGGACATGCGTGAAATAAGCAGCAGTATTAAAAATCGGAGGGGCCATTTGACCTCTGCATTTATGGTATGACGCGATCGTTTCAAAGGGTTAATGCGCATGTATGTGGAATTGGTCATTCTCTACTTCAAATTCATAAATCTTTGGGAATCCTCATACTATTCCTGGTGCAGTGGTGCCGCGGTTAAGCGATGGCCCTGCGATGGCCGGTGCTGACTTCGATGGGGCTTGTGCGACCCAGGTTGGTCCTCCTGGGCCACTACTCGCGGCCAATCATTAATTTAACTGCCACCTACGAAAATAGTCAGTTTCCACACAATCCGGTGTGCAGGTTGTGATGACGCCACAAGGTCACGAGACCTAGGTTGCGCCACTAGGTTGCTCCTCCGTGGAATTTCCCTCCCAACGCCGCCGACGACGACGCAGGATTTTCTGCACAACGGAAGCCTTAACGCTACCGCGTTCCGAAAGTCATCATACCACTCCTGTCGCATTAGTGGTGCTGTGGTTAAGCGATGCGTCACTGCCCTGCGATGCCAGGTGCTCCCAGTGGTGGGCCTTGTGCCACCCAGGTAGCTCTTCCCGAGCAACCAGTCATTATTGTAACGGCTCCCTGCCACTGTGGTCAGTTTGCTCACAATCCGGTGAACAGATAGTGATTGCAAGGGTGGAAGAGCGGGCTAGTTGGTAGTTCATCTTGGGGGAAAACACAGCGCACTCCTAAGACACGGACGCTGTACCGGACTCCTAAGGCAGCGCTGTATCGTCTTGTCTTTCTTCGTCCGTGTCTTAGGAGTGCGCTGTGTTTTTCCCCAAGAAGAACAGCTGGTGATGACAGATGGTGATGACGTCTTAAGGTCATGTCACAGAGGTGGCCTACCGGGTTGCTACTCCCGACACTTTTAAGGTGAAAGCCTTCAATGCCTCATGCTGTCGTGACCAAGGAATGTTAGCAAATGGGTCCGCGTTTGGGCGTCACTACTTGAAAAGAAACTGTCGAGGCTGGGAATCGAACCAGGGCCTTTTTTGGCATTTGAAGTGGAGACGCTACCACTCCGCCAAGAAGGCTCGGGGTTTGGGGATGAATAAAGGCGCATCTAGTGAATGCATGGGTTTCATAAACAAAATAAAAGACAAAAATAGAAAGAAACAAAAACAAAAAGATAAGAAAACAAAGATAAAAATAAAAGAAATAAAATAAACAAAAGTAAAAACAAAAATAAAACGAAAAATAAGAAAACAAACAGAAATAAAAATCAAATATGAAAAAAAAATAAAAAAAGAAACACACAGTGCGCCAGGAAACGCTTTCGGACTTTAGAGCGCCAAAGTGCCCCCTGAATTTTTCGCTCAGAATACCGACGACGCCGGGTTTTCTGCACAACGGGAGCGTTAAAATACTGCAACTGCCGTTGGAGAGCGTATCCAAAAAAGCTATCCAAACTGACGAGTGTCAACGTTCTGCTGCGGAACGCGCTAAGCTCAGCGAAAGCTGGTAGTCAGCTTCTAGCGCTAATGGTCTCGGCACAGCAGGTGGTTACCATGACAATCAACCGGTTTCCACCACTGTCATAGACCGCTGCCGTCTGCGCCGCCAGATGTGTTTACGAGCGACGTGAGGCAGGGTGGGTTGGTGTCCATATATAATGGAGTGCATATTGCAACCGCGCAAAACGACAAGGGACAAAGAGAGGAAAGCACAGAACAAGACGCGTCTTGTCCTGTACTTTCCTCTCTTCGTCCCTTGTCGTTTTTCTCGGTTGCAATATGCACTCCTTTGTCAACCACCAACTAGCCCGCCTTTACTTGTTACATGTCCATATATAACAGCTTTCGCTGCAAAACGCTTCTGAAGGAGCGTACAGAGTGTAATCGACACGATAACATATTTTGTTCGTTAGCGTTGAACGATCCGGCCAGCAGCCTCATCGCAACACTCTTCATGCGCAGGATGTACCCGAAGGCGTACATCAGATGGAAGTCCGAGCCGCATGTGCCGCTGCGTCATCCGCGGTCAGCGTCGAGGCACCGTCACAGGCGCAGGCGGAGCAGGAGCCGCGGCAGTCGTCACAGCAACAGCACCGCCACGCAGACGGCGCTTGACGCCGACCAGAGGACGTAGGACGGATCGACGCCAGGGGGCTGAGGGAGGATTCCGTCGGCAGCAGACCCCAAGCACTCCTTTCATTACATAGCTATGAGATAGGTGCTGACAATAGTTTCTGAGAGCACATTCCCCAGCGTCAATGTAAGCTTTAAACCTCTTCGTTTTTTGTGTCCTGCAAAACGAAATGAGCGTCGTATAACAGATTCCATACGGTGACAGTGCACTGGCCATTCAGGGACCATTGTCATCGCCCGTATTATTAATGAGTAGCGTCGGTGCCGATGTTCACCAGTCAGGCTCATGCGGACCTAACGCTGCGTATGTCGTGGGAGCCCTTTGTGTGGCACTGCAAAGATTCCAAACAGGTTGTGCCTCATCGCAGTATAAGATGCACCATGTGACGGACAGCGTGGAGAAGCACGCGTCGTTTGGAACTCCGAAGGTGCTTGCAGAGGAACTTATTTTTCTTGTACTTTTTTGCTTGTATTCAAGCACTCTTCACATTTTTTTCTTGGTAAGCGGGAGTACAGTCTGCCGTGATATAAAATCATTGCCAAGTTTTTTCCTTGTAGAATACTGACGCGAAATTGATTTTTGCTTAAAAGCAAGAAGTAGCTGCAAAAATTAACAAGATAACTTTTAGTAATACATGTACAACATAATTGCAGGAAGCGCTAAGAAAAATATCGTATTTGACTAACAATAAATCTGTTATGCTAGACTTTTAATTTCCATGAACGCACGTCCGATTTGCGAAGCACATAACAATCCGGTGTTTGGGATGTTTCCTTTCAGCCGCCGTTCCAAATGCGTGTCTAGTATTTGTTATGCGCGCCGTCGGTGTGACGTTTTTTATCGCTTTGTAAGAGTACCAGCCTACCTACGTCAACTTCCTTGCATCGGCTGCGAATAAAACGGCTCTCCCGCTGTTTTCTGTCTCCATTACACCAATTTGGACTGCTACCTGCCGAAGGAGGATGCGATAGGTGCTTTGATGTAGCTTCCTTGTTGCATTGAAGCACCCTGTTGATAAGAGGCGGCGCAAAGCAATCTACCACGTTTTAATGCGTTGACACAGAAGCCCTATCGTGAAAAGGCGGTGTCCTCCGCAGTGTTGTGCAGACTTGCCACGTGCCGCTTGACGGGTGTCAGATGCCAACTGCCACCCCCTGCCTTTGTTGGCAGGTGGCAAAATGGAGAGAGGGAGATTCCCCTCCCAACTTGTAGGGGCGAGGAAGGTGAGACCTGAACATGGCTGCCACCTGGAGAACGCGAAACCAAAAAATTGCTAGAATTGATGACAACTAAAATAAAATAAAATAAATACTAATAAATATCAGAATAATGCATCAGAAAATGGGAAAAGAAGTATAAGCAGTTAAAAGCACAAAGCCGAATACTAACTCATTCTGATCAGAAAGATAGGCACTCCCATAATTTTTTTAAAAAACTAAGCACCACGGCAAGGGGTCATCGCTTCACGCCAGTGGGCTGACCATGACAATTGGCTCTACCCCGAGCTCAGAAATACCTAACGAGATTCTTGCAGGCGATAGCTTCGATGATTGCCAACTGTAGGGCATTGTCAAAAATTAGCAACTACCGAACGCTCGTCACTGATACGCACTGCAAGCACCCTGCGGTACTATTTCTTCATAACGATCTGCTGTACTTCACATAGGGCATATGAGAGTGTAGCTCCACCGTATGGTAAACACGGTAACTACGTACGGCAACTGTTGCAGTACGGCGAATGTGACTAGGAAAGCCAGGCAATAGTAGCCACGGCAACGCGCGACATTATTTGCCGTAAGGTTGCCGGCTACGCTAAAACTGTCAATTTATCCTGCAATGGCGGCCCTATATCAACGGCAGTCCTGTATCCTCTTATTGAAGTATATTTATATAGTGGCAGTAATAGAATCGAATTAATTGTTTGAAAATTTTTGGCCTATAGGAGCGTGGAGAAAGCGTTGACTATTATTCTGAGAGAGAGTTTTGTAATTTGTAAAGTTTGCTAGCATTTGAAAAGGTAGCCTTTTGCCACACCAAAAAAGATTAACTATTGACGGAAGACCATAATGAGTAGTAAATTGTTTCCTTCACAAGTTACGGAAAAAAGTAACGTTGTGTGGATAAAATGCCGACAACCTTCGTTTGTTTATCATAGACTCTATATGTTTATTCTAGGACAACTTCTCAATGAAGTATAGTGTCAGGCTTTTAACATCACAAATAAGCTCAATTCTAGCTGAACCTAGAGAGAATAAAAATTCTGGTATCTTAGAAAGCTTATTTCTGAGCCGCAATAGAACTGCTTTCCTTTTATTACTGTTGATTAGTAAAGAAGTAATGTTATTCATTCATAAAGGTTTGGTTTGGTTTATGGGGTTTAACGTCCCAAAGCGACTAAGCCTATGAGAGACGCCGTAGTGGGGGGCTCCGGAAATTTCGACCACCTGGGGTTCTTTAACGTGCACTGACATCGCACAGTACACGGGCCTCTAGAATTTCTCCTCCAAAGAAATCCAACCGGAATGCAAACAATTTTTCGGTTGCGCAACGAGATAAGATTATGAGTAGATTAAAAAATTTTCTGGTGTCGTTGGCATATGTATAAAAGCACATTTCTTGTCTAGACTAATAATGTCGTTTGTGCATAGGTGAACAATAGTGCACCCAAAATGCCACCTTGAGGGATAAGAGCTCGTACAGATTTAACTTCGGAAAACTGCGGAATACCTGCGGAATACGGCAGGATAAGTAAGAATGGAAGACATGAAGAGCGTCCCGAAAACCAGAGGTGGGGCTTTTATTTATTAGTCATATTTGATCGAGTCTAACGCTTTCCAGAAGTCGTTAAGTATGCCCAGAATAAGCTCTGTTTTCCAATCTAAAATTGTTTTTTTTCTCTCTAAAAGGACGGCGCTCTCTGTCGATCTACCTTTCCTGATACCATGCCAGTATGAGGTCATTATGTTGTTTTTTTAAAAGTCTGAGATTAGTTTAGAGATTACCTTTCCTAAGCATTATAAATAGCTATAGAATAGATATGGAGCAATAATTTGTAGTCGTTTCTGTCGCCTCCTTAATGAATAATCGAGACTCTCGCGCTAACTGCATGCGTTTGAGAAATACTCCTTTTTTCTAGGCAAACCGTCAATAGTATACCAGTACTGGGTTGATTACATGAATGACATATTTAAAAGGTTGTACCTTGAAATCATCTGAACCACGAAACTTGACTTGCTGTTGTGAAAGGTTGTTATGCAACTTTCAATTTTATTGTTATCCTTTGGCGAAAGATACTCATTTTAAGGGTTATGAAAATCGAGGCATTCGGAGCAACGATGATCGAGGGTATATTGCTGTCTACAGAAAAGTATTCAATAAAACACCGATATTTTTTTATATAGGATATCATCACCTAGAGTGACCGTGCACAAGTTCTTGTGTCTCTTGGAGGATTAAAAAATTGTTAATTTGCTTTCACACGGTGTCACTTCTTTTATTACCGGCCGTGGTGGCTGAATTTCGATGAAGGCGAAATTCTAGAGGCCCGTGTGCAGTTTGATGTCAGTGCACGTTAAAGAACCCCAGGTGGTCGACATTTCCGGAGCCCTTCACTGCGGTGTATCCCTCATAGACTGAGTTGCTTTGGGACTTTACTCTGCAATAAACCAAAACAAACCAAACTTCTTTTTTTGTATTGCAGTTAAATATTTTATTCATATTGTCATGGCTTCGCGCAGGTATTATGTTGCCTGATTTCAGTGTGTTTTAAAAGCCGCGAGATGATCGGAAGCTCGAGAAGACAGAAAAACGGTTATTTTTTGTCTCCTAGCTAAAAATCGTCGTCTCCTAGTTTAGTTAAGACCCTGATCAAATTGAAATACTGGACTGAAAAACTGAAACGATATGTGCTTGGCAAACGGCATTGACTTTACAGCGCTGCAAGCCTTTACATTAAAAGGTGTTTGCGCCTCTTGTTGCAGCGCCTGGTAGGGAAAGCAGTCATTAACGATGAATAGGATGATACCTCTTCCTTTAGCAGAGTGAAAATTTTGTCCGGTTGGTGCATAGCGAGGAAATGAGAACAGAAGAGTGCGGGGACGGGACAGAGGGTAGACACAAACGAGCACAGCGCTTCATTTGTGCCAGCTCTCGTAACAACACTAAAACTGAACCAGTGGTACCCCCCACTCTAAAAACCAGAGTGCTCACACCGCCTAGAAACAGCGATAACTTTTCACATGGTGTGGGCATGCCAATTCAATCCTGCTACAGACAGACTTCCGAATCCCAATTCGGAGCAGTGGGAGGCCATTTTGCACAGCGAGGACCCCGACTAGCAACGAGGGCTGGTTCGCAGGGCCCACGCTGTGGCGTCGGCCAGTGGGCTGCCGGTATAAGCGGACCACCCAGGGCTTCAGTAATTGCCATTGTTTAAATAATGTTTTCAATAATTCAATCTCTGTACTGTCCCTGCGCTATTCTGTTCTTACTTCTTTCTTTTCTTTAAGTTAGCGCATACTCGGGATACTTCGAAGATATGCTGATCGATCGCTGTTAACACGTCCTCTGTCCTGGCTCTCGCTGCCTCTATACCTCGCCCTTGAACCCTAGTGCCTAACAATGTTAGACTTCAAGTATGCTATCTTGCCCGAATTTTCAGCCAGAACAACTATTCCAGCTTAAGCTCGGGCTCCGCTAGAATGAGAAACACAACCACTGTTCATCAAAAGAGAATTATACGATATGCAGAAAAGTGGCCACATTCACGACCTAGAGGGGAAACCCGAATTGTAACAGTATGGTTGTGTTATAGAGTGCTGCTCTCCGAGTCAGCCTAGATAGAATTTCGCTTCTTTTGAAACTTCCTGGTGAGCTCGAGCTTGTTTGATGAAGCTGCCAACCTCGCATAAGCCAAGCAGACTCCTTTTCTTGATGTGTTAAAATAAATAAACAACAGACGAGAAAAACTAGCTCTCTGACGTTTGAAAAAGGCCGTTGTAAATGCGGAGCGGTAGGCGTTTAACCCGCTCGTCAAGTGACACTGACGATGAAGACTTTTGTTCAAAGGGTGAATGGCAATTATTGGAGGGGACACATAAGCTCCGCCCTAATGGTATGACGCGATAGCGTAATGGACTAATTAATATATATGCAGAATGTCATTCACTACTTTGCATTCAGCCGCAGCGGTGCCTGAGTGGTTATGGCACCCGGCTGCTCATCCGAAAGACACGGGTTTGATCCCGGTCGCAGCGGTCACGTTTCGATAGAGGCGCAATGCTAGAGGCTCGAGTACTGTGCGATGTCAGTGCCCGTTCTAAACAACAGGTGGTCAAAATTACTACGGCGTCCCTCAAAGCCTGAGTCGCTTTGGGACGTTAACCACCATAAACCAACCAAACTATCATCTTTAAGTTCTCAAAAGGATCACATCCCATTCTGTTAATTAATAGTATCCAGTTTCCTCGACGATGTTTCACTCGCTTTTCATGCCAACGCAATTTCTTACCACCGAAGCCTAGAACTAAGTACGGTAAATTCACAGTAAATGTCTCTGTCTCATTTTTGTGGAATTCATTACCATTTAGTATAAAGCATTCACCCAACATCCATACTTTCAATCGTAGTTTCCATATTTTTCTTCTATCGAAATATTTTTTTTTCCAAAGACCATATGGAGTACTCATTAAATTGTTCTCCTCTATTTATGCATTTATGTAGATTTACCCTACTCATGTCTCTTTTGCAGTTGTACCTTATTGCTTTTTCGCGTGTTTTACTAATTTTTTGTAATCTATTTCAATTTTATCCGCTGTTATTTGTGCATAGTGATTTTTTGTAAGTTTGTAACAGGAGGTCCCCTGTGCAGCCTGTGGCTTTGGGACCTCCACCTGTATTTAACAAATACGTGTACGTACTGTTTGTTCGTTTAAATAAACTGATTGTGAAGTTCCGATTCAGAAATTCAAGGCCACTACGCTACTGAATTTCCGCCTGGACGCTTTTCTCCTAACCAAGACCAGTCGGAGAGACCCTCAGCGCCAGCACGCACGACTCGTCCCAATTTTTGAACACTTTTCGTTGCGCATCGGCAGTCAGCGCTGCTAACCCTAAACATGGTCGCCTCGACTCCCCCGGCGTTGCGTAGCAGCTGCGACGCTGAGTCGCGCTGTCGACCACCTGCGCTTCACCTGCACCTCATCTGAGACACCTGCACCACATGGCGACGGCACATGGACCGCTCTCGAAATGAAACGATGCTATCGTCGACCGAGTCCGCCAGAGCAACCTCAACCAATGGTCACGTCTACACCAGACCCGGGCACTTCACCGTCGCCTAGTCTGCAACAAAAAGGCCGCCGTCCTCCACTCACACGGAAGCGCCCGCGTCCCCGCCTACCCCCGGAAGACCTCAAGGTAGTCCTCCGCCCACAAGGTCTTTTAGACCTCCAGGTAGTTGGCCCCCTTCAGGCTGGCTCTGGCCATCTCGGAAGCCGCCAAAGCAGACACACACCTGACTCTGACTGCTGAGCAAGTGCGCATTCACCCCACTAACACACTGTCACTGTAAGTATACACCTGGCCGTACTCGTGCCTTGGCCTCCGCTCAGGTCCGCGCCATCACTATCAACACTGCTTCCACCTCCAGGGCTGCTTACGTCCCCGCCCCTGACAACTCGGTGCGGACAATCACCTACCGCGCCCACAGCTACGAAAAATGCATGGAAATTCTGGCGGAACTTCAAGCCCTCAAGCTTGACTTCCCAATCGTCGCTTCGCGTCGTATGGTACAATCACGTTATTTCGATATCACTCTTGCTAACAGCCAACTGCCCAAGTATGTTCGCAACTTAAGCTTAACTTTCGAGGTGTTCCCCTTCAAAGACCGACCAGAAGCCTGTTAGAACTGCCGCAAGCTAGGACTTCGGACGGACGTCTGCCCACAGCCACGAAAGCCCACCTGCAAACTCTGCGGTGTTGCACATGAACCATCACGAACTAGGCAACCAAACACCTGCCAAGCCTCGTGCATCATTTGCAAAGGCTCACACCTGACAGGTACCAAGACTTGTAACTTTCGCTTCGTGCCTACAGCTCGTCGCACATACAACTCCTCCTCAACTGCTTTTGATACGAGTGCAGATACCTCGTCCACCGATCATGAATCCTGCTCGAGTAGTCGGCAATGTCGCCACTTGCGACAGCCCCCACGAGATGACTCCTTCCCACCCTTGCGAGGCAGCAGCTCCAGCCGGAGGGGTAGCAGCCGCTCCCCATACAGCACCCGGAATCTTCTACACATTCATCAAGCCAAAACTGAGGATAAGCCCGCCAAGTAAGTAGAATGGAAGACCTCCTGGAACCCTCAGGTAAGGAAGCTGGCAGACGCAGTCAGAAAGCTACAACTCCAAAGGGCGCAAGCTGACGCCAAAATTCACAGCCTCGAACCAGCGCAGGAAAATTCTCGTTTACAACCAACACAAGCAGCTTGTGCTCTTGTCTCTCCCCCTACCACCCCCCCACCCCCCGCCTCAAGCTCTGACCAGCCCCCGCGTACCAAACGCAAAGCATCAGCCCCACGAACCACAAACGTGGACCGAGAGTAGCAGCCATAGAGGCCCACTACACTTATCTTGAGCACCTCTTCTAAAAACTGACAAAACTGACCTCTACCATCGACCAGCTCCAGAGTAGCACTAATGCCAAAGCGACTGCAGTGCACGCCCTTACAATCGTTTCGAGCAACTTACGCCACCTTTTCAGGTACTTAATCTCGCAGACTTCCCTTCACATGCATCCACAACCGACTCGCCCACAGTTCCCGAAAATGCCGCCGCTAGAGCGCCTGCCAGAGCCATTATCAAACCCGCTGTAGCGCTAACACAGCGCCCTACCCCCTACCCCAAACGCGATGGCTAGCGCACCACTTGTTGCCTGCTTAGGTAAAGTCATGGAACATGTTATCCACCACAGACTCCATGTCTTCACAGACAAGGAGAACCTTCTTCCTCCCTCTATGATAGGTTTCCGTGCAGGCCTTTCTGCCCAGGACATCATGTGGTAAACCCAACATGACACACTTAATAGCGGCTCCACTCGTGCCACGCGCACGATAATCGGTCTTGATGTAAGCAACGCATTTGACAATGTGTTGCGCGCATCTATTCTGAACAATCTCTCACAACTCAATGTCGGGCACCGCACCTACAGCTAAATCGTTAGTTTCCTTCGTAACCGCAGCGCAGAAATCCACACTGGAGACCTCTGCGGGGATGCCATCTCCATGGGCACAGGGCGGACCCCCAAGGAGCCGTGCTTTCCCCTTTTCTCTTTAACGTCACCATGTGGGGCCTCCCAACCGCTTCTAAACAACATCGCAAATATCAACCACCTTATTTATGCTGATCACATCTCTATATGGACTTCCACCAATTCTGATGGAGAAACAGAGGAGCCCCTTCAACAAGCAATCTACACTGTCCACACCTTTCTCCAAGCCAACGGACTCTCCTCCTCCCGTACAAAATCAGAGATCTTAGTAATTCGCGACACAAGAACTCGCAAATCGAACACAAATGCCTCGGCTCCTATTCACCTCTACATTGACGTGCACCATATTTGTTCAGTCCCCACCATCCGAGTACTCGGCATGCTGGTACAAACACACACAACTCGGAAACCCTAAAGCGCCTCAGTACCAGTGCGGCACATATAACTAGTCTCATGCGACGCATCTCCACTCGCCATAGAGCCAAGCAAGAAGCTGACATCTGTCGCCTTTCCCAAGCCTTCCTCATTAGCCGCATCATCTACACTTACCCCTATTATCACCTTATAAAGAAATGCATAAAAGTGGTAGACAGTGTCATCCGTATGGCCTACGAGGCAGCCCTAGGGCTGCCCTCATAAGACAGTACACAACGCCACCTTCAACTCGGCGTCCACAACATTCTCAAAGAGTTGATCGAGGCCCACAAGATAGCTGAAATCCACCACCTCTCACCTACCGTTCATGGTCGCCATATTCTCAACAAGTTACATATAAACCCTATGGGCGACTTTAACCCCCCCCACACCTTACCACAGGTATTTAGACTCGTCTGGTGGTCAAACCCCTGCCAAGGAATTACCTGGATGGCATGGCACATGACGGTGCCTTAAAGCCCAAGCCCTAGATACAACGTACATACATGGATGACACCCACGTAGTATGTGTAGACGCCACAAAATACAATAAGAATACCTATATAGCATATGTTGCTAATCATTGTGCAACCCTGCTTAACGCAGCTGCGACGCGGGTTTCTTCTTCCACTGCTGGAGAAGAAGTTGCGATAACGCTGGCCATCGCTCACCCTGCCACTCGCACAGTCCTTAGCGGCTCCAAAAACGCCATCCGCAGCTACACCAACAACTCCATTTGCCATGCCGCGGCACACATCCTCAAAGACTGCGTCCCTCCGCGACAGATCAGCCTAGTCTGTCTTCTTGCTCATGCTGGGAACTCCGGGAACGAGGGAGTCGACCACTTAGCCCGAGATTTTGCGAACCGTGTGGCCGATGCGCCCTCCTCCCCGGACACCTTGGAGGAGACTCCTCATTCCTACGCTGAAATTACCAAACTATACAGAGAACAATACCGAATATACCCTCCCCCAATCCTGCTCCATCGATTGCAACTTATTCGCTTCTCAGTCACACCCCTTTGGCGCTCATCACCAACGGTGAACTTGACCCTTCTTTCCCAAATTGTAACAATGGTAACCCCGGTACACAGGCTCACATCTTATGGGGGTGCACGAAACAACCGCCCCACACGCCTTACTGCCAGTTCTCACAGAAGAGGGATGGAATGGACTGCTCACAACTGCAGACAAATTGCAACAAGTCGCTCTCATGCCGCCTCACTAAGCCGCATTATTTCCAGTTACGGCCATAAAATTTATTCACTCACTCCTGTTCCAGTCAGACCAAAGGATATGCCAGGCGTCTTGCAAAGGCAGGCATAGGCGGCAAAGAGGTGCAGTTTTGTTCAAAAGTTTTAAGTCCAAAGGCTTTACGCTTCAGCCGCATAACAGAACAGAGTCATTACGGCACAATTAAACACCGAATCACCTTGAAATGCTAGCGGAAGGCTGCTTCTTGCAGTAGACAAGCTTCCTGCTTGACCTGTGTTTTGAATGATCCGCTAAACGGAGCATTCTGGGAACATTCATTTCGCTGCAGCTAAACGCTGCGGCCTTAAGACTTTTGACCATTACTGTACATTCCTTTTATTTCCTGCATCTTTACACTTGTCACACTCCGCTAAGACGTACGCCCGCCTGCTTTAACGTGGCAAAATGGGGAAAGCGAGGATGAAAGGCTGTGTACTTTCTGCTGCAAGGCAGACGATCGAGGGGTAGGCGGAGCAGCGGAGAAGTCTCCAAACGGTAGAAGTATATCGTCTCCTGTCAAACCTATTCTGCTGAGTGGCCGGGGTAGTGGCTTGCGAAATTATGAAGCCTTCTTAACCGCATTCTTAAAGCAAATTCGATAGCATTTGGAACTTGCCCTATCCCCAGATATTCCAAAGAACCTCCAAAATTTTGGAAGGAGGCCCACCCGGCAAATGATTTGGTTTGGTTTGGTTTTATGGGGTTTAACATCCCAAAGCGACTAAGGCTATGAGAGACGCCGTAGTGGAGGGCTCCGGAAATTTCGACCACCTGGGGTTCTTTAACGTGCACTGACATCGCACAGTACACGGGCCTCTAGAATTTCTCCTCCAAAGAGATTCAACCGCCGCGGCCGGGATCGAACCCGCGTCTTTCGGGTCAGCAGGTGCATTCAGGTAGATTATTGGACAGATTAAGGTGCGTCGGGTTAGTATAATCCCATACAATAATCCAACAGAAAGTACTTGTATATAGTCCTTAGATTTTCAAATTTGGTGGTGCTGATGACGACACGATCCTCTCGACTAATCAGAATGTTTTGTATAGAAAAAACTTGGTGGTTTTTGCAAGACGACAACCTAAATGCGCAATAAAATCGCTGCGAACAGCTGCGCTGTGCTGCCAGTGGTCACCCGGTGGTGGGCGTCGTAATTTTGGACCAAACGAGCGAGTCTGTCCGCTGTGTCAAAAGTTCCCTTCTGCACCAATATGGAACGCGAATGATTGAATGGCAACGTTTATACCAGCTACTGAGAGATCCTTTTGAATAGAGCGAGGGGTGTAGTTGTTCGCAGGTGGTTGAAAGCTCAATTTTTTGCTTACCAGACGAAGGAAACAAAGATATGTAATTTTCAACGCATCGTTTCTGGCCCCAGGGCGAGAAAGTAGTTTCTATTACTTTTGCGTCATTGTCACCAGCACCTGTTGATCAGGTTAGACTCAAATGGTCAAGCATTTTCATGTTGCCATAAGGTTCAAAAGTGACACCAGGCATAGCCAGACTCCTCGGCAGCACAGACATCATTGTGTCCTGCCGAGCACAGGCTTGTTGTTGTCTAGAGTGTATGCCATGAAGACTTGGTAGATGACGAAGCAGGTCATCTGCGTCAAGCAGCCTGCTGCATCAGGATTACATACAGAGAACCAACCCCCCCACCTTGCGGGGCGCCCCGCTTCTTCTTCAAGACTATTTATAAAGCCGGACACCGCAACGGTTGCTTGCCTCGTCAGGGCATCAGAGACAGCAGTGTCTTCAGTCGAGCCCCGGTATGTTTAGTTGCATATGCAGGTTAGACGTAACGCTCGTCCCGTGCACTGTCTCGTGTGTGTGTGTGTGTGTGTGTGTGTGTGTGTGTGTGTGTGTGTGTGTGTGTGTGTGTGTGTGTGTGTGTGTGTGTGCGTGCGTGTGCGTGTGCGTGTGCGTGTGTGTGTTTCGCGCAACTGCCATGTATGACGTAACCTCCAACTTTTCTGATTTCTCCTTTTCTTTGCTGCTCCCTCTGCTGCAATGTTTACTTTTGTGTTCAGGGCCCTACCAGCGGCCACTGGGGAAGGCGATTGTTTCCAAGTTTTCGGCTACGCTGAATCCGCCATGAAGTGTGCTTAAGGCCTTAAAAGCTATCATTTTGGAACATCTGCTGGGTTAATTGAACCTGCCTACAAGACGAAAATTTAAAGGTCGCTTAATTATTGTTACCCGTTGACGATGCGTTAGCATCAGATCTTTAAGTCTTTTCGCACCAATGATAATATAAGTTCTTGATTATTGTTGCTTCTACTTTTAAATTTTCGACCCACACTGCTCATCTAAACAAAAGATCTGTTCTGCAATTTAGCACTGAATAAAGCCCGACCATAATTTACTTCTAACCTTCTTTTCTCTTAATTCGTAATATGCTTTCGTGCTTCGAGAAGTCACTCACGGGATTGTTTAATGTGGATATACTTACCCTTGCCATTTATCGTCTCCATAATATTTACCAAACCAGGCAATCCGCACTATAACCCGCAGCTGTTTTTCTTCTAATATTGCTTCATTATTACATGAGCAGAACATTTTCTAATTTTATCCGTCCTCCAGCTTTTTAAGTACCACTTAGGAATTATGTTCTTTAAGCTATTAAATAACGCCCTACATTTTCAGCTCATCGATCCCTTCCTGTACACCGACAGTTGTACCAGATTTGCAACTAGTAACAATTTTCTACTGCTCAAAGTCCACATCAGGTATAGGAAAATGACGTCCTCTTCTGCAACCATTTCATTCTGGAACTCATTGCTATTAATACTGAAAACCTCAATTTTGTTTCCTCTATTCAAAAATAACATAAAGGCATTTTTGCTGGATTGCAGATGTGTTATTCTTTTACAAGCGTCTTACACGTGTTATTGTGATGACAGATTTTGTTTTTGTATCCAAACACTGATGTTATTTTCTATAATTTATAACCATCCACTGACTATCCTGTTATTATTTTTTAGTTTTAATCATCTATCGAGGGTACCGGTAAAGTCTCCTTACTACGGGACTCTCGCCTGAATAATTCTGACTTCTGCATAATGTCGAAACTAACTTTACAAAAATTTCTAGCCGTTCCGTGCAATTTTCTGCATGCCCGTCAGATGGCGCTTCCATGCGTCTTTGACCAGGTGCTTACTAGTTACAATACAAGGCCACGAAATACCCAAAGTGGCCGAATACAAATACCTCGGATATGGCTAAACGAAGGGCAGATATACACGGAAAAGCACGAACAGGCTCTTAGGGCAAAATGACGAAGAGACGCCGTGATAATGAAACATAGGGCATTATGGGGGTACAACAAATATGAAGTACTAAGAGGTATTTGGAAAGGATTAATGGTGCCGGGACTTACTTTCGGCAATGCGGTTCTGTGCTTAAGGGCAGAAGTTCAGTCGAGATTAGACGTAAATCAGAGAGCTGTTGGAAGATTAGCACTAGGTGCCCACGGCAAGACCACAAACGAGGCAGTACAAGGGGATATGGGCTGGGCATCGTTCGAAGCACGGGAACCTAAGAGTAACATACTGTGTGAAGAATGCCTGAAGAAATTGGACGATAACAGGTGGGCAGCTAAGGTATTTAAATATTTATACACAAAGAGCGTTGACTCACAGTGGCGGAAAAGAGCTAGAAAACTAACCAGTAAGTATTCAGGTCATGAGGACGGAGAAAGAAAGAGCATTAAACGACAGGTTAAAAACGCAGAAGTTAAAAATTGGATGAATTCAATGGAAAAGAAACATAGTGTAGAACTATATCGATACTGGAAAAGGCAGATCAGGAAAGAATTTTTCTATGATAACTCAAGAGGCAGTGCCCTACTTTTTGAAGCTAGGTCAGGGTGTCTTAGAACGCGCAGCTACAAAAAGGAATTTAACGAAGAAGATGACACATGTGCCATGTGTGGTAGATCTGTGGAAACAATTGAACACCTCATAATCAAATGTGATGGTATCCACCCGGATGTCGATGCAGGCGCAGTCACTCTTCCTGAGGCCCTAGGGTTTTTAAGATAACAATGGTCATGTAAATAAATCTGCAGTGGAAGTTAGCAAAAAGCGTTTGGAGGATTGGTGGCTGAAAAGCAGAGATGTGGCATAAGGTTAGAATTGTAGGAAACTGTAGGTAAAGATGATGGCGATTCTTAATGGGAATTACCAACACAGTAAACAAAAAAAATAATAAAGAAGTTGAGCATGGTGTGGGTTGCCGCCACCCCGTTTCAAAGGGGGCGCTCCTATCCATCCATCCATCCATCCATCCATCCATTTCTTGTGGCCACTACACTGGCCATGCGTTCGAACTTGGACTACTACGTGCAGTGCCCGCGTGCTCTAGGTTTTAAACTGACGCGCACGCACAGAAGCTGACTGTAACGACGGCAACCAAAACACAACGCGTGACGATGGCAGTTTAACATGCAGGATGAAAAATAGAACCTTGTAGATAAACTACCTTGCTCAAAGTCTTGACGTGCCGCTCTCGTTCGAGAATGACACAGAAAGCTTCCATCATCTCCGACTTGGCAAAGACAGACTAAGTGTCCGTTATCCTAATACGATTTCATAAATTGTCTACCAGGAAGGGCTAGCTAGCAAAACCAGTCTGAAGGACATTGAAGAAGATACTCGGTTTCTGGATTACTGACTGATTTGAACAAAAAAAATAGCTTCGGCTCGCCAAACTATCGTTTCGTGCGGCCTTCCAAGGGTAGGCACTTCCTGCAAGGAAGGAACGAAACTCCCTGGTAATAATGATTGCTTCAGGTGATTATATAGTGAAAACAAAAAGCGCCCCGCCTTATGGCTCGTTCACACTTGGTCATTCGGCGGCGAGAGCGAAGAGAATCCGCCGCAATAAAGCCCAATAAAGCCCGATCGGCTCAGGACCGATTTCTGCCTCCAGAAAAATCCCGCCAATTGCCATCGGCCGATAGCAAGGCAAGGAGGAAGTTGCAGTCCCCGCGGTGAGGATCATGGGGGCGCCCTTCGAAGCAAGACCACTCGCTTTGGACTCAATTCGTCGCTGCTGCTGCTTTTTCTAGCGCATTCACATCTTTCGCTTCGTCTCATCCCACCTATAGGCAAATGTACGAGTGATAAATTTGCTTTATTTTTATGTCGAATGATGATTCTGCCGCTTCTAAGCCAAAAAAACAAGCGTCGGTTTGTTGAAAAAAATGGTTCCCCTCATAACAACGAGATGGCGCAACCAGGCTGAGCCTATCCTTGCGTCTTTCTGCGTACGCTGCACTAGAAGTCGGAATGTGATAAACGGCTCAAGGCCCCGCAAAATATCTGTGTTTAGCCTGTGTAAACATGCACACGCTTGTGGTGCGTAGACAGCGTCGATTTATGTTCTTTTTTAATAAGATCTGTGTAGGCCACGAGCAGCGACGTATGTCCGGGAAGAGTGAACGAGGCTGCATTTCGGCGGCGGCGGATTTTGCTCGCTTCCGCTGCCGAATGCCCAATTGTGAACGAATCATTAAAGGGACATTGGGAAGAATTTGAGGTTGCCCTGTATCAATTGACTACCAGCTCCTAAACATAAAAACACCCCTCTGTCTTAAAACAAAGCTTTTGTAAGATAAAAGAGAGCAAGAACTAAAATACAAGTATAGATCGATCAATCAATGGGGGGTTTCACGTCCCAAAGATCGATCAATCAATGGGGGGTTTCACGTCCCAAAGCGACTCAGGCTATGAGGGACGCCGTAGTGAAGGGCTCCGGAAATTTCGACCACCTGGGATTCTTTAACGTGCACTGACATCGCACAGTACACGGGCCTCTAGAATTTCGCCTTCATCGAAATTCGGCCGCCGCGGCCGGGATCGAACCCGCGTCTTTCGGGCCAGCAGCCGAGCGCCGTAAGCACTGAGCCACCAGGCAGGGCAAAATACAAGTATCGCCGCCACAGGCTCATATCGAAAGTACAAGCGTGATGATAAAATAGGAGAAAAGACACCACAGATATCTGAGGCTGACAAAGGTGCATGAAGGTTACATGTTTGATCAATATGTAGGTATATAAGTTTTTTTTTAAAACCACCAGTGCAATTTGATCACACGAGAAAGACAGAAAAAAAGACAGCCTGAACGCTGGAAGGCAAAGAAAACCTGAAATTGCCGGTGCAACAGGCGGCCAGCTCAGTTTCGGTATGTTCTGGGTTCCTTCACGGCTCTGCGTTCTGCGTGCCCGCATGATTTCGTTATGCGCCTCGGTTTACAAAGACGGAGCAGCAAGGAACCTCACAGTGCCTCTCTAAGTGCTCCTCGCACAAAGTTTGTGCAATGGCACGCATCCTGCTATTAATACACTGAAAAGATTTTTGCGCGAAATTTGCATTGTGTAGTTGTAGTTTGGTTCACAGTTATTGTGAGTGCTATAATGTGTGCTTTCTGTTCGAGTGGCTTTTCTGTAGTGACTGTTTCTGAGTGGAACGGACTATATTTGATATATGTTCATCATACTTATTTGTTGTACATTTTTCATTAGAAGTGTCTCTCCTGAATTCTGCACAAGGTTTTGTTGAAACAGATTTTATTTTGTTTAAATATTTCCACGAGCGTTGCGCACAGTTTCAAACATCATGTTGAATTGTTTTCGTTCCAAGTGCTTTGTATGCGTTTTTTCCTTAGTTTATGATTTGGTTGTTCGGAGTGCATCGCTATCAACTTTGTTATGGGGTCAGGGGACCCAGCCAGGTACCGGTTTTGTACCTTTTTTTCCCGGCCCTTAGTTTTCTCTACTGAGAACTAAAATATTAATAAACTCAACTCAACTGCGACAAGGAAATAGATGTGTATAGCCAATGCTCAACGCGCCTCCACGTGAGGAAAGACACCGCACGGAGTGTTCGCTTCGTCAACGTACCTAGACGTTGGGTTGCATAATCAACCCTACGAGTACTATTATTACAAAATTTGAATAAGCCGGCACGTGCAAGTCGCTACACATTAGTCGTGATGGTGGTTCGGCGGTGACAGCGAGGCTGCCGACTCCTCGGCGCTAGGATTTTCTTGCCAGACTCGCCGCCTCAGCCCTCAAAAGCATTGCGAGCTCTAGGGTTGGAGGTCGTTGAATGCAGGCCACAGTTCTTTGCGAGAACTTCGTTGTCGGAATCGGGAAGGGGATCCATCGTAACATTGGTGCAAACGTAAACGAAGCGACGTCGGCTGACAGATGCGTTCAATGTACGGCCGGCAGTAGTTTTCATTTCGGCTGCTGCTAGGCGGGAACGCAGCGCTCGTTTTCAGTAATCACGCAGTCCTCGTCCCTGTTTCCACCGCTTTACGTCACTCTTCTCCTATTTCGTCATCAGAGAGTCCCGAGTTCAAACCATAGCGGCGGGAAAATGTTTTTCAACTTCGAATCGAAATCTCTTAGCAATAAATGCACCTTTCGCTGCCAGACAAGCGGCAACAAAGCTATAAAATGCCGAAATATCGGGTTCTACTCAAAAAAAAAAATGAATAGCGTTGCCCTCAGTATCCCTTTATAGGTATGACGCGATAACGTCAACGGGTTAATGCCCTATACTCAAGCTTTACCACAGCCCGCCAAACACCGAAAGAAAGGAGACTAAAACAAAACAGGCACTGACCTTTACACAACTTTATTGCAGGAAGGTTAGAATATATACGGCACGAATGCTGCAAAAAAAAAGAACAAATGCGAAAACCAGCATGCAAGGCGCAAACTTGCTGCGCATGTGTCCAACAGCAATAAAACACTCTGACCAGACGAAAATAACCCTGAATGCGTTCTCATTTCCGCTATAAACCGACAGAGGCCCTTTTTAGAGTGTTTTATCGCTGTTGGACATGCGCGCAGCTAGTTCGCACCTTGTATACCGGGTTTCCTGTTTGTTTTTTTTATAGATACGTGCCGCATGCGCGTATATTCTTCCCTTCCTGCAGTAAAGCTTAGTTCTCTAAGTGTCCGCAGCGCGGTTGTAAGTCTTGGATATATACCAACCTGCCCAACTTTCTGAACTAGTTAGTGCCCATATATGAGGAATCGGTAATACTAAATTTTATGTTCATAGATCCCTAGGAGTCCTCATGTCACTCCTGACACAGTGGTGCAGCGGTTAAGCTATGCGCCACTGGCCTGCGATTGCAGGTGATTTCGCCGATGGAGCTTGTGGCATCCAGGTAGCTCTTCCCGGGCAACCGCTCGCGACCAATCATCAACTTAACAGCCTCCTTCCGTGGTGTACAGTTTGCTCACAATCCGGTGGGCAGGTTGTGATGACATCACAAGTTCACGTGACCTCGGTGGCTCACGTGCCTGACTCCGAGGCTGCTTTTCTGGGGATTTTTCATAGATTTTTCGCTCAAGGCCAACAATGCCGACGACTGCACCGGCGTTTAAGCAACACGAGGCCCTTAACGATACCACGCTAAAACCTTGTGAACTGCTCTCAAGCGCGTTTCAAGAAATTCTGAAATCTACAGCAAATCATGTTTTTGTTCTGGGGAAATCTTTGATTTCTTTACAAGTACGAACAATTATACTCGTCATCAAAAATTTTCTTTCTTCCACTTGAATGCGCAAAGCCTTTAAAAAGCAGAAAAATTGTTTAGGTGAATCTGAAACAATTAAAATGTCAATTTGTCATTCTCGGCTTCACAGGGACGTACCGTCTATGAAATACACATAGCTATGATTCATAAGAAGACGCAATGTAACACCGCTGACAATGCTATGGCGAAAAAAGCGCTCTTCTAAGCCCAAAAGCCTATTTTAAAAAAATCGTGTGAAGACAGGTGAAAAACCCTCTATAGGGGTGATTCGTGGAATGTTCTAAGGCGCAACTGTTCTGCGCATGACTTTGCAAAGGTGAATGTATTACTAGGAAGCGACACGAACTCAAAACATGAATTAAAAACGATGATTACTGGTAGGCCGCCTTCAGGGGCACATGGTGGAAAAATTATTTTGAAATTTAAATAAACGTCAACTGGTAAAAGTTCTCTAGTCGGTGTTCAAGCTAGGTGGTTGCAGGTGACAAAACGAAAAGAAATGCTCTGAATTAGAAGAATTAGTATACAACACACACACTTCAGTCAGTTCTATCAAAGCGGAAAGTACAAAAGCTTGTCTTTTTCTGCTTTTTGGTTCTTTTCAATGTTATTGCGTTCATTCAACGTTCGAAGCATTGAAGGCAAAAAATTTGGAAGGGACACCTGAGCTCCACCTAAAGTGTATGACTATAGCGTAATGACTTCAATCCCATATATGCGGAATTGGTCATTCTCTTCTTAACCCTTTGTGGGTTCACCTATAATTTCCGTAACATAGAGAAAAAAACTACACATTTTTCGGGTCTATGCATCTTCAGAAATGATATGGAAGAAATTTCAGAACAATAGCAGCAATAGTTTAATGAAAAAAAGTGGGACGCATGTGTCCCATTGGCACATGTTGTCCTTTTGAAAAAGTGGGACAACACTGTCCCATTGACTCACGCGAGCACCAAGCTGTGGTTAGTTCTGTCATTGTTGGTGGAAGGGGCCGAAGCAGGTTGCACACAGGGGTACATTACACACACCACACACAAACTTCGTGCGCGTTTCACTCCCGGAGGTGGAACACCACCTACATCTACGCCTGTTTGGCACTTTCCGTGGGTTGTGACCAGTACCTGCAAACCTTACTTCGTCTGCAATTCCGACCATTTTTTGGCCGCTCCTAGTGCCACCTTTGTTCTTGCGGAACGGCCCAACAGACCTGTAGTGTCGGAACGTTTGCCCGTTGATCAGCTGCCGTCCCAGAACGAGCCGAAACCACATGTAGCTCACGTCGCTGTTGCCACTATGCTGAATGAAGCTGTTTACAACTGCTGAGTCAAAAAGAAAATAAAATATGCGATACCACGACTTTTTCGATCGCCTGTCAGCCGCATAGGAGTTTCTTTTCTGGTCGAACTTGTCTACGGCTCCCATCCAACGGTTGTAGTCAGCGACCGCTTTGGGGCAGACCACACCCACTGATGAACCATTAGAAAGTTTTCTCTGGACTTCTTCAGTTTCGTTCGGGTCGTGAAAATTAGATAGGACATGAACGTTCTTTGAATCATGCCATTGGTATGCTGAGACATTGCCTTTGCTGCGCCACAGGTACTCTCCCTTCTGAAGCTTGTTGTTTTTCTTTAGATCGTCAGGAAGGTCCTTCCTGTTGACACGGACGGTACCCGCGGCCAAGATACCCTTCTGGGCAAGCGTTTGCATGAGCGGTGTAGACGTGAAATAGTTATCGAAGTAGAGCTGTGTGCCAGGCTCTACGCTTTCAGAAAGGGAAAGGACGACATACTCGCCTAAGCTTTGGCCTGAGGGCCGCTGCTCATTTCTTCCCTCGTATACCTGGAACTGGAGCAGGTAACCAGTCTGTGCGTCTGCCCTGCACCACACTTTGTACCCACGTTTGATCGGTTTCAACGGAAGGTACTGCTTCATGCTTGACCTTCCTTTGAAAGCGATCATGCTTTCATCAATTGATTGATGACAGGAAGGAGTGTATTCTTCTTGAAACTTTTGGTTCAGCTTTGTAATAAGAGGGCGCACCTTGGCCAGACGGTCATATCCCTCTTCTCCTCTCTTTTTTTCTTTCGTTGTGTCATTCACACGAAGCGAGTTCATAATTTGCTGAAATCGTTTGAAGGACATCAGCTTTGAAATTTCTTCACAATGAAAGAGAGGGTCACGGCTCCAATACTGATACAGGTGGTGCCTTGGGCACACGCTCATCAACAGCAGTACGCCAAAATACGCTCGTAACTCTTCCTTTGTCAAAATTTGCCACTTCCTTGGGTACTTCTTTGCACCGAAGAGGTTGGTCTGCTCAACTATGAATTCAATCATCTCATCATCAAAATAGAGCGCGAATGCATCAACTGCGCGTGCTGGCGCCTTTTGGGAGGTTTGAGAATCCCATGTCTTTGGGCTTTGAACTGTACTTAGCGGTTCATTTGTAGTCCATG